>NW_026683210.1:0-300000 GCF_027579445.1 Ammospiza nelsoni | reverse complement strand
TGCCAAAGGCATCCCAAAGGGAGTGCAGAAGTGCCACAACATGGCTGCTTTCACGGCTTTTCCCTTACGAAGAACCCTAATACCCGGCTGATTTACCTTCCTAGGGTTACTGTTAGGCTTAGGCCTAGGACTTTTAAAACCAGGAAGCCCTGGGCTCCAGGCACACTGCAGCTGCGAAAGGCATCCCAAGGGGAGCGCAAAAGTGACGCAACTTGGCTGCCACCACTGATATTTCCATGAGACCATCCCGAACCATAGGCTGATTTTCCTTCCTAGGGTTAAGGTTTGAGTTACGCCTAGGGTAAGGGCTCTATTAACCAGAAAGCCCTGAGTTCCAAGAACACAGCAGCTGCGAAGGACTAGCCAAGAAGAGCGCAAAAGTACCACAACATGCCTGCCTCCACAGCTTTTTCCTTGGGGACATGCCTAATTCCTGGCTGATTTGCCTTTCTCGTCTTAGGGTTGGGGTTCGGCCTAGGGCTAGGATTTTTAAAATCAGGAAGCCCTGAGTTCCAGGCACACTGCAGCTGTGAAAGGCATCCAAAAGGGAGTGCAAAAGTGCCACAACATGGCTGCTTTCACGGCTTTTTCCTTGGCAAGAAGCCTAATACCAGGCTGATTTACCTTCCCAGGGTTACTGTTAGGCTTAGGCCTAGGGCTAGGATTTTTAAAACTAGGAAGCCCTGGGCTCCAGGCACACTGCAGCTGTTCAAGGCATCCCAAGGGGAGTACAAAAGTGCTACAACATGGCAGCTTTCACAGCTTTTTCCTTGGCACCATCCCTATACCTAGGCTGATTTATCTGCCTAGGGTTAGGGTTAGGGTTCAGCCTAGGGCTTGGATTTCTTTGACCAGGAAGCCCTGAGTTCCAGGCTTACTTCATCTGCCAAAGGCATCCCAAAGGGAGTGCAGAAGTGCCACAACATGGCTGCTTTCACAGCTTTTCCCTTAGGAAGAACCCTAATACCCGGCTGATTTACCTTCCTAGGGTTACTGTTAGGCTTAGGCCTAGGACTTTTAAAACCAGGAAGCCCTGGGCTCCAGGCACACTGCAGCTGCGAAAGGCATCCGAAGGGGAGCGCAAAAGTGACGCAACTTGGCTGCCACCACTGATATTTCCATGAGACCATCCCGAACCATAGGCTGATTTTCCTTCCTAGGGTTAAGGTTTGAGTTACGCCTAGGGTAAGGGCTCTATTAACCAGAAAGCCCTGAGTTCCAAGAACACAGCAGCTGCGAAGGACTAGCCAAGAAGAGCGCAAAAGTACCACAACATGCCTGCCTCCACAGCTTTTTCCTTGGGGACATGCCTAATTCCTGGCTGATTTGCCTTTCTCGTCTTAGGGTTGGGGTTCGGCCTAGGGCTAGGATTTTTAAAATCAGGAAGCCCTGAGTTCCAGGCACACTGCAGCTGTGAAAGGCATCCAAAAGGGAGTGCAAAAGTGCCACAACATGGCTGCTTTCACGGCTTTTTCCTTGGCAAGAAGCCTAACACCAGGCTGATTTACCTTCCCAGGGTTACTGTTAGGCTTAGGCCTAGGGCTAGGATTTTTAAAACTAGGAAACCCTGGGCTCCAGGCACACTGCAGCTGTTCAAGGCATCCCAAGGGGAGTACAAAAGTGCTACAACATGGCAGCTTTCACAGCTTTTTCCTTGGCACCATCCCTATACCTAGGCTGATTTATCTGCCTAGGGTTAGGGTTAGGCTTCAGCCTAGGGCTTGGATTTCTTTAACCAGGAAGCCCTGAGTTCCAGGCTTACTTCATCTGCCAAAGGCATCCCAAAGGGAGTGCAGAAGTGCCACAACATGGCTGCTTTCACGGCTTTTCCCTTAGGAAGAACCCTAATACCCGGCTGATTTACCTTCCTAGGGTTACTGTTAGGCTTAGGCCTAGGACTTTTAAAACCAGGAAGCCCTGGGCTCCAGGCACACTGCAGCTGCGAAAGGCATCCCAAGGGGAGCGCAAAAGTGACGCAACTTGGCTGCCACCACTGATATTTCCATGAGACCATCCCGAACCATAGGCTGATTTTCCTTCCTAGGGTTAAGGTTTGAGTTACACCTAGGGTAAGGGTTCTATTAACCAGAAAGCCCTGAGTTCCAAGAACACAGCAGCTGCGAAGGACTAGCCAAGAAGAGCGCAAAAGTACCACAACATGCCTGCCTCCACAGCTTTTTCCTTGGGGACATGCCTAATTCCTGGCTGATTTGCCTTTCTCGTCTTAGGGTTGGGGTTCGGCCTAGGGCTAGGATTTTTAAAATCAGGAAGCCCTGAGTTCCAGGCACACTGCAGCTGTGAAAGGCATCCAAAAGGGAGTGCAAAAGTGCCACAACATGGCTGCTTTCACGGCTTTTTCCTTGGCAAGAAGCCTAACACCAGGCTGATTTACCTTCCCAGGGTTACTGTTAGGCTTAGGCCTAGGGCTAGGATTTTTAAAACTAGGAAGCCCTGGGCTCCAGGCACACTGCAGCTGTTCAAGGCATCCCAAGGGGAGTACAAAAGTGCTACAACATGGCAGCTTTCACAGCTTTTTCCTTGGCACCATCCCTATACCTAGGCTGATTTATCTGCCTAGGGTTAGGGTTAGGCTTCAGCCTAGGGCTTGGATTTCTTTAACCAGGAAGCCCTGAGTTCCAGGCTTACTTCATCTGCCAAAGGCATCCCAAAGGGAGTGCAGAAGTGCCACAACATGGCTGCTTTCACGGCTTTTCCCTTAGGAAGAACCCTAATACCCGGCTGATTTACCTTCCTAGGGTTACTGTTAGGCTTAGGCCTAGGACTTTTAAAACCAGGAAGCCCTGGGCTCCAGGCACACTGCAGCTGCGAAAGGCATCCCAAGGGGAGCGCAAAAGTGACGCAACTTGGCTGCCACCACTGATATTTCCATGAGACCATCCCGAACCATAGGCTGATTTTCCTTCCTAGGGTTAAGGTTTGAGTTACGCCTAGGGTAAGGGTCTATTAACCAGAAAGCCCTGAGTTCCAAGAACACAGCAGCTGCGAAGGACTAGCCAAGAAGAGCGCAAAAGTACCACAACATGCCTGCCTCCACAGCTTTTTCCTTGGGGACATGCCTAATTCCTGGCTGATTTGCCTTTCTCGTCTTAGGGTTGGGGTTCGGCCTAGGGCTAGGATTTTTAAAATCAGGAAGCCCTGAGTTCCAGGCACACTGCAGCTGTGAAAGGCATCCAAAAGGGAGTGCAAAAGTGCCACAACATGGCTGCTTTCACGGCTTTTTCCTTGGCAAGAAGCCTAACACCAGGCTGATTTACCTTCCCAGGGTTACTGTTAGGCTTAGGCCTAGGGCTAGGATTTTTAAAACTAGGAAGCCCTGGGCTCCAGGCACACTGCAGCTGTTCAAGGCATCCCAAGGGGAGTACAAAAGTGCTACAACATGGCAGCTTTCACAGCTTTTTCCTTGGCACCATCCCTATACCTAGGCTGATTTATCTGCCTAGGGTTAGGGTTAGGCTTCAGCCTAGGGCTCGGATTTCTTTAACCAGGAAGCCCTGAGTTCCAGGCTTACTTCATCTGCCAAAGGCATCCCAAAGGGAGTGCAGAAGTGCCACAACATGGCTGCTTTCACGGCTTTTCCCTTAGGAAGAACCCTAATACCCGGCTGATTTACCTTCCTAGGGTTACTGTTAGGCTTAGGCCTAGGAGACTTTTAAAACCAGGAAGCCCTGGGCTCCAGGCACACTGCAGCTGCGAAAGGCATCCCAAGGGGAGCGCAAAAGTGACGCAACTTGGCTGCCACCACTGATATTTCCATGAGACCATCCCGAACCATAGGCTGATTTTCCTTCCTAGGGTTAAGGTTTGAGTTACGCCTAGGGTAAGGGCTCTATTAACCAGAAAGCCCTGAGTTCCAAGAACACAGCAGCTGCGAAGGACTAGCCAAGAAGAGCGCAAAAGTACCACAACATGCCTGCCTCCACAGCTTTTTCCTTGGGGACATGCCTAATTCCTGGCTGATTTGCCTTTCTCGTCTTAGGGTTGGGGTTCGGCCTAGGGCTAGGATTTTTAAAATCAGGAAGCCCTGAGTTCCAGGCACACTGCAGCTGTGAAAGGCATCCAAAAGGGAGTGCAAAAGTGCCACAACATGGCTGCTTTCACGGCTTTTTCCTTGGCAAGAAGCCTAACACCAGGCTGATTTACCTTCCCAGGGTTACTGTTAGGCTTAGGCCTAGGGCTAGGATTTTTAAAACTAGGAAGCCCTGGGCTCCAGGCACACTGCAGCTGTTCAAGGCATCCCAAGGGGAGTACAAAAGTGCTACAACATGGCAGCTTTCACAGCTTTTTCCTTGGCACCATCCCTATACCTAGGCTGATTTATCTGCCTAGGGTTAGGGTTAGGCTTCAGCCTAGGGCTCGGATTTCTTTAACCAGGAAGCCCTGAGTTCCAGGCTTACTTCATCTGCCAAAGGCATCCCAAAGGGAGTGCAGAAGTGCCACAACATGGCTGCTTTCACGGCTTTTCCCTTAGGAAGAACCCTAATACCCGGCTGATTTACCTTCCTAGGGTTACTGTTAGGCTTAGGCCTAGGAGACTTTTAAAACCAGGAAGCCCTGGGCTCCAGGCACACTGCAGCTGCGAAAGGCATCCCAAGGGGAGCGCAAAAGTGACGCAACTTGGCTGCCACCACTGATATTTCCATGAGACCATCCCGAACCATAGGCTGATTTTCCTTCCTAGGGTTAAGGTTTGAGTTACGCCTAGGGTAAGGGCTCTATTAACCAGAAAGCCCTGAGTTCCAAGAACACAGCAGCTGCGAAGGACTAGCCAAGAAGAGCGCAAAAGTACCACAACATGCCTGCCTCCACAGCTTTTTCCTTGGGGACATGCCTAATTCCTGGCTGATTTGCCTTTCTCGTCTTAGGGTTGGGGTTCGGCCTAGGGCTAGGATTTTTAAAATCAGGAAGCCCTGAGTTCCAGGCACATTGCAGCTGTGAAAGGCATCCAAAATGGAGTGCAAAAGTGCCACAACATGGCTGCTTTCACGGCTTTTTCCTTGGCAAGAAGCCTAACACCAGGATGATTTACCTTCCCAGGGTTACTGTTAGGCTTAGGCCTAGGGCTAGGATTTTTAAAACTAGGAAGCCCTGGGCTCCAGGCACACTGCAGCTGTTCAAGGCATCCCAAGGGGAGTACAAAAGTGCAACAACATGGCAGCTTTCACAGCTTTTTCCTTGGCACCATCCCTATACCTAGGCTGATTTATCTGCCTAGGGTTAGGGTTAGGCTTCAGCCTAGGGCTTGGATTTCTTTAACCAAGAAGCCCTGAGTTCCAGGCTTACTTCATCTGCCAAAGGCATCCCAAAGGGAGTGCAGAAGTGCCACAACATGGCTGCTTTCACGGCTTTTCCCTTAGGAAGAACCCTAATACCCGGCTGATTTACCTTCCTAGGGTTACTGTTAGGCTTAGGCCTAGGAGACTTTTAAAACCAGGAAGCCCTGGGCTCCAGGCACACTGCAGCTGCGAAAGGCATCCCAAGGGGAGCGCAAAAGTGACGCAACTTGGCTGCCACCACTGATATTTCCATGAGACCATCCCGAACCATAGGCTGATTTTCCTTCCTAGGGTTAAGGTTTGAGTTACGCCTAGGGTAAGGGCTCTATTAACCAGAAAGCCCTGAGTTCCAAGAACACAGCAGCTGCGAAGGACTAGCCAAGAAGAGCGCAAAAGTACCACAACATGCCTGCCTCCACAGCTTTTTCCTTGGGGACATGCCTAATTCCTGGCTGATTTGCCTTTCTCGTCTTAGGGTTGGGGTTCGGCCTAGGGCTAGGATTTTTAAAATCAGGAAGCCCTGAGTTCCAGGCACACTGCAGCTGTGAAAGGCATCCAAAAGGGAGTGCAAAAGTGCCACAACATGGCTGCTTTCACGGCTTTTTCCTTGGCAAGAAGCCTAACACCAGGCTGATTTACCTTCCCAGGGTTACTGTTAGGCTTAGGCCTAGGGCTAGGATTTTTAAAACTAGGAAGCCCTGGGCTCCAGGCACACTGCAGCTGTTCAAGGCATCCCAAGGGGAGTACAAAAGTGCTACAACATGGCAGCTTTCACAGCTTTTTCCTTGGCACCATCCCTATACCTAGGCTGATTTATCTGCCTAGGGTTAGGGTTAGGCTTCAGCCTAGGGCTTGGATTTCTTTAACCAGGAAGCCCTGAGTTCCAGGCTTACTTCATCTGCCAAAGGCATCCCAAAGGGAGTGCAGAAGTGCCACAACATGGCTGCTTTCACGGCTTTTCCCTTAGGAAGAACCCTAATACCCGGCTGATTTACCTTCCTAGGGTTACTGTTAGGCTTAGGCCTAGGACTTTTAAAACAAGGAAGCCCTGGGCTCCAGGCACACTGCAGCTGCGAAAGGCATCCCAAGGGGAGCGCAAAAGTGACGCAACTTGGCTGCCACCACTGATATTTCCATGAGACCATCCCGAACCATAGGCTGATTTTCCTTCCTAGGGTTAAGGTTTGAGTTACGCCTAGGGTAAGGGCTCTATTAACCAGAAAGCCCTGAGTTCCAAGAACACAGCAGCTGCGAAGGACTAGCCAAGAAGAGCGCAAAAGTACCACAACATGCCTGCCTCCACAGCTTTTTCCTTGGGGACATGCCTAATTCCTGGCTGATTTGCCTTTCTCGTCTTAGGGTTGGGGTTCGGCCTAGGGCTAGGATTTTTAAAATCAGGAAGCCCTGAGTTCCAGGCACATTGCAGCTGTGAAAGGCATCCAAAATGGAGTGAAAAAGTGCCACAACATGGCTGCTTTCACGGCTTTTTCCTTGGCAAGAAGCCTAACACCAGGCTGATTTACCTTCCCAGGGTTACTGTTAGGCTTAGGCCTAGGGCTAGGATTTTTAAAACTAGGAAGCCCTTAGCTCCAGGCACACTGCAGCTGTTCAAGGCATCCCAAGGGGAGTACAAAAGTGCAACAACATGGCAGCTTTCACAGCTTTTTCCTTGGCACCATCCCTATACCTAGGCTGATTTATCTGCCTAGGGTTAGGGTTAGGCTTCAGCCTAGGGCTTGGATTTCTTTAACCAGGAAGCCCTGAGTTCCAGGCTTACTTCATCTGCCAAAGGCATCCCAAAGGGAGTGCAGAAGTGCCACAACATGGCTGCTTTCACGGCTTTTCCCTTAGGAAGAACCCTAATACCCGGCTGATTTACCTTCCTAGGGTTACTGTTAGGCTTAGGCCTAGGACTTTTAAAACCAGGAAGCCCTGGGCTCCAGGCACACTGCAGCTGCGAAAGGCATCCCAAGGGGAGCGCAAAAGTGACGCAACTTGGCTGCCACCACTGATATTTCCATGAGACCATCCCGAACCATAGGCTGATTTTCCTTCCTAGGGTTAAGGTTTGAGTTACGCCTAGGGTAAGGGCTCTATTAACCAGAAAGCCCTGAGTTCCAAGAACACAGCAGCTGCGAAGGACTAGCCAAGAAGAGCGCAAAAGTACCACAACATGCCTGCCTCCACAGCTTTTTCCTTGGGGACATGCCTAATTCCTGGCTGATTTGCCTTTCTCGTCTTAGGGTTGGGGTTCGGCCTAGGGCGCGGATTTTTAAAATCAGGAAGCCCTGAGTTCCAGGCACACTGCAGCTGTGAAAGGCATCCAAAAGGGAGTGCAAAAGTGCCACAACATGGCTGCTTTCACGGCTTTTTCCTTGGCAAGAAGCCTAACACCAGGCTGATTTACCTTCCCAGGGTTACTGTTAGGCTTAGGCCTAGGGCTAGGATTTTTAAAACTAGGAAGCCCTTAGCTCCAGGCACACTGCAGCTGTTCAAGGCATCCCAAGGGGAGTACAAAAGTGCAACAACATGGCAGCTTTCACAGCTTTTTCCTTGGCACCATCCCTATACCTAGGCTGATTTATCTGCCTAGGGTTAGGGTTAGGCTTCAGCCTAGGGCTTGGATTTCTTTAACCAAGAAGCCCTGAGTTCCAGGCTTACTTCATCTGCCAAAGGCATCCCAAAGGGAGTGCAGAAGTGCCACAACATGGCTGCTTTCACGGCTTTTCCCTTAGGAAGAACCCTAATACCCGGCTGATTTACCTTCCTAGGGTTACTGTTAGGCTTAGGCCTAGGACTTTTAAAACCAGGAAGCCCTGGGCTCCAGGCACACTGCAGCTGCGAAAGGCATCCCAAGGGGAGCGCAAAAGTGACGCAACTTGGCTGCCACCACTGATATTTCCATGAGACCATCCCGAACCATAGGCTGATTTTCCTTCCTAGGGTTAAGGTTTGAGTTACGCCTAGGGTAAGGGCTCTATTAACCAGAAAGCCCTGAGTTCCAAGAACACAGCAGCTGCGAAGGACTAGCCAAGAAGAGCGCAAAAGTACCACAACATGCCTGCCTCCACAGCTTTTTCCTTGGGGACATGCCTAATTCCTGGCTGATTTGCCTTTCTCGTCTTAGGGTTGGGGTTCGGCCTAGGGCTAGGATTTTTAAAATCAGGAAGCCCTGAGTTCCAGGCACACTGCAGCTGTGAAAGGCATCCAAAAGGGAGTGCAAAAGTGCCACAACATGGCTGCTTTCACGGCTTTTTCCTTGGCAAGAAGCCTAACACCAGGCTGATTTACCTTCCCAGGGTTACTGTTAGGCTTAGGCCTAGGGCTAGGATTTTTAAAACTAGGAAGCCCTGGGCTCCAGGCACACTGCAGCTGTTCAAGGCATCCCAAGGGGAGTACAAAAGTGCTACAACATGGCAGCTTTCACAGCTTTTTCCTTGGCACCATCCCTATACCTAGGCTGATTTATCTGCCTAGGGTTAGGGTTAGGCTTCAGCCTAGGGCTCGGATTTCTTTAACCAGGAAGCCCTGAGTTCCAGGCTTACTTCATCTGCCAAAGGCATCCCAAAGGGAGTGCAGAAGTGCCACAACATGGCTGCTTTCACGGCTTTTCCCTTAGGAAGAACCCTAATACCCGGCTGATTTACCTTCCTAGGGTTACTGTTAGGCTTAGGCCTAGGAGACTTTTAAAACCAGGAAGCCCTGGGCTCCAGGCACACTGCAGCTGCGAAAGGCATCCCAAGGGGAGCGCAAAAGTGACGCAACTTGGCTGCCACCACTGATATTTCCATGAGACCATCCCGAACCATAGGCTGATTTTCCTTCCTAGGGTTAAGGTTTGAGTTACGCCTAGGGTAAGGGCTCTATTAACCAGAAAGCCCTGAGTTCCAAGAACACAGCAGCTGCGAAGGACTAGCCAAGAAGAGCGCAAAAGTACCACAACATGCCTGCCTCCACAGCTTTTTCCTTGGGGACATGCCTAATTCCTGGCTGATTTGCCTTTCTCGTCTTAGGGTTGGGGTTCGGCCTAGGGCTAGGATTTTTAAAATCAGGAAGCCCTGAGTTCCAGGCACACTGCAGCTGTGAAAGGCATCCAAAAGGGAGTGCAAAAGTGCCACAACATGGCTGCTTTCACGGCTTTTTCCTTGGCAAGAAGCCTAACACCAGGCTGATTTACCTTCCCAGGGTTACTGTTAGGCTTAGGCCTAGGGCTAGGATTTTTAAAACTAGGAAGCCCTGGGCTCCAGGCACACTGCAGCTGTTCAAGGCATCCCAAGGGGAGTACAAAAGTGCTACAACATGGCAGCTTTCACAGCTTTTTCCTTGGCACCATCCCTATACCTAGGCTGATTTATCTGCCTAGGGTTAGGGTTAGGGTTCAGCCTAGGGCTTGGATTTCTTTAACCAGGAAGCCCTGAGTTCCAGGCTTACTTCATCTGCCAAAGGCATCCCAAAGGGAGTGCAGAAGTGCCACAACATGGCTGCTTTCACGGCTTTTCCCTTAGGAAGAACCCTAATACCCGGCTGATTTACCTTCCTAGGGTTACTGTTAGGCTTAGGCCTAGGACTTTTAAAACAAGGAAGCCCTGGGCTCCAGGCACACTGCAGCTGCGAAAGGCCTCCCAAGGGGAGCGCAAAAGTGACGCAACTTGGCTGCCACCACTGATATTTCCATGAGACCATCCCGAACCATAGGCTGATTTTCCTTCCTAGGGTTAAGGTTTGAGTTACGCCTAGGGTAAGGGCTCTATTAACCAGAAAGCCCTGAGTTCCAAGAACACAGCAGCTGCGAAGGACTAGCCAAGAAGAGCGCAAAAGTACCACAACATGCCTGCCTCCACAGCTTTTTCCTTGGGGACATGCCTAATTCCTGGCTGATTTGCCTTTCTCGTCTTAGGGTTGGGGTTCGGCCTAGGGCTAGGATTTTTAAAATCAGGAAGCCCTGAGTTCCAGGCACATTGCAGCTGTGAAAGGCATCCAAAATGGAGTGCAAAAGTGCCACAACATGGCTGCTTTCACGGCTTTTTCCTTGGCAAGAAGCCTAACACCAGGATGATTTACCTTCCCAGGGTTACTGTTAGGCTTAGGCCTAGGGCTAGGATTTTTAAAACTAGGAAGCCCTTAGCTCCAGGCACACTGCAGCTGTTCAAGGCATCCCAAGGGGAGTACAAAAGTGCAACAACATGGCAGCTTTCACAGCTTTTTCCTTGGCACCATCCCTATACCTAGGCTGATTTATCTGCCTAGGGTTAGGGTTAGGGTTCAGCCTAGGGCTTGGATTTCTTTAACCAGGAAGCCCTGAGTTCCAGGCTTACTTCATCTGCCAAAGGCATCCCAAAGGGAGTGCAGAAGTGCCACAACATGGCTGCTTTCACGGCTTTTCCCTTAGGAAGAACCCTAATACCCGGCTGATTTACCTTCCTAGGGTTACTGTTAGGCTTAGGCCTAGGACTTTTAAAACCAGGAAGCCCTGGGCTCCAGGCACACTGCAGCTGCGAAAGGCATCCCAAGGGGAGCGCAAAAGTGACGCAACTTGGCTGCCACCACTGATATTTCCATGAGACCATCCCGAACCATAGGCTGATTTTCCTTCCTAGGGTTAAGGTTTGAGTTACGCCTAGGGTAAGGGCTCTATTAACCAGAAAGCCCTGAGTTCCAAGAACACAGCAGCTGCGAAGGACTAGCCAAGAAGAGCGCAAAAGTACCACAACATGCCTGCCTCCACAGCTTTTTCCTTGGGGACATGCCTAATTCCTGGCTGATTTGCCTTTCTCGTCTTAGGGTTGGGGTTCGGCCTAGGGCTAGGATTTTTAAAATCAGGAAGCCCTGAGTTCCAGGCACACTGCAGCTGTGAAAGGCATCCAAAAGGGAGTGCAAAAGTGCCACAACATGGCTGCTTTCACGGCTTTTTCCTTGGCAAGAAGCCTAACACCAGGCTGATTTACCTTCCCAGGGTTACTGTTAGGCCTAGGCCTAGGGCTAGGATTTTTAAAACTAGGAAGCCCTTGGCTCCAGGCACACTGCAGCTGTTCAAGGCATCCCAAGGGGAGTACAAAAGTGCAACAACATGGCAGCTTTCACAGCTTTTTCCTTGGCACCATCCCTATACCTAGGCTGATTTATCTGCCTAGGGTTAGGGTTAGGCTTCAGCCTAGGGCTTGGATTTCTTTAACCAGGAAGCCCTGAGTTCCAGGCTTACTTCATCTGCCAAAGGCATCCCAAAGGGAGTGCAGAAGTGCCACAACATGGCTGCTTTCACGGCTTTTCCCTTAGGAAGAACCCTAATACCCGGCTGATTTACCTTCCTAGGGTTACTGTTAGGCTTAGGCCTAGGACTTTTAAAACCAGGAAGCCCTGGGCTCCAGGCACACTGCAGCTGCGAAAGGCATCCCAAGGGGAGCGCAAAAGTGACGCAACTTGGCTGCCACCACTGATATTTCCATGAGACCATCCCGAACCATAGGCTGATTTTCCTTCCTAGGGTTAAGGTTTGAGTTACGCCTAGGGTAAGGGCTCTATTAACCAGAAAGCCCTGAGTTCCAAGAACACAGCAGCTGCGAAGGACTAGCCAAGAAGAGCGCAAAAGTACCACAACATGCCTGCCTCCACAGCTTTTTCCTTGGGGACATGCCTAATTCCTGGCTGATTTGCCTTTCTCGTCTTAGGGTTGGGGTTCGGCCTAGGGCTAGGATTTTTAAAATCAGGAAGCCCTGAGTTCCAGGCACATTGCAGCTGTGAAAGGCATCCAAAATGGAGTGAAAAAGTGCCACAACATGGCTGCTTTCACGGCTTTTTCCTTGGCAAGAAGCCTAACACCAGGCTGATTTACCTTCCCAGGGTTACTGTTAGGCTTAGGCCTAGGGCTAGGATTTTTAAAACTAGGAAGCCTTTAGCTCCAGGCACACTGCAGCTGTTCAAGGCATCCCAAGGGGAGTACAAAAGTGCAACAACATGGCAGCTTTCACAGCTTTTTCCTTGGCACCATCCCTATACCTAGGCTGATTTATCTGCCTAGGGTTAGGGTTAGGCTTCAGCCTAGGGCTTGGATTTCTTTAACCAGGAAGCCCTGAGTTCCAGGCTTACTTCATCTGCCAAAGGCATCCCAAAGGGAGTGCAGAAGTGCCACAACATGGCTGCTTTCACGGCTTTTCCCTTAGGAAGAACCCTAATACCCGGCTGATTTACCTTCCTAGGGTTACTGTTAGGCTTAGGCCTAGGACTTTTAAAACCAGGAAGCCCTGGGCTCCAGGCACACTGCAGCTGCGAAAGGCATCCCAAGGGGAGCGCAAAAGTGACGCAACTTGGCTGCCACCACTGATATTTCCATGAGACCATCCCGAACCATAGGCTGATTTTCCTTCCTAGGGTTAAGGTTTGAGTTACGCCTAGGGTAAGGGCTCTATTAACCAGAAAGCCCTGAGTTCCAAGAACACAGCAGCTGCGAAGGACTAGCCAAGAAGAGCGCAAAAGTACCACAACATGCCTGCCTCCACAGCTTTTTCCTTGGGGACATGCCTAATTCCTGGCTGATTTGCCTTTCTCGTCTTAGGGTTGGGGTTCGGCCTAGGGCTAGGATTTTTAAAATCAGGAAGCCCTGAGTTCCAGGCACACTGCAGCTGTGAAAGGCATCCAAAAGGGAGTGCAAAAGTGCCACAACATGGCTGCTTTCATGGCTTTTTCCTTGGCAAGAAGCCTAACACCAGGCTGATTGACCTTCCCAGGGTTACTGTTAGGCTTAGGCCTAGGGCTAGGATTTTTAAAACTAGGAAGCCCTGGGCTCCAGGCACACTGCAGCTGTTCAAGGCATCCCAAGGGGAGTACAAAAGTGCAACAACATGGCAGCTTTCACAGCTTTTTCCTTGGCACCATCCCTATACCTAGGCTGATTTATCTGCCTAGGGTTAGGGTTAGGCTTCAGCCTAGGGCTTGGATTTCTTTAACCAGGAAGCCCTGAGTTCCAGGCTTACTTCATCTGCCAAAGGCATCCCAAAGGGAGTGCAGAAGTGCCACAACATGGCTGCTTTCACGGCTTTTCCCTTAGGAAGAACCCTAATACCCGGCTGATTTACCTTCCTAGGGTTACTGTTAGGCTTAGGCCTAGGACTTTTAAAACCAGGAAGCCCTGGGCTCCAGGCACACTGCAGCTGCGAAAGGCATCCCAAGGGGAGCGCAAAAGTGACGCAACTTGGCTGCCACCACTGATATTTCCATGAGACCATCCCGAACCATAGGTTGATTTTCCTTCCTAGGGTTAAGGTTTGAGTTACGCCTAGGGTAAGGGCTCTATTAACCAGAAAGCCCTGAGTTCCAAGAACACAGCAGCTGCGAAGGACTAGCCAAGAAGAGCGCAAAAGTACCACAACATGCCTGCCTCCACAGCTTTTTCCTTGGGGACATGCCTAATTCCTGGCTGATTTGCCTTTCTCGTCTTAGGGTTGGGGTTCGGCCTAGGGCTAGGATTTTTAAAATCAGGAAGCCCTGAGTTCCAGGCACACTGCAGCTGTGAAAGGCATCCAAAAGGGAGTGCAAAAGTGCCACAACATGGCTGCTTTCACGGCTTTTTCCTTGGCAAGAAGCCTAACACCAGGCTGATTTACCTTCCCAGGGTTACTGTTAGGCTTAGGCCTAGGGCTAGGATTTTTAAAACTAGGAAGCCCTTGGCTCCAGGCACACTGCAGCTGTTCAAGGCATCCCAAGGGGAGTACAAAAGTGCTACAACATGGCAGCTTTCACAGCTTTTTCCTTGGCACCATCCCTATACCTAGGCTGATTTATCTGCCTAGGGTTAGGGTTAGGCTTCAGCCTAGGGCTTGGATTTCTTTAACCAGGAAGCCCTGAGTTCCAGGCTTACTTCATCTGCCAAAGGCATCCCAAAGGGAGTGCAGAAGTGCCACAACATGGCTGCTTTCACGGCTTTTCCCTTAGGAAGAACCCTAATACCCGGCTGATTTACCTTCCTAGGGTTACTGTTAGGCTTAGGCCTAGGAGACTTTTAAAACCAGGAAGCCCTGGGCTCCAGGCACACTGCAGCTGCGAAAGGCATCCCAAGGGGAGCGCAAAAGTGACGCAACTTGGCTGCCACCACTGATATTTCCATGAGACCATCCCGAACCATAGGCTGATTTTCCTTCCTAGGGTTAAGGTTTGAGTTACGCCTAGGGTAAGGGCTCTATTAACCAGAAAGCCCTGAGTTCCAAGAACACAGCAGCTGCGAAGGACTAGCCAAGAAGAGCGCAAAAGTACCACAACATGCCTGCCTCCACAGCTTTTTCCTTGGGGACATGCCTAATTCCTGGCTGATTTGCCTTTCTCGTCTTAGGGTTGGGGTTCGGCCTAGGGCTAGGATTTTTAAAATCAGGAAGCCCTGAGTTCCAGGCACACTGCAGCTGTGAAAGGCATCCAAAATGGAGTGAAAAAGTGCCACAACATGGCTGCTTTCACGGCTTTTTCCTTGGCAAGAAGCCTAACACCAGGCTGATTTACCTTCCCAGGGTTACTGTTAGGCTTAGGCCTAGGGCTAGGATTTTTAAAACTAGGAAGCCCTTAGCTCCAGGCACACTGCAGCTGTTCAAGGCATCCCAAGGGGAGTACAAAAGTGCAACAACATGGCAGCTTTCACAGCTTTTTCCTTGGCACCATCCCTATACCTAGGCTGATTTATCTGCCTAGGGTTAGGGTTAGGGTTCAGCCTAGGGCTTGGATTTCTTTAACCAGGAAGCCCTGAGTTCCAGGCTTACTTCATCTGCCAAAGGCATCCCAAAGGGAGTGCAGAAGTGCCACAACATGGCTGCTTTCACGGCTTTTCCCTTAGGAAGAACCCTAATACCCGGCTGATTTACCTTCCTAGGGTTACTGTTAGGCTTAGGCCTAGGACTTTTAAAACCAGGAAGCCCTGGGCTCCAGGCACACTGCAGCTGCGAAAGGCATCCCAAGGGGAGCGCAAAAGTGACGCAACTTGGCTGCCACCACTGATATTTCCATGAGACCATCCCGAACCATAGGCTGATTTTCCTTCCTAGGGTTAAGGTTTGAGTTACGCCTAGGGTAAGGGCTCTATTAACCAGAAAGCCCTGAGTTCCAAGAACACAGCAGCTGCGAAGGACTAGCCAAGAAGAGCGCAAAAGTACCACAACATGCCTGCCTCCACAGCTTTTTCCTTGGGGACATGCCTAATTCCTGGCTGATTTGCCTTTCTCGTCTTAGGGTTGGGGTTCGGCCTAGGGCTAGGATTTTTAAAATCAGGAAGCCCTGAGTTCCAGGCACACTGCAGCTGTGAAAGGCATCCAAAAGGGAGTGCAAAAGTGCCACAACATGGCTGCTTTCACGGCTTTTTCCTTGGCAAGAAGCCTAACACCAGGCTGATTTACCTTCCCAGGGTTACTGTTAGGCTTAGGCCTAGGGCTAGGATTTTTAAAACTAGGAAGCCCTGGGCTCCAGGCACACTGCAGCTGTTCAAGGCATCCCAAGGGGAGTACAAAAGTGCTACAACATGGCAGCTTTCACAGCTTTTTCCTTGGCACCATCCCTATACCTAGGCTGATTTATCTGCCTAGGGTTAGGGTTAGGCTTCAGCCTAGGGCTTGGATTTCTTTAACCAGGAAGCCCTGAGTTCCAGGCTTACTTCATCTGCCAAAGGCATCCCAAAGGGAGTGCAGAAGTGCCACAACATGGCTGCTTTCACGGCTTTTCCCTTAGGAAGAACCCTAATACCCGGCTGATTTACCTTCCTAGGGTTACTGTTAGGCTTAGGCCTAGGACTTTTAAAACCAGGAAGCCCTGGGCTCCAGGCACACTGCAGCTGCGAAAGGCATCCCAAGGGGAGCGCAAAAGTGACGCAACTTGGCTGCCACCACTGATATTTCCATGAGACCATCCCGAACCATAGGCTGATTTTCCTTCCTAGGGTTAAGGTTTGAGTTACGCCTAGGGTAAGGGCTCTATTAACCAGAAAGCCCTGAGTTCCAAGAACACAGCAGCTGCGAAGGACTAGCCAAGAAGAGCGCAAAAGTACCACAACATGCCTGCCTCCACAGCTTTTTCCTTGGGGACATGCCTAATTCCTGGCTGATTTGCCTTTCTCGTCTTAGGGTTGGGGTTCGGCCTAGGGCTAGGATTTTTAAAATCAGGAAGCCCTGAGTTCCAGGCACACTGCAGCTGTGAAAGGCATCCAAAAGGGAGTGCAAAAGTGCCACAACATGGCTGCTTTCACGGCTTTTTCCTTGGCAAGAAGCCTAACACCAGGCTGATTTACCTTCCCAGGGTTACTGTTAGGCTTAGGCCTAGGGCTAGGATTTTTAAAACTAGGAAGCCCTTGGCTCCAGGCACACTGCAGCTGTTCAAGGCATCCCAAGGGGAGTACAAAAGTGCTACAACATGGCAGCTTTCACAGCTTTTTCCTTGGCACCATCCCTATACCTAGGCTGATTTATCTGCCTAGGGTTAGGGTTAGGGTTCAGCCTAGGGCTTGGATTTCTTTAACCAGGAAGCCCTGAGTTCCAGGCTTACTTCATCTGCCAAAGGCATCCCAAAGGGAGTGCAGAAGTGCCACAACATGGCTGCTTTCACGGCTTTTCCCTTAGGAAGAACCCTAATACCCGGCTGATTTACCTTCCTAGGGTTACTGTTAGGCTTAGGCCTAGGAGACTTTTAAAACCAGGAAGCCCTGGGCTCCAGGCACACTGCAGCTGCGAAAGGCATCCCAAGGGGAGCGCAAAAGTGACGCAACTTGGCTGCCACCACTGATATTTCCATGAGAGCATCCCGAACCATAGGCTGATTTTCCTTCCTAGGGTTAAGGTTTGAGTTACGCCTAGGGTAAGGGCTCTATTAACCAGAAAGCCCTGAGTTCCAAGAACACAGCAGCTGCGAAGGACTAGCCAAGAAGAGCGCAAAAGTACCACAACATGCCTGCCTCCACAGCTTTTTCCTTGGGGACATGCCTAATTCCTGGCTGATTTGCCTTTCTCGTCTTAGGGTTGGGGTTCGGCCTAGGGCTAGGATTTTTAAAATCAGGAAGCCCTGAGTTCCAGGCACACTGCAGCTGTGAAAGGCATCCAAAATGGAGTGAAAAAGTGCCACAACATGGCTGCTTTCACGGCTTTTTCCTTGGCAAGAAGCCTAACACCAGGCTGATTTACCTTCCCAGGGTTACTGTTAGGCTTAGGCCTAGGGCTAGGATTTTTAAAACTAGGAAGCCCTTAGCTCCAGGCACACTGCAGCTGTTCAAGGCATCCCAAGGGGAGTACAAAAGTGCAACAACATGGCAGCTTTCACAGCTTTTTCCTTGGCACCATCCCTATACCTAGGCTGATTTATCTGCCTAGGGTTAGGGTTAGGGTTCAGCCTAGGGCTTGGATTTCTTTACCCAGGAAGCCCTGAGTTCCAGGCTTACTTCATCTGCCAAAGGCATCCCAAAGGGAGTGCAGAAGTGCCACAACATGGCTGCTTTCACGGCTTTTCCCTTAGGAAGAACCCTAATACCCGGCTGATTTACCTTCCTAGGGTTACTGTTAGGCTTAGGCCTAGGACTTTTAAAACCAGGAAGCCCTGGGCTCCAGGCACACTGCAGCTGCGAAAGGCATCCCAAGGGGAGCGCAAAAGTGACGCAACTTGGCTGCCACCACTGATATTTCCATGAGACCATCCCGAACCATAGGCTGATTTTCCTTCCTAGGGTTAAGGTTTGAGTTACGCCTAGGGTAAGGGCTCTATTAACCAGAAAGCCCTGAGTTCCAAGAACACAGCAGCTGCGAAGGACTAGCCAAGAAGAGCGCAAAAGTACCACAACATGCCTGCCTCCACAGCTTTTTCCTTGGGGACATGCCTAATTCCTGGCTGATTTGCCTTTCTCGTCTTAGGGTTGGGGTTCGGCCTAGGGCTAGGATTTTTAAAATCAGGAAGCCCTGAGTTCCAGGCACACTGCAGCTGTGAAAGGCATCCAAAAGGGAGTGCAAAAGTGCCACAACATGGCTGCTTTCACGGCTTTTTCCTTGGCAAGAAGCCTAACACCAGGCTGATTTACCTTCCCAGGGTTACTGTTAGGCTTAGGCCTAGGGCTAGGATTTTTAAAACTAGGAAGCCCTGGGCTCCAGGCACACTGCAGCTGTTCAAGGCATCCCAAGGGGAGTACAAAAGTGCTACAACATGGCAGCTTTCACAGCTTTTTCCTTGGCACCATCCCTATACCTAGGCTGATTTATCTGCCTAGGGTTAGGGTTAGGCTTCAGCCTAGGGCTTGGATTTCTTTAACCAGGAAGCCCTGAGTTCCAGGCTTACTTCATCTGCCAAAGGCATCCCAAAGGGAGTGCAGAAGTGCCACAACATGGCTGCTTTCACGGCTTTTCCCTTAGGAAGAACCCTAATACCCGGCTGATTTACCTTCCTAGGGTTACTGTTAGGCTTAGGCCTAGGACTTTTAAAACCAGGAAGCCCTGGGCTCCAGGCACACTGCAGCTGCGAAAGGCATCCCAAGGGGAGCGCAAAAGTGACGCAACTTGGCTGCCACCACTGATATTTCCATGAGACCATCCCGAACCATAGGCTGATTTTCCTTCCTAGGGTTAAGGTTTGAGTTACGCCTAGGGTAAGGGCTCTATTAACCAGAAAGCCCTGAGTTCCAAGAACACAGCAGCTGCGAAGGACTAGCCAAGAAGAGCGCAAAAGTACCACAACATGCCTGCCTCCACAGCTTTTTCCTTGGGGACATGCCTAATTCCTGGCTGATTTGCCTTTCTCGTCTTAGGGTTGGGGTTCGGCCTAGGGCTAGGATTTTTAAAAGCAGGAAGCCCTGAGTTCCAGGCACATTGCAGCTGTGAAAGGCATCCAAAATGGAGTGCAAAAGTGCCACAACATGGCTGCTTTCACGGCTTTTTCCTTGGCAAGAAGCCTAACACCAGGCTGATTGACCTTCCCAGGGTTACTGTTAGGCTTAGGCCTAGGGCTAGGATTTTTAAAACTAGGAAGCCCTGGGCTCCAGGCACACTGCAGCTGTTCAAGGCATCCCAAGGGGAGTACAAAAGTGCTACAACATGGCAGCTTTCACAGCTTTTTCCTTGGCACCATCCCTATACCTAGGCTGATTTATCTGCCTAGGGTTAGGGTTAGGGTTCAGCCTAGGGCTCGGATTTCTTTAACCAGGAAGCCCTGAGTTCCAGGCTTACTTCATCTGCCAAAGGCATCCCAAAGGGAGTGCAGAAGTGCCACAACATGGCTGCTTTCACGGCTATTCCCTTAGGAAGAACCCTAATACCCGGCTGATTTACCTTCCTAGGGTTACTGTTAGGCTTAGGCCTAGGAGACTTTTAAAACCAGGAAGCCCTGGGCTCCAGGCACACTGCAGCTGCGAAAGGCATCCCAAGGGGAGCGCAAAAGTGACGCAACTTGGCTGCCACCACTGATATTTCCATGAGACCATCCCGAACCATAGGCTGATTTTCCTTCCTAGGGTTAAGGTTTGAGTTACGCCTAGGGTAAGGGCTCTATTAACCAGAAAGCCCTGAGTTCCAAGAACACAGCAGCTGCGAAGGACTAGCCAAGAAGAGCGCAAAAGTACCACAACATGCCTGCCTCCACAGCTTTTTCCTTGGGGACATGCCTAATTCCTGGCTGATTTGCCTTTCTCGTCTTAGGGTTGGGGTTCGGCCTAGGGCTAGGATTTTTAAAATCAGGAAGCCCTGAGTTCCAGGCACACTGCAGCTGTGAAAGGCATCCAAAAGGGAGTGCAAAAGTGCCACAACATGGCTGCTTTCACGGCTTTTTCCTTGGCAAGAAGCCTAACACCAGGCTGATATACCTTCCCAGGGTTACTGTTAGGCTTAGGCCTAGGGCTAGGATTTTTAAAACTAGGAAGCCCTGGGCTCCAGGCACACTGCAGCTGTTCAAGGCATCCCAAGGGGAGTACAAAAGTGCTACAACATGGCAGCTTTCACAGCTTTTTCCTTGGCACCATCCCTATACCTAGGCTGATTTATCTGCCTAGGGTTAGGGTTAGGCTTCAGCCTAGGGCTTGGATTTCTTTAACCAGGAAGCCCTGAGTTCCAGGCTTACTTCATCTGCCAAAGGCATCCCAAAGGGAGTGCAGAAGTGCCACAACATGGCTGCTTTCACGGCTTTTCCCTTAGGAAGAACCCTAATACCCGGCTGATTTACCTTCCTAGGGTTACTGTTAGGCTTAGGCCTAGGACTTTTAAAACCAGGAAGCCCTGGGCTCCAGGCACACTGCAGCTGCGAAAGGCATCCCAAGGGGAGCGCAAAAGTGACGCAACTTGGCTGCCACCACTGATATTTCCATGAGACCATCCCGAACCATAGGCTGATTTTCCTTCCTAGGGTTAAGGTTTGAGTTACGCCTAGGGTAAGGGCTCTATTAACCAGAAAGCCCTGAGTTCCAAGAACACAGCAGCTGCGAAGGACTAGCCAAGAAGAGCGCAAAAGTACCACAACATGCCTGCCTCCACAGCTTTTTCCTTGGGGACATGCCTAATTCCTGGCTGATTTGCCTTTCTCGTCTTAGGGTTGGGGTTCGGCCTAGGGCTAGGATTTTTAAAATCAGGAAGCCCTGAGTTCCAGGCACATTGCAGCTGTGAAAGGCATCCAAAATGGAGTGCAAAAGTGCCACAACATGGCTGCTTTCACGGCTTTTTCCTTGGCAAGAAGCCTAACACCAGGCTGATTGACCTTCCCAGGGTTACTGTTAGGCTTAGGCCTAGGGCTAGGATTTTTAAAACTAGGAAGCCCTGGGCTCCAGGCACACTGCAGCTGTTCAAGGCATCCCAAGGGGAGTACAAAAGTGCTACAACATGGCAGCTTTCACAGCTTTTTCCTTGGCACCATCCCTATACCTAGGCTGATTTATCTGCCTAGGGTTAGGGTTAGGGTTCAGCCTAGGGCTCGGATTTCTTTAACCAGGAAGCCCTGAGTTCCAGGCTTACTTCATCTGCCAAAGGCATCCCAAAGGGAGTGCAGAAGTGCCACAACATGGCTGCTTTCACGGCTTTTCCCTTAGGAAGAACCCTAATACCCGGCTGATTTACCTTCCTAGGGTTACTGTTAGGCTTAGGCCTAGGAGACTTTTAAAACCAGGAAGCCCTGGGCTCCAGGCACACTGCAGCTGCGAAAGGCATCCCAAGGGGAGCGCAAAAGTGACGCAACTTGGCTGCCACCACTGATATTTCCATGAGACCATCCCGAACCATAGGCTGATTTTCCTTCCTAGGGTTAAGGTTTGAGTTACGCCTAGGGTAAGGGCTCTATTAACCAGAAAGCCCTGAGTTTCAAGAACACAGCAGCTGCGAAGGACTAGCCAAGAAGAGCACAAAAGTACCACAACATGCCTGCCTCCACAGCTTTTTCCTTGGGGACATGCCTAATTCCTGGCTGATTTGCCTTTCTCGTCTTAGGGTTGGGGTTCGGCCTAGGGCTAGGATTTTTAAAAGCAGGAAGCCCTGAGTTCCAGGCACATTGCAGCTGTGAAAGGCATCCAAAATGGAGTGCAAAAGTGCCACAACATGGCTGCTTTCACGGCTTTTTCCTTGGCAAGAAGCCTAACACCAGGCTGATTGACCTTCCCAGGGTTACTGTTAGGCTTAGGCCTAGGGCTAGGATTTTTAAAACTAGGAAGCCCTTAGCTCCAGGCACACTGCAGCTGTTCAAGGCATCCCAAGGGGAGTACAAAAGTGCAACAACATGGCAGCTTTCACAGCTTTTTCCTTGGCACCATCCCTATACCTAGGCTGATTTATCTGCCTAGGGTTAGGGTTAGGCTTCAGCCTAGGGCTTGGATTTCTTTAACCAGGAAGCCCTGAGTTCCAGGCTTACTTCATCTGCCAAAGGCATCCCAAAGGGAGTGCAGAAGTGCCACAACATGGCTGCTTTCACGGCTTTTCCCTTAGGAAGAACCCTAATACCCGGCTGATTTACCTTCCTAGGGTTACTGTTAGGCTTAGGCCTAGGACTTTTAAAACCAGGAAGCCCTGGGCTCCAGGCACACTGCAGCTGCGAAAGGCATCCCAAGGGGAGCGCAAAAGTGACGCAACTTGGCTGCCACCACTGATATTTCCATGAGACCATCCCGAACCATAGGCTGATTTTCCTTCCTAGGGTTAAGGTTTGAGTTACGCCTAGGGTAAGGGCTCTATTAACCAGAAAGCCCTGAGTTCCAAGAACACAGCAGCTGCGAAGGACTAGCCAAGAAGAGCGCAAAAGTACCACAACATGCCTGCCTCCACAGCTTTTTCCTTGGGGACATGCCTAATTCCTGGCTGATTTGCCTTTCTCGTCTTAGGGTTGGGGTTCGGCCTAGGGCTAGGATTTTTAAAATCAGGAAGCCCTGAGTTCCAGGCACACTGCAGCTGTGAAAGGCATCCAAAAGGGAGTGCAAAAGTGCCACAACATGGCTGCTTTCACGGCTTTTTCCTTGGCAAGAAGCCTAACACCAGGCTGATTTACCTTCCCAGGGTTACTGTTAGGCTTAGGCCTAGGGCTAGGATTTTTAAAACTAGGAAGCCCTGGGCTCCAGGCACACTGCAGCTGTTCAAGGCATCCCAAGGGGAGTACAAAAGTGCAACAACATGGCAGCTTTCACAGCTTTTTCCTTGGCACCATCCCTATACCTAGGCTGATTTATCTGCCTAGGGTTAGGGTTAGGCTTCAGCCTAGGGCTTGGATTTCTTTAACCAGGAAGCCCTGAGTTCCAGGCTTACTTCATCTGCCAAAGGCATCCCAAAGGGAGTGCAGAAGTGCCACAACATGGCTGCTTTCACGGCTTTTCCCTTAGGAAGAACCCTAATACCCGGCTGATTTACCTTCCTAGGGTTACTGTTAGGCTTAGGCCTAGGACTTTTAAAACCAGGAAGCCCTGGGCTCCAGGCACACTGCAGCTGCGAAAGGCATCCCAAGGGGAGCGCAAAAGTGACGCAACTTGGCTGCCACCACTGATATTTCCATGAGACCATCCCGAACCATAGGCTGATTTTCCTTCCTAGGGTTAAGGTTTGAGTTACGCCTAGGGTAAGGGCTCTATTAACCAGAAAGCCCTGAGTTCCAAGAACACAGCAGCTGCGAAGGACTAGCCAAGAAGAGCGCAAAAGTACCACAACATGCCTGCCTCCACAGCTTTTTCCTTGGGGACATGCCTAATTCCTGGCTGATTTGCCTTTCTCGTCTTAGGGTTGGGGTTCGGCCTAGGGCTAGGATTTTTAAAATCAGGAAGCCCTGAGTTCCAGGCACACTGCAGCTGTGAAAGGCATCCAAAAGGGAGTGCAAAAGTGCCACAACATGGCTGCTTTCACGGCTTTTTCCTTGGCAAGAAGCCTAACACCAGGCTGATTTACCTTCCCAGGGTTACTGTTAGGCTTAGGCCTAGGGCTAGGATTTTTAAAACTAGGAAGCCCTGGGCTCCAGGCACACTGCAGCTGTTCAAGGCATCCCAAGGGGAGTACAAAAGTGCAACAACATGGCAGCTTTCACAGCTTTTTCCTTGGCACCATCCCTATACCTAGGCTGATTTATCTGCCTAGGGTTAGGGTTAGGCTTCAGCCTAGGGCTTGGATTTCTTTAACCAGGAAGCCCTGAGTTCCAGGCTTACTTCATCTGCCAAAGGCATCCCAAAGGGAGTGCAGAAGTGCCACAACATGGCTGCTTTCACGGCTTTTCCCTTAGGAAGAACCCTAATACCCGGCTGATTTACCTTCCTAGGGTTACTGTTAGGCTTAGGCCTAGGACTTTTAAAACCAGGAAGCCCTGGGCTCCAGGCACACTGCAGCTGCGAAAGGCATCCCAAGGGGAGCGCAAAAGTGACGCAACTTGGCTGCCACCACTGATATTTCCATGAGACCATCCCGAACCATAGGCTGATTTTCCTTCCTAGGGTTAAGGTTTGAGTTACGCCTAGGGTAAGGGCTCTATTAACCAGAAAGCCCTGAGTTCCAAGAACACAGCAGCTGCGAAGGACTAGCCAAGAAGAGCGCAAAAGTACCACAACATGCCTGCCTCCACAGCTTTTTCCTTGGGGACATGCCTAATTCCTGGCTGATTTGCCTTTCTCGTCTTAGGGTTGGGGTTCGGCCTAGGGCTAGGATTTTTAAAATCAGGAAGCCCTGAGTTCCAGGCACACTGCAGCTGTGAAAGGCATCCAAAAGGGAGTGCAAAAGTGCCACAACATGGCTGCTTTCACGGCTTTTTCCTTGGCAAGAAGCCTAACACCAGGCTGATTTACCTTCCCAGGGTTACTGTTAGGCTTAGGCCTAGGGCTAGGATTTTTAAAACTAGGAAGCCCTGGGCTCCAGGCACACTGCAGCTGTTCAAGGCATCCCAAGGGGAGTACAAAAGTGCTACAACATGGCAGCTTTCACAGCTTTTTCCTTGGCACCATCCCTATACCTAGGCTGATTTATCTGCCTAGGGTTAGGGTTAGGCTTCAGCCTAGGGCTTGGATTTCTTTAACCAGGAAGCCCTGAGTTCCAGGCTTACTTCATCTGCCAAAGGCATCCCAAAGGGAGTGCAGAAGTGCCACAACATGGCTGCTTTCACGGCTTTTCCCTTAGGAAGAACCCTAATACCCGGCTGATTTACCTTCCTAGGGTTACTGTTAGGCTTAGGCCTAGGACTTTTAAAACCAGGAAGCCCTGGGCTCCAGGCACACTGCAGCTGCGAAAGGCATCCAAAGGGGAGCGCAAAAGTGACGCAACTTGGCTGCCACCACTGATATTTCCATGAGACCATCCCGAACCATAGGCTGATTTTCCTTCCTAGGCTTAAGGTTTGAGTTACGCCTAGGGTAAGGGTCTATTAACCAGAAAGCCCTGAGTTCCAAGAACACAGCAGCTGCGAAGGACTAGCCAAGAAGAGCGCAAAAGTACCACAACATGCCTGCCTCCACAGCTTTTTCCTTGGGGACATGCCTAATTCCTGGCTGATTTGCCTTTCTCGTCTTAGGGTTGGGGTTCGGCCTAGGGCTAGGATTTTTAAAATCAGGAAGCCCTGAGTTCCAGGCACACTGCAGCTGTGAAAGGCATCCAAAAGGGAGTGCAAAAGTGCCACAACATGGCTGCTTTCACGGCTTTTTCCTTGGCAAGAAGCCTAACACCAGGCTGATTTACCTTCCCAGGGTTACTGTTAGGCTTAGGCCTAGGGCTAGGATTTTTAAAACTAGGAAGCCCTGGGCTCCAGGCACACTGCAGCTGTTCAAGGCATCCCAAGGGGAGTACAAAAGTGCTACAACATGGCAGTTTTCACAGCTTTTTCCTTGGCACCATCCCTATACCTAGGCTGATTTATCTGCCTAGGGTTAGGGTTAGGGTTCAGCCTAGGGCTTGGATTTCTTTAACCAGGAAGCCCTGAGTTCCAGGCTTACTTCATCTGCCAAAGGCATCCCAAAGGGAGTGCAGAAGTGCCACAACATGGCTGCTTTCACGGCTTTTCCCTTAGGAAGAACCCTAATACCCGGCTGATTTACCTTCCTAGGGTTACTGTTAGGCTTAGGCCTAGGACTTTTAAAACCAGGAAGCCCTGGGCTCCAGGCACACTGCAGCTGCGAAAGGCATCCCAAGGGGAGCGCAAAAGTGACGCAACTTGGCTGCCACCACTGATATTTCCATGAGACCATCCCGAACCATAGGCTGATTTTCCTTCCTAGGGTTAAGGTTTGAGTTACGCCTAGGGTAAGGGCTCTATTAACCAGAAAGCCCTGAGTTCCAAGAACACAGCAGCTGCGAAGGACTAGCCAAGAAGAGCGCAAAAGTACCACAACATGCCTGCCTCCACAGCTTTTTCCTTGGGGACATGCCTAATTCCTGGCTGATTTGCCTTTCTCGTCTTAGGGTTGGGGTTCGGCCTAGGGCTAGGATTTTTAAAATCAGGAAGCCCTGAGTTCCAGGCACATTGCAGCTGTGAAAGGCATCCAAAATGGAGTGCAAAAGTGCCACAACATGGCTGCTTTCACGGCTTTTTCCTTGGCAAGAAGCCTAACACCAGGCTGATTGACCTTCCCAGGGTTACTGTTAGGCTTAGGCCTAGGGCTAGGATTTTTAAAACTAGGAAGCCCTGGGCTCCAGGCACACTGCAGCTGTTCAAGGCATCCCAAGGGGAGTACAAAAGTGCAACAACATGGCAGCTTTCACAGCTTTTTCCTTGGCACCATCCCTATACCTAGGCTGATTTATCTGCCTAGGGTTAGGGTTAGGCTTCAGCCTAGGGCTTGGATTTCTTTAACCAGGAAGCCCTGAGTTCCAGGCTTACTTCATCTGCCAAAGGCATCCCAAAGGGAGTGCAGAAGTGCCACAACATGGCTGCTTTCACGGCTTTTCCCTTAGGAAGAACCCTAATACCCGGCTGATTTACCTTCCTAGGGTTACTGTTAGGCTTAGGCCTAGGAGACTTTTAAAACCAGGAAGCCCTGGGCTCCAGGCACACTGCAGCTGCGAAAGGCATCCCAAGGGGAGCGCAAAAGTGACGCAACTTGGCTGCCACCACTGATATTTCCATGAGACCATCCCGAACCATAGGCTGATTTTCCTTCCTAGGGTTAAGGTTTGAGTTACGCCTAGGGTAAGGGCTCTATTAACCAGAAAGCCCTGAGTTCCAAGAACACAGCAGCTGCGAAGGACTAGCCAAGAAGAGCGCAAAAGTACCACAACATGCCTGCCTCCACAGCTTTTTCCTTGGGGACATGCCTAATTCCTGGCTGATTTGCCTTTCTCGTCTTAGGGTTGGGGTTCGGCCTAGGGCGCGGATTTTTAAAATCAGGAAGCCCTGAGTTCCAGGCACACTGCAGCTGTGAAAGGCATCCAAAAGGGAGTGCAAAAGTGCCACAACATGGCTGCTTTCACGGCTTTTTCCTTGGCAAGAAGCCTAACACCAGGCTGATTTACCTTCCCAGGGTTACTGTTAGGCTTAGGCCTAGGGCTAGGATTTTTAAAACTAGGAAGCCCTTAGCTCCAGGCACACTGCAGCTGTTCAAGGCATCCCAAGGGGAGTACAAAAGTGCAACAACATGGCAGCTTTCACAGCTTTTTCCTTGGCACCATCCCTATACCTAGGCTGATTTATCTGCCTAGGGTTAGGGTTAGGCTTCAGCCTAGGGCTTGGATTTCTTTAACCAAGAAGCCCTGAGTTCCAGGCTTACTTCATCTGCCAAAGGCATCCCAAAGGGAGTGCAGAAGTGCCACAACATGGCTGCTTTCACGGCTTTTCCCTTAGGAAGAACCCTAATACCCGGCTGATTTACCTTCCTAGGGTTACTGTTAGGCTTAGGCCTAGGACTTTTAAAACCAGGAAGCCCTGGGCTCCAGGCACACTGCAGCTGCGAAAGGCATCCCAAGGGGAGCGCAAAAGTGACGCAACTTGGCTGCCACCACTGATATTTCCATGAGACCATCCCGAACCATAGGCTGATTTTCCTTCCTAGGGTTAAGGTTTGAGTTACGCCTAGGGTAAGGGCTCTATTAACTAGAAAGCCCTGAGTTTCAAGAACACAGCAGCTGCGAAGGACTAGCCAAGAAGAGCGCAAAAGTACCACAACATGCCTGCCTCCACAGCTTTTTCCTTGGGGACATGCCTAATTCCTGGCTGATTTGCCTTTCTCGTCTTAGGGTTGGGGTTCGGCCTAGGGCTAGGATTTTTAAAATCAGGAAGCCCTGAGTTCCAGGCACACTGCAGCTGTGAAAGGCATCCAAAAGGGAGTGCAAAAGTGCCACAACATGGCTGCTTTCACGGCTTTTTCCTTGGCAAGAAGCCTAACACCAGGCTGATTTACCTTCCCAGGGTTACTGTTAGGCTTAGGCCTAGGGCTAGGATTTTTAAAACTAGGAAGCCCTGGGCTCCAGGCACACTGCAGCTGTTCAAGGCATCCCAAGGGGAGTACAAAAGTGCAACAACATGGCAGCTTTCACAGCTTTTTCCTTGGCACCATCCCTATACCTAGGCTGATTTATCTGCCTAGGGTTAGGGTTAGGCTTCAGCCTAGGGCTTGGATTTCTTTAACCAGGAAGCCCTGAGTTCCAGGCTTACTTCATCTGCCAAAGGCATCCCAAAGGGAGTGCAGAAGTGCCACAACATGGCTGCTTTCACGGCTTTTCCCTTAGGAAGAACCCTAATACCCGGCTGATTTACCTTCCTAGGGTTACTGTTAGGCTTAGGCCTAGGACTTTTAAAACCAGGAAGCCCTGGGCTCCAGGCACACTGCAGCTGCGAAAGGCATCCCAAGGGGAGCGCAAAAGTGACGCAACTTGGCTGCCACCACTGATATTTCCATGAGACCATCCCGAACCATAGGCTGATTTTCCTTCCTAGGGTTAAGGTTTGAGTTACGCCTAGGGTAAGGGCTCTATTAACCAGAAAGCCCTGAGTTCCAAGAACACAGCAGCTGCGAAGGACTAGCCAAGAAGAGCGCAAAAGTACCACAACATGCCTGCCTCCACAGCTTTTTCCTTGGGGACATGCCTAATTCCTGGCTGATTTGCCTTTCTCGTCTTAGGGTTGAGGTTCGGCCTAGGGCGCGGATTTTTAAAATCAGGAAGCCCTGAGTTCCAGGCACACTGCAGCTGTGAAAGGCATCCAAAAGGGAGTGCAAAAGTGCCACAACATGGCTGCTTTCATGGCTTTTTCCTTGGCAAGAAGCCTAACACCAGGCTGATTTACCTTCCCAGGGTTACTGTTAGGCTTAGGCCTAGGGCTAGGATTTTTAAAACTAGGAAGCCCTTAGCTCCAGGCACACTGCAGCTGTTCAAGGCATCCCAAGGGGAGTACAAAAGTGCTACAACATGGCAGCTTTCACAGCTTTTTCCTTGGCACCATCCCTATACCTAGGCTGATTTATCTGCCTAGGGTTAGGGTTAGGCTTCAGCCTAGGGCTTGGATTTCTTTAACCAGGAAGCCCTGAGTTCCAGGCTTACTTCATCTGCCAAAGGCATCCCAAAGGGAGTGCAGAAGTGCCACAACATGGCTGCTTTCACGGCTTTTCCCTTAGGAAGAACCCTAATACCCGGCTGATTTACCTTCCTAGGGTTACTGTTAGGCTTAGGCCTAGGACTTTTAAAACCAGGAAGCCCTGGGCTCCAGGCACACTGCAGCTGCGAAAGGCATCCCAAGGGGAGCGCAAAAGTGACGCAACTTGGCTGCCACCACTGATATTTCCATGAGACCATCCCGAACCATAGGCTGATTTTCCTTCCTAGGGTTAAGGTTTGAGTTACGCCTAGGGTAAGGGCTCTATTAACTAGAAAGCCCTGAGTTTCAAGAACACAGCAGCTGCGAAGGACTAGCCAAGAAGAGCGCAAAAGTACCACAACATGCCTGCCTCCACAGCTTTTTCCTTGGGGACATGCCTAATTCCTGGCTGATTTGCCTTTCTCGTCTTAGGGTTGGGGTTCGGCCTAGGGCTAGGATTTTTAAAATCAGGAAGCCCTGAGTTCCAGGCACATTGCAGCTGTGAAAGGCATCCAAAAGGGAGTGCAAAAGTGCCACAACATGGCTGCTTTCACGGCTTTTTCCTTGGCAAGAAGCCTAACACCAGGCTGATTTACCTTCCCAGGGTTACTGTTAGGCTTAGGCCTAGGGCTAGGATTTTTAAAACTAGGAAGCCCTTAGCTCCAGGCACACTGCAGCTGTTCAAGGCATCCCAAGGGGAGTACAAAAGTGCTACAACATGGCAGCTTTCACAGCTTTTTCCTTGGCACCATCCCTATACCTAGGCTGATTTATCTGCCTAGGGTTAGGGTTAGGCTTCAGCCTAGGGCTTGGATTTCTTTAACCAGGAAGCCCTGAGTTCCAGGCTTACTTCATCTGCCAAAGGCATCCCAAAGGGAGTGCAGAAGTGCCACAACATGGCTGCTTTCACGGCTTTTCCCTTAGGAAGAACCCTAATACCCGGCTGATTTACCTTCCTAGGGTTACTGTTAGGCTTAGGCCTAGGAGACTTTTAAAACCAGGAAGCCCTGGGCTCCAGGCACACTGCAGCTGCGAAAGGCATCCCAAGGGGAGCGCAAAAGTGACGCAACTTGGCTGCCACCACTGATATTTCCATGAGACCATCCCGAACCATAGGCTGATTTTCCTTCCTAGGGTTAAGGTTTGAGTTACGCCTAGGGTAAGGGCTCTATTAACCAGAAAGCCCTGAGTTCCAAGAACACAGCAGCTGCGAAGGACTAGCCAAGAAGAGCGCAAAAGTACCACAACATGCCTGCCTCCACAGCTTTTTCCTTGGGGACATGCCTAATTCCTGGCTGATTTGCCTTTCTCGTCTTAGGGTTGGGGTTCGGCCTAGGGCTAGGATTTTTAAAATCAGGAAGCCCTGAGTTCCAGGCACACTGCAGCTGTGAAAGGCATCCAAAAGGGAGTGCAAAAGTGCCACAACATGGCTGCTTTCACGGCTTTTTCCTTGGCAAGAAGCCTAACACCAGGCTGATTTACCTTCCCAGGGTTACTGTTAGGCTTAGGCCTAGGGCTAGGATTTTTAAAACTAGGAAGCCCTGGGCTCCAGGCACACTGCAGCTGTTCAAGGCATCCCAAGGGGAGTACAAAAGTGCTACAACATGGCAGCTTTCACAGCTTTTTCCTTGGCACCATCCCTATACCTAGGCTGATTTATCTGCCTAGGGTTAGGGTTAGGCTTCAGCCTAGGGCTTGGATTTCTTTAACCAGGAAGCCCTGAGTTCCAGGCTTACTTCATCTGCCAAAGGCATCCCAAAGGGAGTGCAGAAGTGCCACAACATGGCTGCTTTCACGGCTTTTCCCTTAGGAAGAACCCTAATACCCGGCTGATTTACCTTCCTAGGGTTACTGTTAGGCTTAGGCCTAGGAGACTTTTAAAACCAGGAAGCCCTGGGCTCCAGGCACACTGCAGCTGCGAAAGGCATCCCAAGGGGAGCGCAAAAGTGACGCAACTTGGCTGCCACCACTGATATTTCCATGAGACCATCCCGAACCATAGGCTGATTTTCCTTCCTAGGGTTAAGGTTTGAGTTACGCCTAGGGTAAGGGCTCTATTAACCAGAAAGCCCTGAGTTCCAAGAACACAGCAGCTGCGAAGGACTAGCCAAGAAGAGCGCAAAAGTACCACAACATGCCTGCCTCCACAGCTTTTTCCTTGGGGACATGCCTAATTCCTGGCTGATTTGCCTTTCTCGTCTTAGGGTTGGGGTTCGGCCTAGGGCGCGGATTTTTAAAATCAGGAAGCCCTGAGTTCCAGGCACACTGCAGCTGTGAAAGGCATCCAAAAGGGAGTGCAAAAGTGCCACAACATGGCTGCTTTCACGGCTTTTTCCTTGGCAAGAAGCCTAACACCAGGCTGATTTACCTTCCCAGGGTTACTGTTAGGCTTAGGCCTAGGGCTAGGATTTTTAAAACTAGGAAGCCCTTAGCTCCAGGCACACTGCAGCTGTTCAAGGCATCCCAAGGGGAGTACAAAAGTGCTACAACATGGCAGCTTTCACAGCTTTTTCCTTGGCACCATCCCTATACCTAGGCTGATTTATCTGCCTAGGGTTAGGGTTAGGCTTCAGCCTAGGGCTTGGATTTCTTTAACCAGGAAGCCCTGAGTTCCAGGCTTACTTCATCTGCCAAAGGCATCCCAAAGGGAGTGCAGAAGTGCCACAACATGGCTGCTTTCACGGCTTTTCCCTTAGGAAGAACCCTAATACCCGGCTGATTTACCTTCCTAGGGTTACTGTTAGGCTTAGGCCTAGGACTTTTAAAACCAGGAAGCCCTGGGCTCCAGGCACACTGCAGCTGCGAAAGGCATCCCAAGGGGAGCGCAAAAGTGACGCAACTTGGCTGCCACCACTGATATTTCCATGAGACCATCCCGAACCATAGGCTGATTTTCCTTCCTAGGGTTAAGGTTTGAGTTACGCCTAGGGTAAGGGCTCTATTGACTAGAAAGCCCTGAGTTTCAAGAACACAGCAGCTGCGAAGGACTAGCCAAGAAGAGCGCAAAAGTACCACAACATGCCTGCCTCCACAGCTTTTTCCTTGGGGACATGCCTAATTCCTGGCTGATTTGCCTTTCTCGTCTTAGGGTTGGGGTTCGGCCTAGGGCTAGGATTTTTAAAATCAGGAAGCCCTGAGTTCCAGGCACATTGCAGCTGTGAAAGGCATCCAAAAGGGAGTGCAAAAGTGCCACAACATGGCTGCTTTCACGGCTTTTTCCTTGGCAAGAAGCCTAACACCAGGCTGATTTACCTTCCCAGGGTTACTGTTAGGCTTAGGCCTAGGGCTAGGATTTTTAAAACTAGGAAGCCCTTAGCTCCAGGCACACTGCAGCTGTTCAAGGCATCCCAAGGGGAGTACAAAAGTGCTACAACATGGCAGCTTTCACAGCTTTTTCCTTGGCACCATCCCTATACCTAGGCTGATTTATCTGCCTAGGGTTAGGGTTAGGCTTCAGCCTAGGGCTTGGATTTCTTTAACCAGGAAGCCCTGAGTTCCAGGCTTACTTCATCTGCCAAAGGCATCCCAAAGGGAGTGCAGAAGTGCCACAACATGGCTGCTTTCACGGCTTTTCCCTTAGGAAGAACCCTAATACCCGGCTGATTTACCTTCCTAGGGTTACTGTTAGGCTTAGGCCTAGGAGACTTTTAAAACCAGGAAGCCCTGGGCTCCAGGCACACTGCAGCTGCGAAAGGCATCCCAAGGGGAGCGCAAAAGTGACGCAACTTGGCTGCCACCACTGATATTTCCATGAGACCATCCCGAACCATAGGCTGATTTTCCTTCCTAGGCTTAAGGTTTGAGTTACGCCTAGGGTAAGGGCTCTATTAACCAGAAAGCCCTGAGTTCCAAGAACACAGCAGCTGCGAAGGACTAGCCAAGAAGAGCGCAAAAGTACCACAACATGCCTGCCTCCACAGCTTTTTCCTTGGGGACATGCCTAATTCCTGGCTGATTTGCCTTTCTCGTCTTAGGGTTGGGGTTCGGCCTAGGGCTAGGATTTTTAAAATCAGGAAGCCCTGAGTTCCAGGCACATTGCAGCTGTGAAAGGCATCCAAAAGGGAGTGCAAAAGTGCCACAACATGGCTGCTTTCACGGCTTTTTCCTTGGCAAGAAGCCTAACACCAGGCTGATTTACCTTCCCAGGGTTACTGTTAGGCTTAGGCCTAGGGCTAGGATTTTTAAAACTAGGAAGCCCTTAGCTCCAGGCACACTGCAGCTGTTCAAGGCATCCCAAGGGGAGTACAAAAGTGCTACAACATGGCAGCTTTCACAGCTTTTTCCTTGGCACCATCCCTATACCTAGGCTGATTTATCTGCCTAGGGTTAGGGTTAGGCTTCAGCCTAGGGCTTGGATTTCTTTAACCAGGAAGCCCTGAGTTCCAGGCTTACTTCATCTGCCAAAGGCATCCCAAAGGGAGTGCAGAAGTGCCACAACATGGCTGCTTTCACGGCTTTTCCCTTAGGAAGAACCCTAATACCCGGCTGATTTACCTTCCTAGTGTTACTGTTAGGCTTAGGCCTAGGAGACTTTTAAAACCAGGAAGCCCTGGGCTCCAGGCACACTGCAGCTGCGAAAGGCATCCCAAGGGGAGCGCAAAAGTGACGCAACTTGGCTGCCACCACTGATATTTCCATGAGACCATCCCGAACCATAGGCTGATTTTCCTTCCTAGGGTTAAGGTTTGAGTTACGCCTAGGGTAAGGGCTCTATTAACCAGAAAGCCCTGAGTTCCAAGAACACAGCAGCTGCGAAGGACTAGCCAAGAAGAGCGCAAAAGTACCACAACATGCCTGCCTCCACAGCTTTTTCCTTGGGGACATGCCTAATTCCTGGCTGATTTGCCTTTCTCGTCTTAGGGTTGGGGTTCGGACTAGGGCTAGGATTTTTAAAATCAGGAAGCCCTGAGTTCCAGGCACACTGCAGCTGTGAAAGGCATCCAAAAGGGAGTGCAAAAGTGCCACAACATGGCTGCTTTCACGGCTTTTTCCTTGGCAAGAAGCCTAACACCAGGCTGATTTACCTTCCCAGGGTTACTGTTAGGCTTAGGCCTAGGGCTAGGATTTTTAAAACTAGGAAGCCCTGGGCTCCAGGCACACTGCAGCTGTTCAAGGCATCCCAAGGGGAGTACAAAAGTGCAACAACATGGCAGCTTTCACAGCTTTTTCCTTGGCACCATCCCTATACCTAGGCTGATTTATCTGCCTAGGGTTAGGGTTAGGCTTCAGCCTAGGGCTTGGATTTCTTTAACCAGGAAGCCCTGAGTTCCAGGCTTACTTCATCTGCCAAAGGCATCCCAAAGGGAGTGCAGAAGTGCCACAACATGGCTGCTTTCACGGCTTTTCCCTTAGGAAGAACCCTAATACCCGGCTGATTTACCTTCCTAGGGTTACTGTTAGGCTTAGGCCTAGGACTTTTAAAACCAGGAAGCCCTGGGCTCCAGGCACACTGCAGCTGCGAAAGGCATCCCAAGGGGAGCGCAAAAGTGACGCAACTTGGCTGCCACCACTGATATTTCCATGAGACCATCCCGAACCATAGGCTGATTTTCCTTCCTAGGGTTAAGGTTTGAGTTACGCCTAGGGTAAGGGCTCTATTAACCAGAAAGCCCTGAGTTTCAAGAACACAGCAGCTGCGAAGGACTAGCCAAGAAGAGCGCAAAAGTACCACAACATGCCTGCCTCCACAGCTTTTTCCTTGGGGACATGCCTAATTCCTGGCTGATTTGCCTTTCTCGTCTTAGGGTTGGGGTTCGGCCTAGGGCTAGGATTTTTAAAATCAGGAAGCCCTGAGTTCCAGGCACATTGCAGCTGTGAAAGGCATCCAAAAGGGAGTGCAAAAGTGCCACAACATGGCTGCTTTCACGGCTTTTTCCTTGGCAAGAAGCCTAACACCAGGCTGATTTACCTTCCCAGGGTTACTGTTAGGCTTAGGCCTAGGGCTAGGATTTTTAAAACTAGGAAGCCCTGGGCTCCAGGCACACTGCAGCTGTTCAAGGCATCCCAAGGGGAGTACAAAAGTGCTACAACATGGCAGCTTTCACAGCTTTTTCCTTGGCACCATCCCTATACCTAGGCTGATTTATCTGCCTAGGGTTAGGGTTAGGCTTCAGCCTAGGGCTTGGAGTTTTTTAACCAGGAAGCCCTGAGTTCCAGGCTTACTTCATCTGCCAAAGGCATCCCAAAGGGAGTGCAGAAGTGCCACAACATGGCTGCTTTCACGGCTTTTCCCTTAGGAAGAAGCCTAATACCCGGCTGATTTACCTTCCTAGGGTTACTGTTAGGCTTAGGCCTAGGACTTTTAAAACCAGGAAGCCCTGGGCTCCAGGCACACTGCAGCTGCGAAAGGCATCCCAAGGGGAGCGCAAAAGTGACGCAACTTGGCTGCCACCACTGATATTTCCATGAGACCATCCCGAACCATAGGCTGATTTTCCTTCCTAGGGTTAAGGTTTGAGTTACGCCTAGGGTAAGGGCTCTATTAACCAGAAAGCCCTGAGTTCCAAGAACACAGCAGCTGCGAAGGACTAGCCAAGAAGAGCGCAAAAGTACCACAACATGCCTGCCTCCACAGCTTTTTCCTTGGGGACATGCCTAATTCCTGGCTGATTTGCCTTTCTCGTCTTAGGGTTGGGGTTCGGCCTAGGGCTAGGATTTTTAAAATCAGGAAGCCCTGAGTTCCAGGCACACTGCAGCTGTGAAAGGCATCCAAAAGGGAGTGCAAAAGTGCCACAACATGGCTGCTTTCACGGCTTTTTCCTTGGCAAGAAGCCTAACACCAGGCTGATTTACCTTCCCAGGGTTACTGTTAGGCTTAGGCCTAGGGCTAGGATTTTTAAAACTAGGAAGCCCTTGGCTCCAGGCACACTGCAGCTGTTCAAGGCATCCCAAGGGGAGTACAAAAGTGCAACAACATGGCAGCTTTCACAGCTTTTTCCTTGGCACCATCCCTATACCTAGGCTGATTTATCTGCCTAGGGTTAGGGTTAGGCTTCAGCCTAGGGCTTGGATTTCTTTAACCAGGAAGCCCTGAGTTCCAGGCTTACTTCATCTGCCAAAGGCATCCCAAAGGGAGTGCAGAAGTGCCACAACATGGCTGCTTTCACGGCTTTTCCCTTAGGAAGAACCCTAATACCCGGCTGATTTACCTTCCTAGGGTTACTGTTAGGCTTAGGCCTAGGACTTTTAAAACCAGGAAGCCCTGGGCTCCAGGCACACTGCAGCTGCGAAAGGCATCCCAAGGGGAGCGCAAAAGTGACGCAACTTGGCTGCCACCACTGATATTTCCATGAGACCATCCCGAACCATAGGCTGATTTTCCTTCCTAGGGTTAAGGTTTGAGTTACGCCTAGGGTAAGGGCTCTATTAACCAGAAAGCCCTGAGTTCCAAGAACACAGCAGCTGCGAAGGACTAGCCAAGAAGAGCGCAAAAGTACCACAACATGCCTGCCTCCACAGCTTTTTCCTTGGGGACATGCCTAATTCCTGGCTGATTTGCCTTTCTCGTCTTAGGGTTGGGGTTCGGCCTAGGGCTAGGATTTTTAAAATCAGGAAGCCCTGAGTTCCAGGCACACTGCAGCTGTGAAAGGCATCCAAAAGGGAGTGCAAAAGTGCCACAACATGGCTGCTTTCACGGCTTTTTCCTTGGCAAGAAGCCTAACACCAGGCTGATTTACCTTCCCAGGGTTACTGTTAGGCTTAGGCCTAGGGCTAGGATTTTTAAAACTAGGAAGCCCTGGGCTCCAGGCACACTGCAGCTGTTCAAGGCATCCCAAGGGGAGTACAAAAGTGCAACAACATGGCAGCTTTCACAGCTTTTTCCTTGGCACCATCCCTATACCTAGGCTGATTTATCTGCCTAGGGTTAGGGTTAGGCTTCAGCCTAGGGCTTGGATTTCTTTAACCAGGAAGCCCTGAGTTCCAGGCTTACTTCATCTGCCAAAGGCATCCCAAAGGGAGTGCAGAAGTGCCACAACATGGCTGCTTTCACGGCTTTTCCCTTAGGAAGAACCCTAATACCCGGCTGATTTACCTTCCTAGGGTTACTGTTAGGCTTAGGCCTAGGACTTTTAAAACCAGGAAGCCCTGGGCTCCAGGCACACTGCAGCTGCGAAAGGCATCCCAAGGGGAGCGCAAAAGTGACGCAACTTGGCTGCCACCACTGATATTTCCATGAGACCATCCCGAACCATAGGCTGATTTTCCTTCCTAGGGTTAAGGTTTGAGTTACGCCTAGGGTAAGGGCTCTATTAACCAGAAAGCCCTGAGTTCCAAGAACACAGCAGCTGCGAAGGACTAGCCAAGAAGAGCGCAAAAGTACCACAACATGCCTGCCTCCACAGCTTTTTCCTTGGGGACATGCCTAATTCCTGGCTGATTTGCCTTTCTCGTCTTAGGGTTGGGGTTCGGCCTAGGGCTAGGATTTTTAAAATCAGGAAGCCCTGAGTTCCAGACACACTGGAGCTGTGAAAGGCATCCAAAAGGGAGTGCAAAAGTGCCACAACATGGCTGCTTTCACGGCTTTTTCCTTGGCAAGAAGCCTAACACCAGGCTGATTTACCTTCCCAGGGTTACTGTTAGGCTTAGGCCTAGGGCTAGGATTTTTAAAACTAGGAAGCCCTGGGCTCCAGGCACACTGCAGCTGTTCAAGGCATCCCAAGGGGAGTACAAAAGTGCAACAACATGGCAGCTTTCACAGCTTTTTCCTTGGCACCATCCCTATACCTAGGCTGATTTATCTGCCTAGGGTTAGGGTTAGGCTTCAGCCTAGGGCTTGGATTTCTTTAACCAGGAAGCCCTGAGTTCCAGGCTTACTTCATCTGCCAAAGGCATCCCAAAGGGAGTGCAGAAGTGCCACAACATGGCTGCTTTCACGGCTTTTCCCTTAGGAAGAACCCTAATACCCGGCTGATTTACCTTCCTAGGGTTACTGTTAGGCTTAGGCCTAGGACTTTTAAAACCAGGAAGCCCTGGGCTCCAGGCACACTGCAGCTGCGAAAGGCATCCCAAGGGGAGCGCAAAAGTGACGCAACTTGGCTGCCACCACTGATATTTCCATGAGACCATCCCGAACCATAGGCTGATTTTCCTTCCTAGGGTTAAGGTTTGAGTTACGCCTAGGGTAAGGGCTCTATTAACCAGAAAGCCCTGAGTTCCAAGAACACAGCAGCTGCGAAGGACTAGCCAAGAAGAGCGCAAAAGTACCACAACATGCCTGCCTCCACAGCTTTTTCCTTGGGGACATGCCTAATTCCTGGCTGATTTGCCTTTCTCGTCTTAGGGTTGGGGTTCGGCCTAGGGCTAGGATTTTTAAAATCAGGAAGCCCTGAGTTCCAGGCACACTGCAGCTGTGAAAGGCATCCAAAAGGGAGTGCAAAAGTGCCACAACATGGCTGCTTTCACGGCTTTTTCCTTGGCAAGAAGCCTAACACCAGGCTGATTTACCTTCCCAGGGTTACTGTTAGGCTTAGGCCTAGGGCTAGGATTTTTAAAACTAGGAAGCCCTGGGCTCCAGGCACACTGCAGCTGTTCAAGGCATCCCAAGGGGAGTACAAAAGTGCAACAACATGGCAGCTTTCACAGCTTTTTCCTTGGCACCATCCCTATACCTAGGCTGATTTATCTGCCTAGGGTTAGGGTTAGGGTTCAGCCTAGGGCTTGGATTTCTTTAACCAGGAAGCCCTGAGTTCCAGGCTTACTTCATCTGCCAAAGGCATCCCAAAGGGAGTGCAGAAGTGCCACAACATGGCTGCTTTCACGGCTTTTCCCTTAGGAAGAACCCTAATACCCGGCTGATTTACCTTCCTAGGGTTACTGTTAGGCTTAGGCCTAGGACTTTTAAAACCAGGAAGCCCTGGGCTCCAGGCACACTGCAGCTGCGAAAGGCATCCCAAGGGGAGCGCAAAAGTGACGCAACTTGGCTGCCACCACTGATATTTCCATGAGACCATCCCGAACCATAGGCTGATTTTCCTTCCTAGGGTTAAGGTTTGAGTTACGCCTAGGGTAAGGGCTCTATTAACCAGAAAGCCCTGAGTTCCAAGAACACAGCAGCTGCGAAGGACTAGCCAAGAAGAGCGCAAAAGTACCACAACATGCCTGCCTCCACAGCTTTTTCCTTGGGGACATGCCTAATTCCTGGCTGATTTGCCTTTCTCGTCTTAGGGTTGGGGTTCGGCCTAGGGCTAGGATTTTTAAAATCAGGAAGCCCTGAGTTCCAGGCACACTGCAGCTGTGAAAGGCATCCAAAAGGGAGTGCAAAAGTGCCACAACATGGCTGCTTTCACGGCTTTTTCCTTGGCAAGAAGCCTAACACCAGGCTGATTTACCTTCCCAGGGTTACTGTTAGGCTTAGGCCTAGGGCTAGGATTTTTAAAACTAGGAAGCCCTGGGCTCCAGGCACACTGCAGCTGTTCAAGGCATCCCAAGGGGAGTACAAAAGTGCAACAACATGGCAGCTTTCACAGCTTTTTCCTTGGCACCATCCCTATACCTAGGCTGATTTATCTGCCTAGGGTTAGGGTTAGGCTTCAGCCTAGGGCTTGGATTTCTTTAACCAGGAAGCCCTGAGTTCCAGGCTTACTTCATCTGCCAAAGGCATCCCAAAGGGAGTGCAGAAGTGCCACAACATGGCTGCTTTCACGGCTTTTCCCTTACGAAGAACCCTAATACCCGGCTGATTTACCTTCCTAGGGTTACTGTTAGGCTTAGGCCTAGGACTTTTAAAACCAGGAAGCCCTGGGCTCCAGGCACACTGCAGCTGCGAAAGGCATCCCAAGGGGAGCGCAAAAGTGACGCAACTTGGCTGCCACCACTGATATTTCCATGAGATCATCCCGAACCATAGGTTGATTTTCCTTCCTAGGGTTAAGGTTTGAGTTACGCCTAGGGTAAGGGCTCTATTAACCAGAAAGCCCTGAGTTCCAAGAACACAGCAGCTGCGAAGGACTAGCCAAGAAGAGCGCAAAAGTACCACAACATGCCTGCCTCCACAGCTTTTTCCTTGGGGACATGCCTAATTCCTGGCTGATTTGCCTTTCTCGTCTTAGGGTTGGGGTTCGGCCTAGGGCTAGGATTTTTAAAATCAGGAAGCCCTGAGTTCCAGGCACACTGCAGCTGTGAAAGGCATCCAAAAGGGAGTGCAAAAGTGCCACAACATGGCTGCTTTCACGGCTTTTTCCTTGGCAAGAAGCCTAACACCAGGCTGATTTACCTTCCCAGGGTTACTGTTAGGCTTAGGCCTAGGGCTAGGATTTTTAAAACTAGGAAGCCCTGGGCTCCAGGCACACTGCAGCTGTTCAAGGCATCCCAAGGGGAGTACAAAAGTGCAACAACATGGCAGCTTTCACAGCTTTTTCCTTGGCACCATCCCTATACCTAGGCTGATTTATCTGCCTAGGGTTAGGGTTAGGCTTCAGCCTAGGGCTTGGATTTCTTTAACCAGGAAGCCCTGAGTTCCAGGCTTACTTCATCTGCCAAAGGCATCCCAAAGGGAGTGCAGAAGTGCCACAACATGGCTGCTTTCACGGCTTTTCCCTTAGGAAGAACCCTAATACCCGGCTGATTTACCTTCCTAGGGTTACTGTTAGGCTTAGGCCTAGGACTTTTAAAACCAGGAAGCCCTGGGCTCCAGGCACACTGCAGCTGCGAAAGGCATCCCAAGGGGAGCGCAAAAGTGACGCAACTTGGCTGCCACCACTGATATTTCCATGAGACCATCCCGAACCATAGGCTGATTTTCCTTCCTAGGGTTAAGGTTTGAGTTACGCCTAGGGTAAGGGCTCTATTAACCAGAAAGCCCTGAGTTCCAAGAACACAGCAGCTGCGAAGGACTAGCCAAGAAGAGCGCAAAAGTACCACAACATGCCTGCCTCCACAGCTTTTTCCTTGGGGACATGCCTAATTCCTGGCTGATTTGCCTTTCTCGTCTTAGGGTTGGGGTTCGGCCTAGGGCTAGGATTTTTAAAATCAGGAAGCCCTGAGTTCCAGACACACTGGAGCTGTGAAAGGCATCCAAAAGGGAGTGCAAAAGTGCCACAACATGGCTGCTTTCACGGCTTTTTCCTTGGCAAGAAGCCTAACACCAGGCTGATTTACCTTCCCAGGGTTACTGTTAGGCTTAGGCCTAGGGCTAGGATTTTTAAAACTAGGAAGCCCTGGGCTCCAGGCACACTGCAGCTGTTCAAGGCATCCCAAGGGGAGTACAAAAGTGCAACAACATGGCAGCTTTCACAGCTTTTTCCTTGGCACCATCCCTATACCTAGGCTGATTTATCTGCCTAGGGTTAGGGTTAGGCTTCAGCCTAGGGCTTGGATTTCTTTAACCAGGAAGCCCTGAGTTCCAGGCTTACTTCATCTGCCAAAGGCATCCCAAAGGGAGTGCAGAAGTGCCACAACATGGCTGCTTTCACGGCTTTTCCCTTAGGAAGAACCCTAATACCCGGCTGATTTACCTTCCTAGGGTTACTGTTAGGCTTAGGCCTAGGACTTTTAAAACCAGGAAGCCCTGGGCTCCAGGCACACTGCAGCTGCGAAAGGCATCCCAAGGGGAGCGCAAAAGTGACGCAACTTGGCTGCCACCACTGATATTTCCATGAGACCATCCCGAACCATAGGCTGATTTTCCTTCCTAGGGTTAAGGTTTGAGTTACGCCTAGGGTAAGGGCTCTATTAACCAGAAAGCCCTGAGTTCCAAGAACACAGCAGCTGCGAAGGACTAGCCAAGAAGAGCGCAAAAGTACCACAACATGCCTGCCTCCACAGCTTTTTCCTTGGGGACATGCCAAATTCCTGGCTGATTTGCCTTTCTCGTCTTAGGGTTGGGGTTCGGCCTAGGGCTAGGATTTTTAAAATCAGGAAGCCCTGAGTTCCAGGCACATTGCAGCTGTGAAAGGCATCCAAAATGGAGTGAAAAAGTGCCACAACATGGCTGCTTTCACGGCTTTTTCCTTGGCAAGAAGCCTAACACCAGGCTGATTTACCTTCCCAGGGTTACTGTTAGGCTTAGGCCTAGGGCTAGGATTTTTAAAACTAGGAAGCCTTTAGCTCCAGGCACACTGCAGCTGTTCAAGGCATCCCAAGGGGAGTACAAAAGTGCAACAACATGGCAGCTTTCACAGCTTTTTCCTTGGCACCATCCCTATACCTAGGCTGATTTATCTGCCTAGGGTTAGGGTTAGGCTTCAGCCTAGGGCTTGGATTTCTTTAACCAGGAAGCCCTGAGTTCCAGGCTTACTTCATCTGCCAAAGGCATCCCAAAGGGAGTGCAGAAGTGCCACAACATGGCTGCTTTCACGGCTTTTCCCTTAGGAAGAACCCTAATACCCGGCTGATTTACCTTCCTAGGGTTACTGTTAGGCTTAGGCCTAGGACTTTTAAAACCAGGAAGCCCTGGGCTCCAGGCACACTGCAGCTGCGAAAGGCATCCCAAGGGGAGCGCAAAAGTGACGCAACTTGGCTGCCACCACTGATATTTCCATGAGACCATCCCGAACCATAGGCTGATTTTCCTTCCTAGGGTTAAGGTTTGAGTTACGCCTAGGGTAAGGGCTCTATTAACCAGAAAGCCCTGAGTTCCAAGAACACAGCAGCTGCGAAGGACTAGCCAAGAAGAGCGCAAAAGTACCACAACATGCCTGCCTCCACAGCTTTTTCCTTGGGGACATGCCTAATTCCTGGCTGATTTGCCTTTCTCGTCTTAGGGTTGGGGTTCGGCCTAGGGCTAGGATTTTTAAAATCAGGAAGCCCTGAGTTCCAGGCACATTGCAGCTGTGAAAGGCATCCAAAATGGAGTGAAAAAGTGCCACAACATGGCTGCTTTCACGGCTTTTTCCTTGGCAAGAAGCCTAACACCAGGCTGATTTACCTTCCCAGGGTTACTGTTAGGCTTAGGCCTAGGGCTAGGATTTTTAAAACTAGGAAGCCTTTAGCTCCAGGCACACTGCAGCTGTTCAAGGCATCCCAAGGGGAGTACAAAAGTGCAACAACATGGCAGCTTTCACAGCTTTTTCCTTGGCACCATCCCTATACCTAGGCTGATTTATCTGCCTAGGGTTAGGGTTAGGCTTCAGCCTAGGGCTTGGATTTCTTTAACCAGGAAGCCCTGAGTTCCAGGCTTACTTCATCTGCCAAAGGCATCCCAAAGGGAGTGCAGAAGTGCCACAACATGGCTGCTTTCACGGCTTTTCCCTTAGGAAGAACCCTAATACCCGGCTGATTTACCTTCCTAGGGTTACTGTTAGGCTTAGGCCTAGGACTTTTAAAACCAGGAAGCCCTGGGCTCCAGGCACACTGCAGCTGCGAAAGGCATCCCAAGGGGAGCGCAAAAGTGACGCAACTTGGCTGCCACCACTGATATTTCCATGAGACCATCCCGAACCATAGGCTGATTTTCCTTCCTAGGGTTAAGGTTTGAGTTACGCCTAGGGTAAGGGCTCTATTAACCAGAAAGCCCTGAGTTCCAAGAACACAGCAGCTGCGAAGGACTAGCCAAGAAGAGCGCAAAAGTACCACAACATGCCTGCCTCCACAGCTTTTTCCTTGGGGACATGCCTAATTCCTGGCTGATTTGCCTTTCTCGTCTTAGGGTTGGGGTTCGGCCTAGGGCTAGGATTTTTAAAATCAGGAAGCCCTGAGTTCCAGGCACACTGCAGCTGTGAAAGGCATCCAAAAGGGAGTGCAAAAGTGCCACAACATGGCTGCTTTCACGGCTTTTTCCTTGGCAAGAAGCCTAACACCAGGCTGATTTACCTTCCCAGGGTTACTGTTAGGCTTAGGCCTAGGGCTAGGATTTTTAAAACTAGGAAGCCCTGGGCTCCAGGCACACTGCAGCTGTTCAAGGCATCCCAAGGGGAGTACAAAAGTGCTACAACATGGCAGCTTTCACAGCTTTTTCCTTGGCACCATCCCTATACCTAGGCTGATTTATCTGCCTAGGGTTAGGGTTAGGCTTCAGCCTAGGGCTTGGATTTCTTTAACCAGGAAGCCCTGAGTTCCAGGCTTACTTCATCTGCCAAAGGCATCCCAAAGGGAGTGCAGAAGTGCCACAACATGGCTGCTTTCACGGCTTTTCCCTTAGGAAGAACCCTAATACCCGGCTGATTTACCTTCCTAGGGTTACTGTTAGGCTTAGGCCTAGGACTTTTAAAACCAGGAAGCCCTGGGCTCCAGGCACACTGCAGCTGCGAAAGGCATCCCAAGGGGAGCGCAAAAGTGACGCAACTTGGCTGCCACCACTGATATTTCCATGAGACCATCCCGAACCATAGGCTGATTTTCCTTCCTAGGGTTAAGGTTTGAGTTACGCCTAGGGTAAGGGCTCTATTAACCAGAAAGCCCTGAGTTTCAAGAACACAGCAGCTGCGAAGGACTAGCCAAGAAGAGCGCAAAAGTACCACAACATGCCTGCCTCCACAGCTTTTTCCTTGGGGACATGCCTAATTCCTGGCTGATTTGCCTTTCTCGTCTTAGGGTTGGGGTTCGGCCTAGGGCTAGGATTTTTAAAATCAGGAAGCCCTGAGTTCCAGGCACATTGCAGCTGTGAAAGGCATCCAAAATGGAGTGCAAAAGTGCCACAACATGGCTGCTTTCACGGCTTTTTCCTTGGCAAGAAGCCTAACACCAGGCTGATTTACCTTCCCAGGGTTACTGTTAGGCTTAGGCCTAGGGCTAGGATTTTTAAAACTAGGAAGCCCTGGGCTCCAGGCACACTGCAGCTGTTCAAGGCATCCCAAGGGGAGTACAAAAGTGCAACAACATGGCAGCTTTCACAGCTTTTTCCTTGGCACCATCCCTATACCTAGGCTGATTTATCTGCCTAGGGTTAGGGTTAGGGTTCAGCCTAGGGCTTGGATTTCTTTAACCAGGAAGCCCTGAGTTCCAGGCTTACTTCATCTGCCAAAGGCATCCCAAAGGGAGTGCAGAAGTGCCACAACATGGCTGCTTTCACGGCTTTTCCCTTAGGAAGAACCCTAATACCCGGCTGATTTACCTTCCTAGGGTTACTGTTAGGCTTAGGCCTAGGACTTTTAAAACCAGGAAGCCCTGGGCTCCAGGCACACTGCAGCTGCGAAAGGCATCCCAAGGGGAGCGCAAAAGTGACGCAACTTGGCTGCCACCACTGATATTTCCATGAGACCATCCCGAACCATAGGCTGATTTTCCTTCCTAGGGTTAAGGTTTGAGTTACGCCTAGGGTAAGGGCTCTATTAACCAGAAAGCCCTGAGTTTCAAGAACACAGCAGCTGCGAAGGACTAGCCAAGAAGAGCGCAAAAGTACCACAACATGCCTGCCTCCACAGCTTTTTCCTTGGGGACATGCCTAATTCCTGGCTGATTTGCCTTTCTCGTCTTAGGGTTGGGGTTCGGCCTAGGGCTAGGATTTTTAAAATCGGGAAGCCCTGAGTTCCAGGCACACTGCAGCTGTGAAAGGCATCCAAAAGGGAGTGCAAAAGTGCCACAACATGGCTGCTTTCACGGCTTTTTCCTTGGCAAGAAGCCTAACACCAGGCTGATTTACCTTCCCAGGGTTACTGTTAGGCTTAGGCCTAGGGCTAGGATTTTTAAAACTAGGAAGCCCTGGGCTCCAGGCACACTGCAGCTGTTCAAGGCATCCCAAGGGGAGTACAAAAGTGCAACAACATGGCAGCTTTCACAGCTTTTTCCTTGGCACCATCCCTATACCTAGGCTGATTTATCTGCCTAGGGTTAGGGTTAGGCTTCAGCCTAGGGCTTGGATTTCTTTAACCAGGAAGCCCTGAGTTCCAGGCTTACTTCATCTGCCAAAGGCATCCCAAAGGGAGTGCAGAAGTGCCACAACATGGCTGCTTTCACGGCTTTTCCCTTAGGAAGAACCCTAATACCCGGCTGATTTACCTTCCTAGGGTTACTGTTAGGCTTAGGCCTAGGACTTTTAAAACCAGGAAGCCCTGGGCTCCAGGCACACTGCAGCTGCGAAAGGCATCCCAAGGGGAGCGCAAAAGTGACGCAACTTGGCTGCCACCACTGATATTTCCATGAGACCATCCCGAACCATAGGCTGATTTTCCTTCCTAGGGTTAAGGTTTGAGTTACGCCTAGGTTAAGGGCTCTATTAACCAGAAAGCCCTGAGTTCCAAGAACACAGCAGCTGCGAAGGACTAGCCAAGAAGAGCGCAAAAGTACCACAACATGCCTGCCTCCACAGCTTTTTCCTTGGGGACATGCCTAATTCCTGGCTGATTTGCCTTTCTCGTCTTAGGGTTGGGGTTCGGCCTAGGGCTAGGATTTTTAAAATCGGGAAGCCCTGAGTTCCAGGCACACTGCAGCTGTGAAAGGCATCCAAAAGGGAGTGCAAAAGTGCCACAACATGGCTGCTTTCACGGCTTTTTCCTTGGCAAGAAGCCTAACACCAGGCTGATTTACCTTCCCAGGGTTACTGTTAGGCTTAGGCCTAGGGCTAGGATTTTTAAAACTAGGAAGCCCTGGGCTCCAGGCACACTGCAGCTGTTCAAGGCATCCCAAGGGGAGTACAAAAGTGCAACAACATGGCAGCTTTCACAGCTTTTTCCTTGGCACCATCCCTATACCTAGGCTGATTTATCTGCCTAGGGTTAGGGTTAGGCTTCAGCCTAGGGCTTGGATTTCTTTAACCAGGAAGCCCTGAGTTCCAGGCTTACTTCATCTGCCAAAGGCATCCCAAAGGGAGTGCAGAAGTGCCACAACATGGCTGCTTTCACGGCTTTTCCCTTACGAAGAACCCTAATACCCGGCTGATTTACCTTCCTAGGGTTACTGTTAGGCTTAGGCCTAGGACTTTTAAAACCAGGAAGCCCTGGGCTCCAGGCACACTGCAGCTGCAAAAGGCATCCCAAGGGGAGCGCAAAAGTGACGCAACTTGGCTGCCACCACTGATATTTCCATGAGACCATCCCGAACCATAGGCTGATTTTCCTTCCTAGGGTTAAGGTTTGAGTTACGCCTAGGGTAAGGGCTCTATTAACCAGAAAGCCCTGAGTTCCAAGAACACAGCAGCTGCGAAGGACTAGCCAAGAAGAGCGCAAAAGTACCACAACATGCCTGCCTCCACAGCTTTTTCCTTGGGGACATGCCTAATTCCTGGCTGATTTGCCTTTCTCGTCTTAGGGTTGGGGTTCGGCCTAGGGCTAGGATTTTTAAAATCAGGAAGCCCTGAGTTCCAGGCACACTGCAGCTGTGAAAGGCATCCAAAAGGGAGTGCAAAAGTGCCACAACATGGCTGCTTTCACGGCTTTTTCCTTGGCAAGAAGCCTAACACCAGGCTGATTTACCTTCCCAGGGTTACTGTTAGGCTTAGGCCTAGGGCTAGGATTTTTAAAACTAGGAAGCCCTGGGCTCCAGGCACACTGCAGCTGTTCAAGGCATCCCAAGGGGAGTACAAAAGTGCTACAACATGGCAGCTTTCACAGCTTTTTCCTTGGCACCATCCCTATACCTAGGCTGATTTATCTGCCTAGGGTTAGGGTTAGGGTTCAGCCTAGGGCTTGGATTTCTTTGACCAGGAAGCCCTGAGTTCCAGGCTTACTTCATCTGCCAAAGGCATCCCAAAGGGAGTGCAGAAGTGCCACAACATGGCTGCTTTCACGGCTTTTCCCTTAGGAAGAACCCTAATACCCGGCTGATTTACCTTCCTAGGGTTACTGTTAGGCTTAGGCCTAGGACTTTTAAAACCAGGAAGCCCTGGGCTCCAGGCACACTGCAGCTGCGAAAGGCATCCCAAGGGGAGCGCAAAAGTGACGCAACTTGGCTGCCACCACTGATATTTCCATGAGACCATCCCGAACCATAGGCTGATTTTCCTTCCTAGGGTTAAGGTTTGAGTTACGCCTAGGGTAAGGGCTCTATTAACCAGAAAGCCCTGAGCTCCAAGAACACAGCAGCTGCGAAGGACTAGCCAAGAAGAGCGCAAAAGTACCACAACATGCCTGCCTCCACAGCTTTTTCCTTGGGGACATGCCTAATTCCTGGCTGATTTGCCTTTCTCGTCTTAGGGTTGGGGTTCGGCCTAGGGCTAGGATTTTTAAAATCAGGAAGCCCTGAGTTCCAGGCACACTGCAGCTGTGAAAGGCATCCAAAAGGGAGTGCAAAAGTGCCACAACATGGCTGCTTTCACGGCTTTTTCCTTGGCAAGAAGCCTAACACCAGGCTGATTTACCTTCCCAGGGTTACTGTTAGGCTTAGGCCTAGGGCTAGGATTTTTAAAACTAGGAAGCCCTGGGCTCCAGGCACACTGCAGCTGTTCAAGGCATCCCAAGGGGAGTACAAAAGTGCAACAACATGGCAGCTTTCACAGCTTTTTCCTTGGCACCATCCCTATACCTAGGCTGATTTATCTGCCTAGGGTTAGGGTTAGGCTTCAGCCTAGGGCTTGGATTTCTTTAACCAGGAAGCCCTGAGTTCCAGGCTTACTTCATCTGCCAAAGGCATCCCAAAGGGAGTGCAGAAGTGCCACAACATGGCTGCTTTCACGGCTTTTCCCTTAGGAAGAACCCTAATACCCGGCTGATTTACCTTCCTAGGGTTACTGTTAGGCTTAGGCCTAGGACTTTTAAAACCAGGAAGCCCTGGGCTCCAGGCACACTGCAGCTGCGAAAGGCATCCCAAGGGGAGCGCAAAAGTGACGCAACTTGGCTGCCACCACTGATATTTCCATGAGACCATCCCGAACCATAGGCTGATTTTCCTTCCTAGGGTTAAGGTTTGAGTTATGCCTAGGGTAAGGGCTCTATTAACCAGAAAGCCCTGAGTTCCAAGAACACAGCAGCTGCGAAGGACTAGCCAAGAAGAGCGCAAAAGTACCACAACATGCCTGCCTCCACAGCTTTTTCCTTGTGGACATGCCTAATTCCTGGCTGATTTGCCTTTCTCGTCTTAGGGTTGGGGTTCGGCCTAGGGCTAGGATTTTTAAAATCAGGAAGCCCTGAGTTCCAGGCACACTGCAGCTGTGAAAGGCATCCAAAAGGGAGTGCAAAAGTGCCACAACATGGCTGCTTTCACGGCTTTTTCCTTGGCAAGAAGCCTAACACCAGGCTGATTTACCTTCTCAGGGTTACTGTTAGGCTTAGGCCTAGGGCTAGGATTTTTAAAACTAGGAAGCCCTGGGCTCCAGGCACACTGCAGCTGTTCAAGGCATCCCAAGGGGAGTACAAAAGTGCTACAACATGGCAGCTTTCACAGCTTTTTCCTTGGCACCATCCCTATACCTAGGCTGATTTATCTGCCTAGGGTTAGGGTTAGGCTTCAGCCTAGGGCTCGGATTTCTTTAACCAGGAAGCCCTGAGTTCCAGGCTTACTTCATCTGCCAAAGGCATCCCAAAGGGAGTGCAGAAGTGCCACAACATGGCTGCTTTCACGGCTTTTCCCTTAGGAAGAACCCTAATACCCGGCTGATTTACCTTCCTAGGGTTACTGTTAGGCTTAGGCCTAGGACTTTTAAAACCAGGAAGCCCTGGGCTCCAGGCACACTGCAGCTGCGAAAGGCATCCCAAGGGGAGCGCAAAAGTGATGCAACTTGGCTGCCACCACTGATATTTCCATGAGACCATCCCGAACCATAGGCTGATTTTCCTTCCTAGGGTTAAGGTTTGAGTTACGCCTAGGGTAAGGGCTCTATTAACCAGAAAGCCCTGAGTTCCAAGAACACAGCAGCTGCGAAGGACTAGCCAAGAAGAGCGCAAAAGTACCACAACATGCCTGCCTCCACAGCTTTTTCCTTGGGGACATGCCTAATTCCTGGCTGATTTGCCTTTCTCGTCTTAGGGTTGCGGTTCGGCCTAGGGCTAGGATTTTTAAAATCAGGAAGCCCTGAGTTCCAGGCACACTGCAGCTGTGAAAGGCATCCAAAAGGGAGTGCAAAAGTGCCACAACATGGCTGCTTTCACGGCTTTTTCCTTGGCAAGAAGCCTAACACCAGGCTGATTTACCTTCCCAGGGTTACTGTTAGGCTTAGGCCTAGGGCTAGGATTTTTAAAACTAGGAAGCCCTGGGCTCCAGGCACACTGCAGCTGTTCAAGGCATCCCAAGGGGAGTACAAAAGTGCAACAACATGGCAGCTTTCACAGCTTTTTCCTTGGCACCATCCCTATACCTAGGCTGATTTATCTGCCTAGGGTTAGGGTTAGGCTTCAGCCTAGGGCTCGGATTTCTTTAACCAGGAAGCCCTGAGTTCCAGGCTTACTTCATCTGCCAAAGGCATCCCAAAGGGAGTGCAGAAGTGCCACAACATGGCTGCTTTCACGGCTTTTCCCTTAGGAAGAACCCTAATACCCGGCTGATTTACCTTCCTAGGGTTACTGTTAGGCTTAGGCCTAGGACTTTTAAAACCAGGAAGCCCTGGGCTCCAGGCACACTGCAGCTGCGAAAGGCATCCCAAGGGGAGCGCAAAAGTGACGCAACTTGGCTGCCACCACTGATATTTCCATGAGACCATCCCGAACCATAGGCTGATTTTCCTTCCTAGGGTTAAGGTTTGAGTTACGCCTAGGGTAAGGGCTCTATTAACCAGAAAGCCCTGAGTTCCAAGAACACAGCAGCTGCGAAGGACTAGCCAAGAAGAGCGCAAAAGCACCACAACATGCCTGCCTCCACAGCTTTTTCCTTGGGGACATGCCTAATTCCTGGCTGATTTGCCTTTCTCGTCTTAGGGTTGGGGTTCGGCCTAGGGCTAGGATTTTTAAAATCAGGAAGCCCTGAGTTCCAGGCACACTTCAGCTGTGAAAGGCATCCAAAAGGGAGTGCAAAAGTGCCACAACATGGCTGCTTTCACGGCTTTTTCCTTGGCAAGAAGCCTAACACCAGGCTGATTTACCTTCCCAGGGTTACTGTTAGGCTTAGGCCTAGGGCTAGGATTTTTAAAACTAGGAAGCCCTGGGCTCCAGGCACACTGCAGCTGTTCAAGGCATCCCAAGGGGAGTACAAAAGTGCTACAACATGGCAGCTTTCACAGCTTTTTCCTTGGCACCATCCCTATACCTAGGCTGATTTATCTGCCTAGGGTTAGGGTTAGGGTTCAGCCTAGGGCTTGGATTTCTTTAACCAGGAAGCCCTGAGTTCCAGGCTTACTTCATCTGCCAAAGGCATCCCAAAGGGAGTGCAGAAGTGCCACAACATGGCTGCTTTCACGGCTTTTCCCTTAGGAAGAACCCTAATACCCGGCTGATTTACCTTCCTAGGGTTACTGTTAGGCTTAGGCCTAGGACTTTTAAAACCAGGAAGCCCTGGGCTCCAGGCACACTGCAGCTGCGAAAGGCATCCCAAGGGGAGCGCAAAAGTGACGCAACTTGGCTGCCACCACTGATATTTCCATGAGACCATCCCGAACCATAGGCTGATTTTCCTTCCTAGGGTTAAGGTTTGAGTTACGCCTAGGGTAAGGGCTCTATTAACCAGAAAGCCCTGAGTTCCAAGAACACAGCAGCTGCGAAGGACTAGCCAAGAAGAGCGCAAAAGTACCACAACATGCCTGCCTCCACAGCTTTTTCCTTGGGGACATGCCTAATTCCTGGCTGATTTGCCTTTCTCGTCTTAGGGTTGGGGTTCGGCCTAGGGCTAGGATTTTTAAAATCAGGAAGCCCTGAGTTCCAGGCACACTGCAGCTGTGAAAGGCATCCAAAAGGGAGTGCAAAAGTGCCACAACATGGCTGCTTTCACGGCTTTTTCCTTGGCAAGAAGCCTAACACCAGGCTGATTTACCTTCCCAGGGTTACTGTTAGGCTTAGGCCTAGGGCTAGGATTTTTAAAACTAGGAAGCCCTGGGCTCCAGGCACACTGCAGCTGTTCAAGGCATCCCAAGGGGAGTACAAAAGTGCTACAACATGGCAGCTTTCACAGCTTTTTCCTTGGCACCATCCCTATACCTAGGCTGATTTATCTGCCTAGGGTTAGGGTTAGGCTTCAGCCTAGGGCTTGGATTTCTTTAACCAGGAAGCCCTGAGTTCCAGGCTTACTTCATCTGCCAAAGGCATCCCAAAGGGAGTGCAGAAGTGCCACAACATGGCTGCTTTCACGGCTTTTCCCTTAGGAAGAACCCTAATACCCGGCTGATTTACCTTCCTAGGGTTACTGTTAGGCTTAGGCCTAGGACTTTTAAAACCAGGAAGCCCTGGGCTCCAGGCACACTGCAGCTGCGAAAGGCATCCCAAGGGGAGCGCAAAAGTGACGCAACTTGGCTGCCACCACTGATATTTCCATGAGACCATCCCGAACCATAGGCTGATTTTCCTTCCTAGGGTTAAGGTTTGAGTTACGCCTAGGGTAAGGGCTCTATTAACCAGAAAGCCCTGAGTTCCAAGAACACAGCAGCTGCGAAGGACTAGCCAAGAAGAGCGCAAAAGTACCACAACATGCCTGCCTCCACAGCTTTTTCCTTGGGGACATGCCTAATTCCTGGCTGATTTGCCTTTCTCGTCTTAGGGTTGGGGTTCGGCCTAGGGCTAGGATTTTTAAAATCAGGAAGCCCTGAGTTCCAGGCACACTGCAGCTGTGAAAGGCATCCAAAAGGGAGTGCAAAAGTGCCACAACATGGCTGCTTTCACGGCTTTTTCCTTGGCAAGAAGCCTAACACCAGGCTGATTTACCTTCCCAGGGTTACTGTTAGGCTTAGGCCTAGGGCTAGGATTTTTAAAACTAGGAAGCCCTGGGCTCCAGGCACACTGCAGCTGTTCAAGGCATCCCAAGGGGAGTACAAAAGTGCTACAACATGCCAGCTTTCACAGCTTTTTCCTTGGCACCATCCCTATACCTAGGCTGATTTATCTGCCTAGGGTTAGGGTTAGGGTTCAGCCTAGGGCTTGGATTTCTTTAACCAGGAAGCCCTGAGTTCCAGGCTTACTTCATCTGCCAAAGGCATCCCAAAGGGAGTGCAGAAGTGCCACAACATGGCTGCTTTCACGGCTTTTCCCTTACGAAGAACCCTAATACCCGGCTGATTTACCTTCCTAGGGTTACTGTTAGGCTTAGGCCTAGGACTTTTAAAACCAGGAAGCCCTGGGCTCCAGGCACACTGCAGCTGCAAAAGGCATCCCAAGGGGAGCGCAAAAGTGATGCAACTTGGCTGCCACCACTGATATTTCCATGAGACCATCCCGAACCATAGGCTGATTTTCCTTCCTAGGGTTAAGGTTTGAGTTATGCCTAGGGTAAGGGCTCTATTAACCAGAAAGCCCTGAGTTCCAAGAACACAGCAGCTGCGAAGGACTAGCCAAGAAGAGCGCAAAAGTACCACAACATGCCTGCCTCCACAGCTTTTTCCTTGGGGACATGCCTAATTCCTGGCTGATTTGCCTTTCTCGTCTTAGGGTTGGGGTTCGGCCTAGGGCTAGGATTTTTAAAATCAGGAAGCCCTGAGTTCCAGGCACACTGCAGCTGTGAAAGGCATCCAAAAGGGAGTGCAAAAGTGCCACAACATGGCTGCTTTCACGGCTTTTTCCTTGGCAAGAAGCCTAACACCAGGCTGATTTACCTTCCCAGGGTTACTGTTAGGCTTAGGCCTAGGGCTAGGATTTTTAAAACTAGGAAGCCCTGGGCTCCAGGCACACTGCAGCTGTTCAAGGCATCCCAAGGGGAGTACAAAAGTGCTACAACATGGCAGCTTTCACAGCTTTTTCCTTGGCACCATCCCTATACCTAGGCTGATTTATCTGCCTAGGGTTAGGGTTAGGGTTCAGCCTAGGGCTCGGATTTCTTTAACCAGGAAGCCCTGAGTTCCAGGCTTACTTCATCTGCCAAAGGCATCCCAAGGGGAGTGCAGAAGTGCCACAACATGGCTGCTTTCACGGCTTTTCCCTTAGGAAGAACCCTAATACCCGGCTGATTTACCTTCCTAGGGTTACTGTTAGGCTTAGGCCTAGGACTTTTAAAACCAGGAAGCCCTGGGCTCCAGGCACACTGCAGCTGCGAAAGGCATCCCAAGGGGAGCGCAAAAGTGACGCAACTTGGCTGCCACCACTGATATTTCCATGAGACCATCCCGAACCATAGGTTGATTTTCCTTCCTAGGGTTAAGGTTTGAGTTACGCCTAGGGTAAGGGCTCTATTAACCAGAAAGCCCTGAGTTCCAAGAACACAGCAGCTGCGAAGGACTAGCCAAGAAGAGCGCAAAAGTACCACAACATGCCTGCCTCCACAGCTTTTTCCTTGGGGACATGCCTAATTCCTGGCTGATTTGCCTTTCTCGTCTTAGGGTTGGGGTTCGGCCTAGGGCTAGGATTTTTAAAAGCAGGAAGCCCTGAGTTCCAGGCACACTGCAGCTGTGAAAGGCATCCAAAAGGGAGTGCAAAAGTGCCACAACATGGCTGCTTTCACGGCTTTTTCCTTGGCAAGAAGCCTAACACCAGGCTGATTTACCTTCCCAGGGTTACTGTTAGGCTTAGGCCTAGGGCTAGGATTTTTAAAACTAGGAAGCCCTGGGCTCCAGGCACACTGCAGCTGTTCAAGGCATCCCAAGGGGAGTACAAAAGTGCTACAACATGGCAGCTTTCACAGCTTTTTCCTTGGCACCATCCCTATACCTAGGCTGATTTATCTGCCTAGGGTTAGGGTTAGGCTTCAGCCTAGGGCTCGGATTTCTTTAACCAGGAAGCCCTGAGTTCCAGGCTTACTTCATCTGCCAAAGGCATCCCAAAGGGAGTGCAGAAGTGCCACAACATGGCTGCTTTCACGGCTTTTCCCTTAGGAAGAACCCTAATACCCGGCTGATTTACCTTCCTAGGGTTACTGTTAGGCTTAGGCCTAGGACTTTTAAAACCAGGAAGCCCTGGGCTCCAGGCACACTGCAGCTGCGAAAGGCATCCCAAGGGGAGCGCAAAAGTGACGCAACTTGGCTGCCACCACTGATATTTCCATGAGACCATCCCGAACCATAGGTTGATTTTCCTTCCTAGGGTTAAGGTTTGAGTTACGCCTAGGGTAAGGGCTCTATTAACCAGAAAGCCCTGAGTTCCAAGAACACAGCAGCTGCGAAGGACTAGCCAAGAAGAGCGCAAAAGTACCACAACATGCCTGCCTCCACAGCTTTTTCCTTGGGGACATGCCTAATTCCTGGCTGATTTGCCTTTCTCGTCTTAGGGTTGGGGTTCGGCCTAGGGCTAGGATTTTTAAAAGCAGGAAGCCCTGAGTTCCAGGCACACTGCAGCTGTGAAAGGCATCCAAAAGGGAGTGCAAAAGTGCCACAACATGGCTGCTTTCACGGCTTTTTCCTTGGCAAGAAGCCTAACACCAGGCTGATTTACCTTCCCAGGGTTACTGTTAGGCTTAGGCCTAGGGCTAGGATTTTTAAAACTAGGAAGCCCTGGGCTCCAGGCACACTGCAGCTGTTCAAGGCATCCCAAGGGGAGTACAAAAGTGCAACAACATGGCAGCTTTCACAGCTTTTTCCTTGGCACCATCCCTATACCTAGGCTGATTTATCTGCCTAGGGTTAGGGTTAGGCTTCAGCCTAGGGCTTGGATTTCTTTAACCAGGAAGCCCTGAGTTCCAGGCTTACTTCATCTGCCAAAGGCATCCCAAAGGGAGTGCAGAAGTGCCACAACATGGCTGCTTTCACGGCTTTTCCCTTAGGAAGAACCCTAATACCCGGCTGATTTACCTTCCTAGGGTTACTGTTAGGCTTAGGCCTAGGACTTTTAAAACCAGGAAGCCCTGGGCTCCAGGCACACTGCAGCTGCGAAAGGCATCCCAAGGGGAGCGCAAAAGTGACGCAACTTGGCTGCCACCACTGATATTTCCATGAGACCATCCCGAACCATAGGCTGATTTTCCTTCCTAGGGTTAAGGTTTGAGTTACGCCTAGGGTAAGGGCTCTATTAACCAGAAAGCCCTGAGTTCCAAGAACACAGCAGCTGCGAAGGACTAGCCAAGAAGAGCGCAAAAGTACCACAACATGCCTGCCTCCACAGCTTTTTCCTTGGGGACATGCCTAATTCCTGGCTGATTTGCCTTTCTCGTCTTAGGGTTGGGGTTCGGCCTAGGGCTAGGATTTTTAAAATCAGGAAGCCCTGAGTTCCAGGCACACTGCAGCTGTGAAAGGCATCCAAAAGGGAGTGCAAAAGTGCCACAACATGGCTGCTTTCACGGCTTTTTCCTTGGCAAGAAGCCTAACACCAGGCTGATTTACCTTCCCAGGGTTACTGTTAGGCTTAGGCCTAGGGCTAGGATTTTTAAAACTAGGAAGCCCTGGGCTCCAGGCACACTGCAGCTGTTCAAGGCATCCCAAGGGGAGTACAAAAGTGCTACAACATGGCAGCTTTCACAGCTTTTTCCTTGGCACCATCCCTATACCTAGGCTGATTTATCTGCCTAGGGTTAGGGTTAGGCTTCAGCCTAGGGCTTGGATTTCTTTAACCAGGAAGCCCTGAGTTCCAGGCTTACTTCATCTGCCAAAGGCATCCCAAAGGGAGTGCAGAAGTGCCACAACATGGCTGCTTTCACGGCTTTTCCCTTAGGAAGAACCCTAATACCCGGCTGATTTACCTTCCTAGGGTTACTGTTAGGCTTAGGCCTAGGACTTTTAAAACCAGGAAGCCCTGGGCTCCAGGCACACTGCAGCTGCGAAAGGCATCCCAAGGGGAGCGCAGAAGTGACGCAACTTGGCTGCCACCACTGATATTTCCATGAGACCATCCCGAACCATAGGCTGATTTTCCTTCCTAGGGTTAAGGTTTGAGTTACGCCTAGGGTAAGGGCTCTATTAACCAGAAAGCCCTGAGTTCCAAGAACACAGCAGCTGCGAAGGACTAGCCAAGAAGAGCGCAAAAGTACCACAACATGCCTGCCTCCACAGCTTTTTCCTTGGGGACATGCCTAATTCCTGGCTGATTTGCCTTTCTCGTCTTAGGGTTGGGGTTCGGCCTAGGGCTAGGATTTTTAAAATCAGGAAGCCCTGAGTTCCAGGCACACTGCAGCTGTGAAAGGCATCCAAAAGGGAGTGCAAAAGTGCCACAACATGGCTGCTTTCACGGCTTTTTCCTTGGCAAGAAGCCTAACACCAGGCTGATTTACCTTCCCAGGGTTACTGTTAGGCTTAGGCCTAGGGCTAGGATTTTTAAAACTAGGAAGCCCTGGGCTCCAGGCACACTGCAGCTGTTCAAGGCATCCCAAGGGGAGTACAAAAGTGCTACAACATGGCAGCTTTCACAGCTTTTTCCTTGGCACCATCCCTATACCTAGGCTGATTTATCTGCCTAGGGTTAGGGTTAGGGTTCAGCCTAGGGCTTGGATTTCTTCAACCAGGAAGCCCTGAGTTCCAGGCTTACTTCATCTGCCAAAGGCATCCCAAAGGGAGTGCAGAAGTGCCACAACATGGCTGCTTTCACGGCTTTTCCCTTAGGAAGAACCCTAATACCCGGCTGATTTACCTTCCTAGGGTTACTGTTAGGCTTAGGCCTAGGACTTTTAAAACCAGGAAGCCCTGGGCTCCAGGCACACTGCAGCTGCGAAAGGCATCCCAAGGGGAGCGCAAAAGTGACGCAACTTGGCTGCCACCACTGATATTTCCATGAGACCATCCCGAACCATAGGCTGATTTTCCTTCCTAGGGTTAAGGTTTGAGTTACGCCTAGGGTAAGGGCTCTATTAACCAGAAAGCCCTGAGTTCCAAGAACACAGCAGCTGCGAAGGACTAGCCAAGAAGAGCGCAAAAGTACCACAACATGCCTGCCTCCACAGCTTTTTCCTTGGGGACATGCCTAATTCCTGGCTGATTTGCCTTTCTCGTCTTAGGGTTGGGGTTCGGCCTAGGGCTAGGATTTTTAAAAGCAGGAAGCCCTGAGTTCCAGGCACACTGCAGCTGTGAAAGGCATCCAAAAGGGAGTGCAAAAGTGCCACAACATGGCTGCTTTCACGGCTTTTTCCTTGGCAAGAAGCCTAACACCAGGCTGATTTACCTTCCCAGGGTTACTGTTAGGCTTAGGCCTAGGGCTAGGATTTTTAAAACTAGGAAGCCCTGGGCTCCAGGCACACTGCAGCTGTTCAAGGCATCCCAAGGGGAGTACAAAAGTGCTACAACATGGCAGCTTTCACAGCTTTTTCCTTGGCACCATCCCTATACCTAGGCTGATTTATCTGCCTAGGGTTAGGGTTAGGCTTCAGCCTAGGGCTTGGATTTCTTTAACCAGGAAGCCCTGAGTTCCAGGCTTACTTCATCTGCCAAAGGCATCCCAAAGGGAGTGCAGAAGTGCCACAACATGGCTGCTTTCACGGCTTTTCCCTTAGGAAGAACCCTAATACCCGGCTGATTTACCTTCCTAGGGTTACTGTTAGGCTTAGGCCTAGGACTTTTAAAACCAGGAAGCCCTGGGCTCCAGGCACACTGCAGCTGCGAAAGGCATCCCAAGGGGAGCGCAAAAGTGACGCAACTTGGCTGCCACCACTGATATTTCCATGAGACCATCCCGAACCATAGGCTGATTTTCCTTCCTAGGGTTAAGGTTTGAGTTACGCCTAGGGTAAGGGCTCTATTAACCAGAAAGCCCTGAGTTCCAAGAACACAGCAGCTGCGAAGGACTAGCCAAGAAGAGCGCAAAAGTACCACAACATGCCTGCCTCCACAGCTTTTTCCTTGGGGACATGCCTAATTCCTGGCTGATTTGCCTTTCTCGTCTTAGGGTTGGGGTTCGGCCTAGGGCTAGGATTTTTAAAATCAGGAAGCCCTGAGTTCCAGGCACACTGCAGCTGTGAAAGGCATCCAAAAGGGAGTGCAAAAGTGCCACAACATGGCTGCTTTCACGGCTTTTTCCTTGGCAAGAAGCCTAACACCAGGCTGATTTACCTTCCCAGGGTTACTGTTAGGCTTAGGCCTAGGGCTAGGATTTTTAAAACTAGGAAGCCCTGGGCTCCAGGCACACTGCAGCTGTTCAAGGCATCCCAAGGGGAGTACAAAAGTGCTACAACATGGCAGCTTTCACAGCTTTTTCCTTGGCACCATCCCTATACCTAGGCTGATTTATCTGCCTAGGGTTAGGGTTAGGGTTCAGCCTAGGGCTTGGATTTCTTTGACCAGGAAGCCCTGAGTTCCAGGCTTACTTCATCTGCCAAAGGCATCCCAAAGGGAGTGCAGAAGTGCCACAACATGGCTGCTTTCACGGCTTTTCCCTTAGGAAGAACCCTAATACCCGGCTGATTTACCTTCCTAGGGTTACTGTTAGGCTTAGGCCTAGGACTTTTAAAACCAGGAAGCCCTGGGCTCCAGGCACACTGCAGCTGCGAAAGGCATCCCAAGGGGAGCGCAGAAGTGACGCAACTTGGCTGCCACCACTGATATTTCCATGAGACCATCCCGAACCATAGGCTGATTTTCCTTCCTAGGGTTAAGGTTTGAGTTACGCCTAGGGTAAGGGACTATTAACCAGAAAGCCCTGAGTTCCAAGAACACAGCAGCTGCGAAGGACTAGCCAAGAAGAGCGCAAAAGTACCACAACATGCCTGCCTCCACAGCTTTTTCCTTGGGGACATGCCTAATTCCTGGCTGATTTGCCTTTCTCGTCTTAGGGTTGGGGTTCGGCCTAGGGCTAGGATTTTTAAAATCAGGAAGCCCTGAGTTCCAGGCACACTGCAGCTGTGAAAGGCATCCAAAAGGGAGTGCAAAAGTGCCACAACATGGCTGCTTTCACGGCTTTTTCCTTGGCAAGAAGCCTAACACCAGGCTGATTTACCTTCCCAGGGTTACTGTTAGGCTTAGGCCTAGGGCTAGGATTTTTAAAACTAGGAAGCCCTGGGCTCCAGGCACACTGCAGCTGTTCAAGGCATCCCAAGGGGAGTACAAAAGTGCTACAACATGGCAGCTTTCACAGCTTTTTCCTTGGCACCATCCCTATACCTAGGCTGATTTATCTGCCTAGGGTTAGGGTTAGGCTTCAGCCTAGGGCTTGGATTTCTTTAACCAGGAAGCCCTGAGTTCCAGGCTTACTTCATCTGCCAAAGGCATCCCAAAGGGAGTGCAGAAGTGCCACAACATGGCTGCTTTCACGGCTTTTCCCTTAGGAAGAACCCTAATACCCGGCTGATTTACCTTCCTAGGGATACTGTTAGGCTTAGGCCTAGGACTTTTAAAACCAGGAAGCCCTGGGCTCCAGGCACACTGCAGCTGCGAAAGGCATCCCAAGGGGAGCGCAGAAGTGACGCAACTTGGCTGCCACCACTGATATTTCCATGAGACCATCCCGAACCATAGGCTGATTTTCCTTCCTAGGGTTAAGGTTTGAGTTACGCCTAGGGTAAGGGCTCTATTAACCAGAAAGCCCTGAGTTCCAAGAACACAGCAGCTGCGAAGGACTAGCCAAGAAGAGCGCAAAAGTACCACAACATGCCTGCCTCCACAGCTTTTTCCTTGGGGACATGCCTAATTCCTGGCTGATTTGCCTTTCTCGTCTTAGGGTTGGGGTTCGGCCTAGGGCTAGGATTTTTAAAATCAGGAAGCCCTGAGTTCCAGGCACACTGCAGCTGTGAAAGGCATCCAAAAGGGAGTGCAAAAGTGCCACAACATGGCTGCTTTCACGGCTTTTTCCTTGGCAAGAAGCCTAACACCAGGCTGATTTACCTTCCCAGGGTTACTGTTAGGCTTAGGCCTAGGGCTAGGATTTTTAAAACTAGGAAGTCCTGGGCTCCAGGCACACTGCAGCTGTTCAAGGCATCCCAAGGGGAGTACAAAAGTGCTACAACATGCCAGCTTTCACAGCTTTTTCCTTGGCACCATCCCTATACCTAGGCTGATTTATCTGCCTAGGGTTAGGGTTAGGGTTCAGCCTAGGGCTTGGATTTCTTTAACCAGGAAGCCCTGAGTTCCAGGCTTACTTCATCTGCCAAAGGCATCCCAAAGGGAGTGCAGAAGTGCCACAACATGGCTGCTTTCACGGCTTTTCCCTTAGGAAGAACCCTAATACCCGGCTGATTTACCTTCCTAGGGTTACTGTTAGGCTTAGGCCTAGGACTTTTAAAACCAGGAAGCCCTGGGCTCCAGGCACACTGCAGCTGCGAAAGGCATCCCAAGGGGAGCGCAAAAGTGACGCAACTTGGCTGCCACCACTGATATTTCCATGAGACCATCCCGAACCATAGGCTGATTTTCCTTCCTAGGGTTAAGGTTTGAGTTACGCCTAGGGTAAGGGCTCTATTAACCAGAAAGCCCTGAGTTCCAAGAACACAGCAGCTGCGAAGGACTAGCCAAGAAGAGCGCAAAAGTACCACAACATGCCTGCCTCCACAGCTTTTTCCTTGGGGACATGCCTAATTCCTGGCTGATTTGCCTTTCTCGTCTTAGGGTTGGGGTTCGGCCTAGGGCTAGGATTTTTAAAAGCAGGAAGCCCTGAGTTCCAGGCACACTGCAGCTGTGAAAGGCATCCAAAAGGGAGTGCAAAAGTGCCACAACATGGCTGCTTTCACGGCTTTTTCCTTGGCAAGAAGCCTAACACCAGGCTGATTTACCTTCTCAGGGTTACTGTTAGGCTTAGGCCTAGGGCTAGGATTTATAAAACTAGGAAGCCCTGGGCTCCAGGCACACTGCAGCTGTTCAAGGCATCCCAAGGGGAGTACAAAAGTGCTACAACATGGCAGCTTTCACAGCTTTTTCCTTGGCACCATCCCTATACCTAGGCTGATTTATCTGCCTAGGGTTAGGGTTAGGCTTCAGCCTAGGGCTTGGATTTCTTCAACCAGGAAGCCCTGAGTTCCAGGCTTACTTCATCTGCCAAAGGCATCCCAAAGGGAGTGCAGAAGTGCCACAACATGGCTGCTTTCACGGCTTTTCCCTTAGGAAGAACCCTAATACCCGGCTGATTTACCTTCCTAGGGTTACTGTTAGGCTTAGGCCTAGGACTTTTAAAACCAGGAAGCCCTGGGCTCCAGGCACACTGCAGCTGCGAAAGGCATCCCAAGGGGAGCGCAAAAGTGATGCAACTTGGCTGCCACCACTGATATTTCCATGAGACCATCCCGAACCATAGGCTGATTTTCCTTCCTAGGGTTAAGGTTTGAGTTACGCCTAGGGTAAGGGCTCTATTAACCAGAAAGCCCTGAGTTCCAAGAACACAGCAGCTGCGAAGGACTAGCCAAGAAGAGCGCAAAAGTACCACAACATGCCTGCCTCCACAGCTTTTTCCTTGGGGACATGCCTAATTCCTGGCTGATTTGCCTTTCTCGTCTTAGGGTTGCGGTTCGGCCTAGGGCTAGGATTTTTAAAATCAGGAAGCCCTGAGTTCCAGGCACACTGCAGCTGTGAAAGGCATCCAAAAGGGAGTGCAAAAGTGCCACAACATGGCTGCTTTCAAGGCTTTTTCCTTGGCAAGAAGCCTAACACCAGGCTGATTTACCTTCCCAGGGTTACTGTTAGGCTTAGGCCTAGGGCTAGGATTTTTAAAACTAGGAAGTCCTGGGCTCCAGGCACACTGCAGCTGTTCAAGGCATCCCAAGGGGAGTACAAAAGTGCTACAACATGCCAGCTTTCACAGCTTTTTCCTTGGCACCATCCCTATACCTAGGCTGATTTATCTGCCTAGGGTTAGGGTTAGGGTTCAGCCTAGGGCTTGGATTTCTTTAACCAGGAAGCCCTGAGTTCCAGGCTTACTTCATCTGCCAAAGGCATCCCAAAGGGAGTGCAGAAGTGCCACAACATGGCTGCTTTCACGGCTTTTCCCTTAGGAAGAACCCTAATACCCGGCTGATTTACCTTCCTAGGGTTACTGTTAGGCTTAGGCCTAGGACTTTTAAAACCAGGAAGCCCTGGGCTCCAGGCACACTGCAGCTGCGAAAGGCATCCCAAGGGGAGCGCAAAAGTGACGCAACTTGGCTGCCACCACTGATATTTCCATGAGACCATCCCGAACCATAGGCTGATTTTCCTTCCTAGGGTTAAGGTTTGAGTTACGCCTAGGGTAAGGGCTCTATTAACCAGAAAGCCCTGAGTTCCAAGAACACAGCAGCTGCGAAGGACTAGCCAAGAAGAGCGCAAAAGTACCACAACATGCCTGCCTCCACAGCTTTTTCCTTGGGGACATGCCTAATTCCTGGCTGATTTGCCTTTCTCGTCTTAGGGTTGGGGTTCGGCCTAGGGCTAGGATTTTTAAAAGCAGGAAGCCCTGAGTTCCAGGCACACTGCAGCTGTGAAAGGCATCCAAAAGGGAGTGCAAAAGTGCCACAACATGGCTGCTTTCACGGCTTTTTCCTTGGCAAGAAGCCTAACACCAGGCTGATTTACCTTCTCAGGGTTACTGTTAGGCTTAGGCCTAGGGCTAGGATTTTTAAAACTAGGAAGCCCTGGGCTCCAGGCACACTGCAGCTGTTCAAGGCATCCCAAGGGGAGTACAAAAGTGCTACAACATGGCAGCTTTCACAGCTTTTTCCTTGGCACCATCCCTATACCTAGGCTGATTTATCTGCCTAGGGTTAGGGTTAGGCTTCAGCCTAGGGCTTGGATTTCTTCAACCAGGAAGCCCTGAGTTCCAGGCTTACTTCATCTGCCAAAGGCATCCCAAAGGGAGTGCAGAAGTGCCACAACATGGCTGCTTTCACGGCTTTTCCCTTAGGAAGAACCCTAATACCCGGCTGATTTACCTTCCTAGGGTTACTGTTAGGCTTAGGCCTAGGACTTTTAAAACCAGGAAGCCCTGGGCTCCAGGCACACTGCAGCTGCGAAAGGCATCCCAAGGGGAGCGCAAAAGTGACGCAACTTGGCTGCCACCACTGATATTTCCATGAGACCATCCCGAACCATAGGCTGATTTTCCTTCCTAGGGTTAAGGTTTGAGTTACGCCTAGGGTAAGGGCTCTATTAACCAGAAAGCCCTGAGTTCCAAGAACACAGCAGCTGCGAAGGACTAGCCAAGAAGAGCGCAAAAGTACCACAACATGCCTGCCTCCACAGCTTTTTCCTTGGGGACATGCCTAATTCCTGGCTGATTTGCCTTTCTCGTCTTAGGGTTGGGGTTCGGCCTAGGGCTAGGATTTTTAAAAGCAGGAAGCCCTGAGTTCCAGGCACACTGCAGCTGTGAAAGGCATCCAAAAGGGAGTGCAAAAGTGCCACAACATGGCTGCTTTCACGGCTTTTTCCTTGGCAAGAAGCCTAACACCAGGCTGATTTACCTTCCCAGGGTTACTGTTAGGCTTAGGCCTAGGGCTAGGATTTTTAAAACTAGGAAGCCCTGGGCTCCAGGCACACTGCAGCTGTTCAAGGCATCCCAAGGGGAGTACAAAAGTGCTACAACATGGCAGCTTTCACAGCTTTTTCCTTGGCACCATCCCTATACCTAGGCTGATTTATCTGCCTAGGGTTAGGGTTAGGGTTCAGCCTAGGGCTTGGATTTCTTTAACCAGGAAGCCCTGAGTTCCAGGCTTACTTCATCTGCCAAAGGCATCCCAAAGGGAGTGCAGAAGTGCCACAACATGGCTGCTTTCACGGCTTTTCCCTTAGGAAGAACCCTAATACCCGGCTGATTTACCTTCCTAGGGTTACTGTTAGGCTTAGGCCTAGGACTTTTAAAACCAGGAAGCCCTGGGCTCCAGGCACACTGCAGCTGCGAAAGGCATCCCAAGGGGAGCGCAAAAGTGATGCAACTTGGCTGCCACCACTGATATTTCCATGAGACCATCCCGAACCATAGGCTGATTTTCCTTCCTAGGGTTAAGGTTTGAGTTACGCCTAGGGTAAGGGCTCTATTAACCAGAAAGCCCTGAGTACCAAGAACACAGCAGCTGCGAAGGACTAGCCAAGAAGAGCGCAAAAGTACCACAACATGCCTGCCTCCACAGCTTTTTCCTTGGGGACATGCCTAATTCCTGGCTGATTTGCCTTTCTCGTCTTAGGGTTGGGGTTCGGCCTAGGGCTAGGATTTTTAAAATCAGGAAGCCCTGAGTTCCAGGCACACTGCAGCTGTGAAAGGCATCCAAAAGGGAGTGCAAAAGTGCCACAACATGGCTGCTTTCACGGCTTTTTCCTTGGCAAGAAGCCTAACACCAGGCTGATTTACCTTCCCAGGGTTACTGTTAGGCTTAGGCCTAGGGCTAGGATTTTTAAAACTAGGAAGCCCTGGGCTCCAGGCACACTGCAGCTGTTCAAGGCATCCCAAGGGGAGTACAAAAGTGCTACAACATGGCAGCTTTCACAGCTTTTTCCTTGGCACCATCCCTATACCTAGGCTGATTTATCTGCCTAGGGTTAGGGTTAGGGTTCAGCCTAGGGCTTGGATTTCTTTGACCAGGAAGCCCTGAGTTCCAGGCTTACTTCATCTGCCAAAGGCATCCCAAAGGGAGTGCAGAAGTGCCACAACATGGCTGCTTTCACGGCTTTTCCCTTAGGAAGAACCCTAATACCCGGCTGATTTACCTTCCTAGGGTTACTGTTAGGCTTAGGCCTAGGACTTTTAAAACCAGGAAGCCCTGGGCTCCAGGCACACTGCAGCTGCGAAAGGCATCCCAAGGGGAGCGCAGAAGTGACGCAACTTGGCTGCCACCACTGATATTTCCATGAGACCATCCCGAACCATAGGCTGATTTTCCTTCCTAGGGTTAAGGTTTGAGTTACGCCTAGGGTAAGGGACTATTAACCAGAAAGCCCTGAGTTCCAAGAACACAGCAGCTGCGAAGGACTAGCCAAGAAGAGCGCAAAAGTACCACAACATGCCTGCCTCCACAGCTTTTTCCTTGGGGACATGCCTAATTCCTGGCTGATTTGCCTTTCTCGTCTTAGGGTTGGGGTTCGGCCTAGGGCTAGGATTTTTAAAATCAGGAAGCCCTGAGTTCCAGGCACACTGCAGCTGTGAAAGGCATCCAAAAGGGAGTGCAAAAGTGCCACAACATGGCTGCTTTCACGGCTTTTTCCTTGGCAAGAAGCCTAACACCAGGCTGATTTACCTTCCCAGGGTTACTGTTAGGCTTAGGCCTAGGGCTAGGATTTTTAAAACTAGGAAGCCCTGGGCTCCAGGCACACTGCAGCTGTTCAAGGCATCCCAAGGGGAGTACAAAAGTGCTACAACATGGCAGCTTTCACAGCTTTTTCCTTGGCACCATCCCTATACCTAGGCTGATTTATCTGCCTAGGGTTAGGGTTAGGCTTCAGCCTAGGGCTTGGATTTCTTTAACCAGGAAGCCCTGAGTTCCAGGCTTACTTCATCTGCCAAAGGCATCCCAAAGGGAGTGCAGAAGTGCCACAACATGGCTGCTTTCACGGCTTTTCCCTTAGGAAGAACCCTAATACCCGGCTGATTTACCTTCCTAGGGTTACTGTTAGGCTTAGGCCTAGGACTTTTAAAACCAGGAAGCCCTGGGCTCCAGGCACACTGCAGCTGCGAAAGGCATCCCAAGGGGAGCGCAAAAGTGATGCAACTTGGCTGCCACCACTGATATTTCCATGAGACCATCCCGAACCATAGGCTGATTTTCCTTCCTAGGGTTAAGGTTTGAGTTACGCCTAGGGTAAGGGCTCTATTAACCAGAAAGCCCTGAGTTCCAAGAACACAGCAGCTGCGAAGGACTAGCCAAGAAGAGCGCAAAAGTACCACAACATGCCTGCCTCCACAGCTTTTTCCTTGGGGACATGCCTAATTCCTGGCTGATTTGCCTTTCTCGTCTTAGGGTTGGGGTTCGGCCTAGGGCTAGGATTTTTAAAATCAGGAAGCCCTGAGTTCCAGGCACATTGCAGCTGTGAAAGGCATCCAAAAGGGAGTGCAAAAGTGCCACAACATGGCTGCTTTCACGGCTTTTTCCTTGGCAAGAAGCCTAACACCAGGCTGATTTACCTTCCCAGGGTTACTGTTAGGCTTAGGCCTAGGGCTAGGATTTTTAAAACTAGGAAGCCCTTAGCTCCAGGCACACTGCAGCTGTTCAAGGATACCCAAGGGGAGTACAAAAGTGCAACAACATGGCAGCTTTCACAGCTTTTTCCTTGGCACCATCCCTATACCTAGGCTGATTTATCTGCCTAGGGTTAGGGTTAGGCTTCAGCCTAGGGCTTGGATTTCTTTAACCAGGAAGCCCTGAGTTCCAGGCTTACTTCATCTGCCAAAGGCATCCCAAAGGGAGTGCAGAAGTGCCACAACATGGCTGCTTTCACGGCTTTTCCCTTAGGAAGAACCCTAATACCCGGCTGATTTACCTTCCTAGGGTTACTGTTAGGCTTAGGCCTAGGACTTTTAAAACCAGGAAGCCCTGGGCTCCAGGCACACTGCAGCTGCGAAAGGCATCCCAAGGGGAGCGCAAAAGTGACGCAACTTGGCTGCCACCACTGATATTTCCATGAGACCATCCCGAACCATAGGCTGATTTTCCTTCCTAGGGTTAAGGTTTGAGTTACGCCTAGGGTAAGGGCTCTATTAACCAGAAAGCCCTGAGTTCCAAGAACACAGCAGCTGCGAAGGACTAGCCAAGAAGAGCGCAAAAGTACCACAACATGCCTGCCTCCACAGCTTTTTCCTTGGGGACATGCCTAATTCCTGGCTGATTTGCCTTTCTCGTCTTAGGGTTGGGGTTCGGCCTAGGGCTAGGATTTTTAAAATCAGGAAGCCCTGAGTTCCAGGCACACTGCAGCTGTGAAAGGCATCCAAAAGGGAGTGCAAAAGTGCCACAACATGGCTGCTTTCACGGCTTTTTCCTTGGCAAGAAGCCTAACACCAGGCTGATTTACCTTCCCAGGGTTACTGTTAGGCTTAGGCCTAGGGCTAGGATTTTTAAAACTAGGAAGCCCTGGGCTCCAGGCACACTGCAGCTGTTCAAGGCATCCCAAGGGGAGTACAAAAGTGCTACAACATGGCAGCTTTCACAGCTTTTTCCTTGGCACCATCCCTATACCTAGGCTGATTTATCTGCCTAGGGTTAGGGTTAGGCTTCAGCCTAGGGCTTGGATTTCTTTAACCAGGAAGCCCTGAGTTCCAGGCTTACTTCATCTGCCAAAGGCATCCCAAAGGGAGTGCAGAAGTGCCACAACATGGCTGCTTTCACGGCTTTTCCCTTAGGAAGAACCCTAATACCCGGCTGATTTACCTTCCTAGGGTTACTGTTAGGCTTAGGCCTAGGACTTTTAAAACCAGGAAGCCCTGGGCTCCAGGCACACTGCAGCTGCGAAAGGCATCCCAAGGGGAGCGCAGAAGTGACGCAACTTGGCTGCCACCACTGATATTTCCATGAGACCATCCCGAACCATAGGCTGATTTTCCTTCCTAGGGTTAAGGTTTGAGTTACGCCTAGGGTAAGGGCTCTATTAACCAGAAAGCCCTGAGTTCCAAGAACACAGCAGCTGCGAAGGACTAGCCAAGAAGAGCGCAAAAGTACCACAACATGCCTGCCTCCACAGCTTTTTCCTTGGGGACATGCCTAATTCCTGGCTGATTTGCCTTTCTCGTCTTAGGGTTGGGGTTCGGCCTAGGGCTAGGATTTTTAAAATCAGGAAGCCCTGAGTTCCAGGCACACTGCAGCTGTGAAAGGCATCCAAAAGGGAGTGCAAAAGTGCCACAACATGGCTGCTTTCACGGCTTTTTCCTTGGCAAGAAGCCTAACACCAGGCTGATTTACCTTCCCAGGGTTACTGTTAGGCTTAGGCCTAGGGCTAGGATTTTTAAAACTAGGAAGCCCTGGGCTCCAGGCACACTGCAGCTGTTCAAGGCATCCCAAGGGGAGTACAAAAGTGCAACAACATGGCAGCTTTCACAGCTTTTTCCTTGGCACCATCCCTATACCTAGGCTGATTTATCTGCCTAGGGTTAGGGTTAGGCTTCAGCCTAGGGCTTGGATTTCTTTAACCAGGAAGCCCTGAGTTCCAGGCTTACTTCATCTGCCAAAGGCATCCCAAAGGGAGTGCAGAAGTGCCACAACATGGCTGCTTTCACGGCTTTTCCCTTAGGAAGAACCCTAATACCCGGCTGATTTACCTTCCTAGGGTTACTGTTAGGCTTAGGCCTAGGACTTTTAAAACCAGGAAGCCCTGGGCTCCAGGCACACTGCAGCTGCGAAAGGCATCCCAAGGGGAGCGCAAAAGTGATGCAACTTGGCTGCCACCACTGATATTTCCATGAGACCATCCCGAACCATAGGCTGATTTTCCTTCCTAGGGTTAAGGTTTGAGTTACGCCTAGGGTAAGGGCTCTATTAACCAGAAAGCCCTGAGTTCCAAGAACACAGCAGCTGCGAAGGACTAGCCAAGAAGAGCGCAAAAGTACCACAACATGCCTGCCTCCACAGCTTTTTCCTTGGGGACATGCCTAATTCCTGGCTGATTTGCCTTTCTCGTCTTAGGGTTGGGGTTCGGCCTAGGGCTAGGATTTTTAAAAGCAGGAAGCCCTGAGTTCCAGGCACACTGCAGCTGTGAAAGGCATCCAAAAGGGAGTGCAAAAGTGCCACAACATGGCTGCTTTCACGGCTTTTTCCTTGGCAAGAAGCCTAACACCAGGCTGATTTACCTTCCCAGGGTTACTGTTAGGCTTAGGCCTAGGGCTAGGATTTTTAAAACTAGGAAGCCCTGGGCTCCAGGCACACTGCAGCTGTTCAAGGCATCCCAAGGGGAGTACAAAAGTGCTACAACATGGCAGCTTTCACAGCTTTTTCCTTGGCACCATCCCTATACCTAGGCTGATTTATCTGCCTAGGGTTAGGGTTAGGCTTCAGCCTAGGGCTTGGATTTCTTTAACCAGGAAGCCCTGAGTTCCAGGCTTACTTCATCTGCCAAAGGCATCCCAAAGGGAGTGCAGAAGTGCCACAACATGGCTGCTTTCACGGCTTTTCCCTTAGGAAGAACCCTAATACCCGGCTGATTTACCTTCCTAGGGTTACTGTTAGGCTTAGGCCTAGGACTTTTAAAACCAGGAAGCCCTGGGCTCCAGGCACACTGCAGCTGCGAAAGGCATCCCAAGGGGAGCGCAAAAGTGACGCAACTTGGCTGCCACCACTGATATTTCCATGAGACCATCCCGAACCATAGGCTGATTTTCCTTCCTAGGGTTAAGGTTTGAGTTACGCCTAGGGTAAGGGCTCTATTAACCAGAAAGCCCTGAGTTCCAAGAACACAGCAGCTGCGAAGGACTAGCCAAGAAGAGCGCAAAAGTACCACAACATGCCTGCCTCCACAGCTTTTTCCTTGGGGACATGCCTAATTCCTGGCTGATTTGCCTTTCTCGTCTTAGGGTTGGGGTTCGGCCTAGGGCTAGGATTTTTAAAAGCAGGAAGCCCTGAGTTCCAGGCACACTGCAGCTGTGAAAGGCATCCAAAAGGGAGTGCAAAAGTGCCACAACATGGCTGCTTTCACGGCTTTTTCCTTGGCAAGAAGCCTAACACCAGGCTGATTTACCTTCTCAGGGTTACTGTTAGGCTTAGGCCTAGGGCTAGGATTTTTAAAACTAGGAAGCCCTGGGCTCCAGGCACACTGCAGCTGTTCAAGGCATCCCAAGGGGAGTACAAAAGTGCTACAACATGGCAGCTTTCACAGCTTTTTCCTTGGCACCATCCCTATACCTAGGCTGATTTATCTGCCTAGGGTTAGGGTTAGGCTTCAGCCTAGGGCTTGGATTTCTTTAACCAGGAAGCCCTGAGTTCCAGGCTTACTTCATCTGCCAAAGGCATCCCAAAGGGAGTGCAGAAGTGCCACAACATGGCTGCTTTCACGGCTTTTCCCTTAGGAAGAACCCTAATACCCGGCTGATTTACCTTCCTAGGGTTACTGTTAGGCTTAGGCCTAGGACTTTTAAAACCAGGAAGCCCTGGGCTCCAGGCACACTGCAGCTGCGAAAGGCATCCCAAGGGGAGCGCAGAAGTGACGCAACTTGGCTGCCACCACTGATATTTCCATGAGACCATCCCGAACCATAGGCTGATTTTCCTTCCTAGGGTTAAGGTTTGAGTTACGCCTAGGGTAAGGGCTCTATTAACCAGAAAGCCCTGAGTTCCAAGAACACAGCAGCTGCGAAGGACTAGCCAAGAAGAGCGCAAAAGTACCACAACATGCCTGCCTCCACAGCTTTTTCCTTGGGGACATGCCTAATTCCTGGCTGATTTGCCTTTCTCGTCTTAGGGTTGGGGTTCGGCCTAGGGCTAGGATTTTTAAAATCAGGAAGCCCTGAGTTCCAGGCACACTGCAGCTGTGAAAGGCATCCAAAAGGGAGTGCAAAAGTGCCACAACATGGCTGCTTTCACGGCTTTTTCCTTGGCAAGAAGCCTAACACCAGGCTGATTTACCTTCCCAGGGTTACTGTTAGGCTTAGGCCTAGGGCTAGGATTTTTAAAACTAGGAAGCCCTGGGCTCCAGGCACACTGCAGCTGTTCAAGGCATCCCAAGGGGAGTACAAAAGTGCTACAACATGGCAGCTTTCACAGCTTTTTCCTTGGCACCATCCCTATACCTAGGCTGATTTATCTGCCTAGGGTTAGGGTTAGGCTTCAGCCTAGGGCTTGGATTTCTTTAACCAGGAAGCCCTGAGTTCCAGGCTTACTTCATCTGCCAAAGGCATCCCAAAGGGAGTGCAGAAGTGCCACAACATGGCTGCTTTCACGGCTTTTCCCTTAGGAAGAACCCTAATACCCGGCTGATTTACCTTCCTAGGGTTACTGTTAGGCTTAGGCCTAGGACTTTTAAAACCAGGAAGCCCTGGGCTCCAGGCACACTGCAGCTGCGAAAGGCATCCCAAGGGGAGCGCAAAAGTGATGCAACTTGGCTGCCACCACTGATATTTCCATGAGACCATCCCGAACCATAGGCTGATTTTCCTTCCTAGGGTTAAGGTTTGAGTTACGCCTAGGGTAAGGGCTCTATTAACCAGAAAGCCCTGAGTTCCAAGAACACAGCAGCTGCGAAGGACTAGCCAAGAAGAGCGCAAAAGTACCACAACATGCCTGCCTCCACAGCTTTTTCCTTGGGGACATGCCTAATTCCTGGCTGATTTGCCTTTCTCGTCTTAGGGTTGGGGTTCGGCCTAGGGCTAGGATTTTTAAAATCAGGAAGCCCTGAGTTCCAGGCACACTGCAGCTGTGAAAGGCATCCAAAAGGGAGTGCAAAAGTGCCACAACATGGCTGCTTTCACGGCTTTTTCCTTGGCAAGAAGCCTAACACCAGGCTGATTTACCTTCCCAGGGTTACTGTTAGGCTTAGGCCTAGGGCTAGGATTTTTAAAACTAGGAAGCCCTGGGCTCCAGGCACACTGCAGCTGTTCAAGGCATCCCAAGGGGAGTACAAAAGTGCTACAACATGGCAGCTTTCACAGCTTTTTCCTTGGCACCATCCCTATACCTAGGCTGATTTATCTGCCTAGGGTTAGGGTTAGGGTTCAGCCTAGGGCTTGGATTTCTTTGACCAGGAAGCCCTGAGTTCCAGGCTTACTTCATCTGCCAAAGGCATCCCAAAGGGAGTGCAGAAGTGCCACAACATGGCTGCTTTCACGGCTTTTCCCTTAGGAAGAACCCTAATACCCGGCTGATTTACCTTCCTAGGGTTACTGTTAGGCTTAGGCCTAGGACTTTTAAAACCAGGAAGCCCTGGGCTCCAGGCACACTGCAGCTGCGAAAGGCATCCCAAGGGGAGCGCAAAAGTGACGCAACTTGGCTGCCACCACTGATATTTCCATGAGACCATCCCGAACCATAGGCTGATTTTCCTTCCTAGGGTTAAGGTTTGAGTTACGCCTAGGGTAAGGGCTCTATTAACCAGAAAGCCCTGAGTTCCAAGAACACAGCAGCTGCGAAGGACTAGCCAAGAAGAGCGCAAAAGTACCACAACATGCCTGCCTCCACAGCTTTTTCCTTGGGGACATGCCTAATTCCTGGCTGATTTGCCTTTCTCGTCTTAGGGTTGGGGTTCGGCCTAGGGCTAGGATTTTTAAAAGCAGGAAGCCCTGAGTTCCAGGCACACTGCAGCTGTGAAAGGCATCCAAAAGGGAGTGCAAAAGTGCCACAACATGGCTGCTTTCACGGCTTTTTCCTTGGCAAGAAGCCTAACACCAGGCTGATTTACCTTCTCAGGGTTACTGTTAGGCTTAGGCCTAGGGCTAGGATTTTTAAAACTAGGAAGCCCTGGGCTCCAGGCACACTGCAGCTGTTCAAGGCATCCCAAGGGGAGTACAAAAGTGCAACAACATGGCAGCTTTCACAGCTTTTTCCTTGGCACCATCCCTATACCTAGGCTGATTTATCTGCCTAGGGTTAGGGTTAGGGTTCAGCCTAGGGCTTGGATTTCTTTAACCAGGAAGCCCTGAGTTCCAGGCTTACTTCATCTGCCAAAGGCATCCCAAAGGGAGTGCAGAAGTGCCACAACATGGCTGCTTTCACGGCTTTTCCCTTAGGAAGAACCCTAATACCCGGCTGATTTACCTTCCTAGGGTTACTGTTAGGCTTAGGCCTAGGACTTTTAAAACCAGGAAGCCCTGGGCTCCAGGCACACTGCAGCTGCGAAAGGCATCCCAAGGGGAGCGCAAAAGTGACGCAACTTGGCTGCCACCACTGATATTTCCATGAGACCATCCCGAACCATAGGCTGATTTTCCTTCCTAGGGTTAAGGTTTGAGTTACGCCTAGGGTAAGGGCTCTATTAACCAGAAAGCCCTGAGTTCCAAGAACACAGCAGCTGCGAAGGACTAGCCAAGAAGAGCGCAAAAGTACCACAACATGCCTGCCTCCACAGCTTTTTCCTTGGGGACATGCCTAATTCCTGGCTGATTTGCCTTTCTCGTCTTAGGGTTGGGGTTCGGCCTAGGGCTAGGATTTTTAAAATCAGGAAGCCCTGAGTTCCAGGCACACTGCAGCTGTGAAAGGCATCCAAAAGGGAGTGCAAAAGTGCCACAACATGGCTGCTTTCACGGCTTTTTCCTTGGCAAGAAGCCTAACACCAGGCTGATTTACCTTCCCAGGGTTACTGTTAGGCTTAGGCCTAGGGCTAGGATTTTTAAAACTAGGAAGCCCTGGGCTCCAGGCACACTGCAGCTGTTCAAGGCATCCCAAGGGGAGTACAAAAGTGCTACAACATGGCAGCTTTCACAGCTTTTTCCTTGGCACCATCCCTATACCTAGGCTGATTTATCTGCCTAGGGTTAGGGTTAGGCTTCAGCCTAGGGCTTGGATTTCTTTAACCAGGAAGCCCTGAGTTCCAGGCTTACTTCATCTGCCAAAGGCATCCCAAAGGGAGTGCAGAAGTGCCACAACATGGCTGCTTTCACGGCTTTTCCCTTAGGAAGAACCCTAATACCCGGCTGATTTACCTTCCTAGGGTTACTGTTAGGCTTAGGCCTAGGACTTTTAAAACCAGGAAGCCCTGGGCTCCAGGCACACTGCAGCTGCGAAAGGCATCCCAAGGGGAGCGCAAAAGTGATGCAACTTGGCTGCCACCACTGATATTTCCATGAGACCATCCCGAACCATAGGCTGATTTTCCTTCCTAGGGTTAAGGTTTGAGTTACGCCTAGGGTAAGGGCTCTATTAACCAGAAAGCCCTGAGTTCCAAGAACACAGCAGCTGCGAAGGACTAGCCAAGAAGAGCGCAAAAGTACCACAACATGCCTGCCTCCACAGCTTTTTCCTTGGGGACATGCCTAATTCCTGGCTGATTTGCCTTTCTCGTCTTAGGGTTGGGGTTCGGCCTAGGGCTAGGATTTTTAAAATCAGGAAGCCCTGAGTTCCAGGCACACTGCAGCTGTGAAAGGCATCCAAAAGGGAGTGCAAAAGTGCCACAACATGGCTGCTTTCACGGCTTTTTCCTTGGCAAGAAGCCTAACACCAGGCTGATTTACCTTCCCAGGGTTACTGTTAGGCTTAGGCCTAGGGCTAGGATTTTTAAAACTAGGAAGCCCTGGGCTCCAGGCACACTGCAGCTGTTCAAGGCATCCCAAGGGGAGTACAAAAGTGCTACAACATGCCAGCTTTCACAGCTTTTTCCTTGGCACCATCCCTATACCTAGGCTGATTTATCTGCCTAGGGTTAGGGTTAGGCTTCAGCCTAGGGCTTGGATTTCTTTAACCAGGAAGCCCTGAGTTCCAGGCTTACTTCATCTGCCAAAGGCATCCCAAAGGGAGTGCAGAAGTGCCACAACATGGCTGCTTTCACGGCTTTTCCCTTAGGAAGAACCCTAATACCCGGCTGATTTACCTTCCTAGGGTTACTGTTAGGCTTAGGCCTAGGACTTTTAAAACCAGGAAGCCCTGGGCTCCAGGCACACTGCAGCTGCGAAAGGCATCCCAAGGGGAGCGCAAAAGTGACGCAACTTGGCTGCCACCACTGATATTTCCATGAGACCATCCCGAACCATAGGCTGATTTTCCTTCCTAGGGTTAAGGTTTGAGTTACGCCTAGGGTAAGGGCTCTATTAACCAGAAAGCCCTGAGTTCCAAGAACACAGCAGCTGCGAAGGACTAGCCAAGAAGAGCGCAAAAGTACCACAACATGCCTGCCTCCACAGCTTTTTCCTTGGGGACATGCCTAATTCCTGGCTGATTTGCCTTTCTCGTCTTAGGGTTGGGGTTCGGCCTAGGGCTAGGATTTTTAAAATCAGGAAGCCCTGAGTTCCAGGCACACTGCAGCTGTGAAAGGCATCCAAAAGGGAGTGCAAAAGTGCCACAACATGGCTGCTTTCACGGCTTTTTCCTTGGCAAGAAGCCTAACACCAGGCTGATTTACCTTCCCAGGGTTACTGTTAGGCTTAGGCCTAGGGCTAGGATTTTTAAAACTAGGAAGCCCTGGGCTCCAGGCACACTGCAGCTGTTCAAGGCATCCCAAGGGGAGTACAAAAGTGCTACAACATGGCAGCTTTCACAGCTTTTTCCTTGGCACCATCCCTATACCTAGGCTGATTTATCTGCCTAGGGTTAGGGTTAGGCTTCAGCCTAGGGCTTGGATTTCTTTAACCAGGAAGCCCTGAGTTCCAGGCTTACTTCATCTGCCAAAGGCATCCCAAAGGGAGTGCAGAAGTGCCACAACATGGCTGCTTTCACGGCTTTTCCCTTAGGAAGAACCCTAATACCCGGCTGATTTACCTTCCTAGGGTTACTGTTAGGCTTAGGCCTAGGACTTTTAAAACCAGGAAGCCCTGGGCTCCAGGCACACTGCAGCTGCGAAAGGCATCCCAAGGGGAGCGCAAAAGTGACGCAACTTGGCTGCCACCACTGATATTTCCATGAGACCATCCCGAACCATAGGTTGATTTTCCTTCCTAGGGTTAAGGTTTGAGTTACGCCTAGGGTAAGGGCTCTATTAACCAGAAAGCCCTGAGTTCCAAGAACACAGCAGCTGCGAAGGACTAGCCAAGAAGAGCGCAAAAGTACCACAACATGCCTGCCTCCACAGCTTTTTCCTTGGGGACATGCCTAATTCCTGGCTGATTTGCCTTTCTCGTCTTAGGGTTGGGGTTTGGCCTAGGGCTAGGATTTTTAAAATCAGGAAGCCCTGAGTTCCAGGCACACTGGAGCTGTGAAAGGCATCCAAAAGGGAGTGCAAAAGTGCCACAACATGGCTGCTTTCACGGCTTTTTCCTTGGCAAGAAGCCTAACACCAGGCTGATTTACCTTCCCAGGGTTACTGTTAGGCTTAGGCCTAGGGCTAGGATTTTTAAAACTAGGAAGCCCTGGGCTCCAGGCACACTGCAGCTGTTCAAGGCATCCCAAGGGGAGTACAAAAGTGCTACAACATGGCAGCTTTCACAGCTTTTTCCTTGGCACCATCCCTATACCTAGGCTGATTTATCTGCCTAGGGTTAGGGTTAGGCTTCAGCCTAGGGCTTGGATTTCTTTAACCAGGAAGCCCTGAGTTCCAGGCTTACTTCATCTGCCAAAGGCATCCCAAAGGGAGTGCAGAAGTGCCACAACATGGCTGCTTTCACGGCTTTTCCCTTAGGAAGAACCCTAATACCCGGCTGATTTACCTTCCTAGGGTTACTGTTAGGCTTAGGCCTAGGACTTTTAAAACCAGGAAGCCCTGGGCTCCAGGCACACTGCAGCTGCGAAAGGCATCCCAAGGGGAGCGCAAAAGTGACGCAACTTGGCTGCCACCACTGATATTTCCATGAGACCATCCCGAACCATAGGTTGATTTTCCTTCCTAGGGTTAAGGTTTGAGTTACGCCTAGGGTAAGGGCTCTATTAACCAGAAAGCCCTGAGTTCCAAGAACACAGCAGCTGCGAAGGACTAGCCAAGAAGAGCGCAAAAGTACCACAACATGCCTGCCTCCACAGCTTTTTCCTTGGGGACATGCCTAATTCCTGGCTGATTTGCCTTTCTCGTCTTAGGGTTGGGGTTCGGCCTAGGGCTAGGATTTTTAAAATCAGGAAGCCCTGAGTTCCAGGCACACTGCAGCTGTGAAAGGCATCCAAAAGGGAGTGCAAAAGTGCCACAACATGGCTGCTTTCACGGCTTTTTCCTTGGCAAGAAGCCTAACACCAGGCTGATTTACCTTCCCAGGGTTACTGTTAGGCTTAGGCCTAGGGCTAGGATTTTTAAAACTAGGAAGCCCTGGGCTCCAGGCACACTGCAGCTGTTCAAGGCATCCCAAGGGGAGTACAAAAGTGCTACAACATGGCAGCTTTCACAGCTTTTTCCTTGGCACCATCCCTATACCTAGGCTGATTTATCTGCCTAGGGTTAGGGTTAGGCTTCAGCCTAGGGCTTGGATTTCTTTAACCAGGAAGCCCTGAGTTCCAGGCTTACTTCATCTGCCAAAGGCATCCCAAAGGGAGTGCAGAAGTGCCACAACATGGCTGCTTTCACGGCTTTTCCCTTAGGAAGAACCCTAATACCCGGCTGATTTACCTTCCTAGGGTTACTGTTAGGCTTAGGCCTAGGACTTTTAAAACCAGGAAGCCCTGGGCTCCAGGCACACAGCAGCTGCGAAAGGCATCCCAAGGGGAGCGCAAAAGTGACGCAACATGGCTGCCACCACTGATATTTCCATGAGACCATCCCGAACCATAGGCTGATTTTCCTTCCTAGGGTTAAGGTTTGAGTTACGCCTAGGGTAAGGGCTCTATTAACCAGAAAGCCCTGAGTTCCAAGAACACAGCAGCTGCGAAGGACTAGCCAAGAAGAGCGCAAAAGTACCACAACATGCCTGCCTCCACAGCTTTTCCTTGGGGACATGCCTAATTCCTGGCTGATTTGCCTTTCTCGTCTTAGGGTTGGGGTTCGGCCTAGGGCTAGGATTTTTAAAATCAGGAAGCCCTGAGTTCCAGGCACACTGCAGCTGTGAAAGGCATCCAAAAGGGAGTGCAAAAGTGCCACAACATGGCTGCTTTCACGGCTTTTTCCTTGGCAAGAAGCCTAACACCAGGCTGATTTACCTTCCCAGGGTTACTGTTAGGCTTAGGCCTAGGGCTAGGATTTTTAAAACTAGGAAGCCCTGGGCTCCAGGCACACTGCAGCTGTTCAAGGCATCCCAAGGGGAGTACAAAAGTGCTACAACATGGCAGCTTTCACAGCTTTTTCCTTGGCACCATCCCTATACCTAGGCTGATTTATCTGCCTAGGGTTAGGGTTAGGCTTCAGCCTAGGGCTTGGATTTCTTTAACCAGGAAGCCCTGAGTTCCAGGCTTACTTCATCTGCCAAAGGCATCCCAAAGGGAGTGCAGAAGTGCCACAACATGGCTGCTTTCACGGCTTTTCCCTTAGGAAGAACCCTAATACCCGGCTGATTTACCTTCCTAGGGTTACTGTTAGGCTTAGGCCTAGGACTTTTAAAACCAGGAAGCCCTGGGCTCCAGGCACACTGCAGCTGCGAAAGGCATCCCAAGGGGAGCGCAAAAGTGACGCAACTTGGCTGCCACCACTGATATTTCCATGAGACCATCCCGAACCATAGGTTGATTTTCCTTCCTAGGGTTAAGGTTTGAGTTACGCCTAGGGTAAGGGCTCTATTAACCAGAAAGCCCTGAGTTCCAAGAACACAGCAGCTGCGAAGGACTAGCCAAGAAGAGCGCAAAAGTACCACAACATGCCTGCCTCCACAGCTTTTTCCTTGGGGACATGCCTAATTCCTGGCTGATTTGCCTTTCTCGTCTTAGGGTTGGGGTTCGGCCTAGGGCTAGGATTTTTAAAATCAGGAAGCCCTGAGTTCCAGGCACACTGCAGCTGTGAAAGGCATCCAAAAGGGAGTGCAAAAGTGCCACAACATGGCTGCTTTCACGGCTTTTTCCTTGGCAAGAAGCCTAACACCAGGCTGATTTACCTTCCCAGGGTTACTGTTAGGCTTAGGCCTAGGGCTAGGATTTTTAAAACTAGGAAGCCCTGGGCTCCAGGCACACTGCAGCTGTTCAAGGCATCCCAAGGGGAGTACAAAAGTGCTACAACATGGCAGCTTTCACAGCTTTTTCCTTGGCACCATCCCTATACCTAGGCTGATTTATCTGCCTAGGGTTAGGGTTAGGCTTCAGCCTAGGGCTTGGATTTCTTTAACCAGGAAGCCCTGAGTTCCAGGCTTACTTCATCTGCCAAAGGCATCCCAAAGGGAGTGCAGAAGTGCCACAACATGGCTGCTTTCACGGCTTTTCCCTTAGGAAGAACCCTAATACCCGGCTGATTTACCTTCCTAGGGTTACTGTTAGGCTTAGGCCTAGGACTTTTAAAACCAGGAAGCCCTTGGCTCCAGGCACACTGCAGCTGCGAAAGGCATCCCAAGGGGAGCGCAAAAGTGATGCAACTTGGCTGCCACCACTGATATTTCCATGAGACCATCCCGAACCATAGGCTGATTTTCCTTCCTAGGGTTAAGGTTTGAGTTACGCCTAGGGTAAGGGCTCTATTAACCAGAAAGCCCTGAGTTCCAAGAACACAGCAGCTGCGAAGGACTAGCCAAGAAGAGCGCAAAAGTACCACAACATGCCTGCCTCCACAGCTTTTTCCTTGGGGACATGCCTAATTCCTGGCTGATTTGCCTTTCTCGTCTTAGGGTTGGGGTTCGGCCTAGGGCTAGGATTTTTAAAATCAGGAAGCCCTGAGTTCCAGGCACATTGCAGCTGTGAAAGGCATCCAAAATGGAGTGCAAAAGTGCCACAACATGGCTGCTTTCACGGCTTTTTCCTTGGCAAGAAGCCTAACACCAGGCTGATTTACCTTCCCAGGGTTACTGTTAGGCTTAGGCCTAGGGCTAGGATTTTTAAAACTAGGAAGCCCTTAGCTCCAGGCACACTGCAGCTGTTCAAGGCATCCCAAGGGGAGTACAAAAGTGCTACAACATGGCAGCTTTCACAGCTTTTTCCTTGGCACCATCCCTATACCTAGGCTGATTTATCTGCCTAGGGTTAGGGTTAGGCTTCAGCCTAGGGCTTGGATTTCTTTAACCAGGAAGCCCTGAGTTCCAGGCTTACTTCATCTGCCAAAGGCATCCCAAAGGGAGTGCAGAAGTGCCACAACATGGCTGCTTTCACGGCTTTTCCCTTAGGAAGAACCCTAATACCCGGCTGATTTACCTTCCTAGGGTTACTGTTAGGCTTAGGCCTAGGACTTTTAAAACCAGGAAGCCCTGGGCTCCAGGCACACTGCAGCTGCGAAAGGCATCCCAAGGGGAGCGCAAAAGTGACGCAACTTGGCTGCCACCACTGATATTTCCATGAGACCATCCCGAACCATAGGCTGATTTTCCTTCCTAGGGTTAAGGTTTGAGTTACGCCTAGGGTAAGGGCTCTATTAACCAGAAAGCCCTGAGTTCCAAGAACACAGCAGCTGCGAAGGACTAGCCAAGAAGAGCGCAAAAGTACCACAACATGCCTGCCTCCACAGCTTTTTCCTTGGGGACATGCCTAATTCCTGGCTGATTTGCCTTTCTCGTCTTAGGGTTGGGGTTCGGCCTAGGGCTAGGATTTTTAAAAGCAGGAAGCCCTGAGTTCCAGGCACACTGCAGCTGTGAAAGGCATCCAAAAGGGAGTGCAAAAGTGCCACAACATGGCTGCTTTCACGGCTTTTTCCTTGGCAAGAAGCCTAACACCAGGCTGATTTACCTTCCCAGGGTTACTGTTAGGCTTAGGCCTAGGGCTAGGATTTTTAAAACTAGGAAGCCCTGGGCTCCAGGCACACTGCAGCTGTTCAAGGCATCCCAAGGGGAGTACAAAAGTGCAACAACATGGCAGCTTTCACAGCTTTTTCCTTGGCACCATCCCTATACCTAGGCTGATTTATCTGCCTAGGGTTAGGGTTAGGGTTCAGCCTAGGGCTTGGATTTCTTTAACCAGGAAGCCCTGAGTTCCAGGCTTACTTCATCTGCCAAAGGCATCCCAAAGGGAGTGCAGAAGTGCCACAACATGGCTGCTTTCACGGCTTTTCCCTTAGGAAGAACCCTAATACCCGGCTGATTTACCTTCCTAGGGTTACTGTTAGGCTTAGGCCTAGGACTTTTAAAACCAGGAAGCCCTGGGCTCCAGGCACACTGCAGCTGCGAAAGGCATCCCAAGGGGAGCGCAAAAGTGACGCAACTTGGCTGCCACCACTGATATTTCCATGAGACCATCCCGAACCATAGGCTGATTTTCCTTCCTAGGGTTAAGGTTTGAGTTACGCCTAGGGTAAGGGCTCTATTAACCAGAAAGCCCTGAGTTCCAAGAACACAGCAGCTGCGAAGGACTAGCCAAGAAGAGCGCAAAAGTACCACAACATGCCTGCCTCCACAGCTTTTTCCTTGGGGACATGCCTAATTCCTGGCTGATTTGCCTTTCTCGTCTTAGGGTTGGGGTTCGGCCTAGGGCTAGGATTTTTAAAAGCAGGAAGCCCTGAGTTCCAGGCACACTGCAGCTGTGAAAGGCATCCAAAAGGGATTGCAAAAGTGCCACAACATGGCTGCTTTCACGGCTTTTTCCTTGGCAAGAAGCCTAACACCAGGCTGATTTACCTTCCCAGGGTTACTGTTAGGCTTAGGCCTAGGGCTAGGATTTTTAAAACTAGGAAGCCCTGGGCTCCAGGCACACTGCAGCTGTTCAAGGCATCCCAAGGGGAGTACAAAAGTGCAACAACATGGCAGCTTTCACAGCTTTTTCCTTGGCACCATCCCTATACCTAGGCTGATTTATCTGCCTAGGGTTAGGGTTAGGCTTCAGCCTAGGGCTTGGATTTCTTTGACCAGGAAGCCCTGAGTTCCAGGCTTACTTCATCTGCCAAAGGCATCCCAAAGGGAGTGCAGAAGTGCCACAACATGGCTGCTTTCACGGCTTTTCCCTTAGGAAGAACCCTAATACCCGGCTGATTTACCTTCCTAGGGTTACTGTTAGGCTTAGGCCTAGGACTTTTAAAACCAGGAAGCCCTGGGCTCCAGGCACACTGCAGCTGCGAAAGGCATCCCAAGGGGAGCGCAAAAGTGACGCAACTTGGCTGCCACCACTGATATTTCCATGAGACCATCCCGAACCATAGGCTGATTTTCCTTCCTAGGGTTAAGGTTTGAGTTACGCCTAGGGTAAGGGCTCTATTAACCAGAAAGCCCTGAGTTCCAAGAACACAGCAGCTGCGAAGGACTAGCCAAGAAGAGCGCAAAAGTACCACAACATGCCTGCCTCCACAGCTTTTTCCTTGGGGACATGCCTAATTCCTGGCTGATTTGCCTTTCTCGTCTTAGGGTTGGGGTTCGGCCTAGGGCTAGGATTTTTAAAATCAGGAAGCCCTGAGTTCCAGGCACACTGCAGCTGTGAAAGGCATCCAAAAGGGAGTGAAAAAGTGCCACAACATGGCTGCTTTCACGGCTTTTTCCTTGGCAAGAAGCCTAACACCAGGCTGATTGACCTTCCCAGGGTTACTGTTAGGCTTAGGCCTAGGGCTAGGATTTTTAAAACTAGGAAGCCCTGGGCTCCAGGCACACTGCAGCTGTTCAAGGCATCCCAAGGGGAGTACAAAAGTGCTACAACATGGCAGCTTTCACAGCTTTTTCCTTGGCACCATCCCTATACCTAGGCTGATTTATCTGCCTAGGGTTAGGGTTAGGCTTCAGCCTAGGGCTTGGATTTCTTTAACCAGGAAGCCCTGAGTTCCAGGCTTACTTCATCTGCCAAAGGCATCCCAAAGGGAGTGCAGAAGTGCCACAACATGGCTGCTTTCACGGCTTTTCCCTTAGGAAGAACCCTAATACCCGGCTGATTTACCTTCCTAGGGTTACTGTTAGGCTTAGGCCTAGGACTTTTAAAACCAGGAAGCCCTGGGCTCCAGGCACACTGCAGCTGCGAAAGGCATCCCAAGGGGAGCGCAAAAGTGACGCAACTTGGCTGCCACCACTGATATTTCCATGAGACCATCCCGAACCATAGGCTGATTTTCCTTCCTAGGGTTAAGGTTTGAGTTACGCCTAGGGTAAGGGCTCTATTAACCAGAAAGCCCTGAGTTCCAAGAACACAGCAGCTGCGAAGGACTACCCAAGAAGAGAGCAAAAGTACCACAACATGCCTGCCTCCACAGCTTTTTCCTTGGGGACATGCCTAATTCCTGGCTGATTTGCCTTTCTCGTCTTAGGGTTGGGGTTCGGCCTAGGGCTAGGATTTTTAAAATCAGGAAGCCCTGAGTTCCAGGCACACTGCAGCTGTGAAAGGCATCCAAAAGGGAGTGCAAAAGTGCCACAACATGGCTGCTTTCACGGCTTTTTCCTTGGCAAGAAGCCTAACACCAGGCTGATTTACCTTCCCAGGGTTACTGTTAGGCTTAGGCCTAGGGCTAGGATTTTTAAAACTAGGAAGCCCTGGGCTCCAGGCACACTGCAGCTGTTCAAGGCATCCCAAGGGGAGTACAAAAGTGCTACAACATGGCAGCTTTCACAGCTTTTTCCTTGGCACCATCCCTATACCTAGGCTGATTTATCTGCCTAGGGTTAGGGTTAGGCTTCAGCCTAGGGCTTGGATTTCTTTAACCAGGAAGCCCTGAGTTCCAGGCTTACTTCATCTGCCAAAGGCATCCCAAAGGGAGTGCAGAAGTGCCACAACATGGCTGCTTTCACGGCTTTTCCCTTAGGAAGAACCCTAATACCCGGCTGATTTACCTTCCTAGGGTTACTGTTAGGCTTAGGCCTAGGACTTTTAAAACCAGGAAGCCCTGGGCTCCAGGCACACTGCAGCTGCGAAAGGCATCCCAAGGGGAGCGCAAAAGTGACGCAACTTGGCTGCCACCACTGATATTTCCATGAGACCATCCCGAACCATAGGCTGATTTTCCTTCCTAGGGTTAAGGTTTGAGTTACGCCTAGGGTAAGGGCTCTATTAACCAGAAAGCCCTGAGTTCCAAGAACACAGCAGCTGCGAAGGACTAGCCAAGAAGAGCGCAAAAGTACCACAACATGCCTGCCTCCACAGCTTTTTCCTTGGGGACATGCCTAATTCCTGGCTGATTTGCCTTTCTCGTCTTAGGGTTGGGGTTCGGCCTAGGGCTAGGATTTTTAAAATCAGGAAGCCCTGAGTTCCAGGCACACTGCAGCTGTGAAAGGCATCCAAAAGGGAGTGCAAAAGTGCCACAACATGGCTGCTTTCACGGCTTTTTCCTTGGCAAGAAGCCTAACACCAGGCTGATTTACCTTCCCAGGGTTACTGTTAGGCTTAGGCCTAGGGCTAGGATTTTTAAAACTAGGAAGCCCTGGGCTCCAGGCACACTGCAGCTGTTCAAGGCATCCCAAGGGGAGTACAAAAGTGCTACAACATGGCAGCTTTCACAGCTTTTTCCTTGGCACCATCCCTATACCTAGGCTGATTTATCTGCCTAGGGTTAGGGTTAGGCTTCAGCCTAGGGCTTGGATTTCTTTAACCAGGAAGCCCTGAGTTCCAGGCTTACTTCATCTGCCAAAGGCATCCCAAAGGGAGTGCAGAAGTGCCACAACATGGCTGCTTTCACGGCTTTTCCCTTAGGAAGAACCCTAATACCCGGCTGATTTACCTTCCTAGGGTTACTGTTAGGCTTAGGCCTAGGACTTTTAAAACCAGGAAGCCCTGGGCTCCAGGCACACTGCAGCTGCGAAAGGCATCCCAAGGGGAGCGCAAAAGTGACGCAACTTGGCTGCCACCACTGATATTTCCATGAGACCATCCCGAACCATAGGCTGATTTTCCTTCCTAGGGTTAAGGTTTGAGTTACGCCTAGGGTAAGGGCTCTATTAACCAGAAAGCCCTGAGTTCCAAGAACACAGCAGCTGCGAAGGACTAGCCAAGAAGAGAGCAAAAGTACCACAACATGCCTGCCTCCACAGCTTTTTCCTTGTGGACATGCCTAATTCCTGGCTGATTTGCCTTTCTCGTCTTAGGGTTGGGGTTCGGCCTAGGGCTAGGATTTTTAAAATCAGGAAGCCCTGAGTTCCAGGCACACTGCAGCTGTGAAAGGCATCCAAAAGGGAGTGCAAAAGTGCCACAACATGGCTGCTTTCACGGCTTTTTCCTTGGCAAGAAGCCTAACACCAGGCTGATTTACCTTCCCAGGGTTACTGTTAGGCTTAGGCCTAGGGCTAGGATTTTTAAAACTAGGAAGCCCTGGGCTCCAGGCACACTGCAGCTGTTCAAGGCATCCCAAGGGGAGTACAAAAGTGCTACAACATGGCAGCTTTCACAGCTTTTTCCTTGGCACCATCCCTATACCTAGGCTGATTTATCTGCCTAGGGTTAGGGTTAGGCTTCAGCCTAGGGCTTGGATTTCTTTAACCAGGAAGCCCTGAGTTCCAGGCTTACTTCATCTGCCAAAGGCATCCCAAAGGGAGTGCAGAAGTGCCACAACATGGTTGCTTTCACGGCTTTTCCCTTAGGAAGAACCCTAATACCCGGCTGATTTACCTTCCTAGGGTTACTGTTAGGCTTAGGCCTAGGACTTTTAAAACCAGGAAGCCCTGGGCTCCAGGCACACTGCAGCTGCGAAAGGCATCCCAAGAGGAGCGCAAAAGTGACGCAACTTGGCTGCCACCACTGATATTTCCATGAGACCATCCCGAACCATAGGCTGATTTTCCTTCCTAGGGTTAAGGTTTGAGTTACGCCTAGGGTAAGGGCTCTATTAACCAGAAAGCCCTGAGTTCCAAGAACACAGCAGCTGCGAAGGACTAGCCAAGAAGAGCGCAAAAGTACCACAACATGCCTGCCTCCACAGCTTTTTCCTTGGGGACATGCCTAATTCCTGGCTGATTTGCCTTTCTCGTCTTAGGGTTGGGGTTCGGCCTAGGGCTAGGATTTTTAAAATCAGGAAGCCCTGAGTTCCAGGCACACTGCAGCTGTGAAAGGCATCCAAAAGGGAGTGCAAAAGTGCCACAACATGGCTGCTTTCACGGCTTTTTCCTTGGCAAGAAGCCTAACACCAGGCTGATTTACCTTCCCAGGGTTACTGTTAGGCTTAGGCCTAGGGCTAGGATTTTTAAAACTAGGAAGCCCTGGGCTCCAGGCACACTGCAGCTGTTCAAGGCATCCCAAGGGGAGTACAAAAGTGCTACAACATGGCAGCTTTCACAGCTTTTTCCTTGGCACCATCCCTATACCTAGGCTGATTTATCTGCCTAGGGTTAGGGTTAGGGTTCAGCCTAGGGCTTGGATTTCTTTGACCAGGAAGCCCTGAGTTCCAGGCTTACTTCATCTGCCAAAGGCATCCCAAAGGGAGTGCAGAAGTGCCACAACATGGCTGCTTTCACGGCTTTTCCCTTAGGAAGAACCCTAATACCCGGCTGATTTACCTTCCTAGGGTTACTGTTAGGCTTAGGCCTAGGACTTTTAAAACCAGGAAGCCCTGGGCTCCAGGCACACTGCAGCTGCGAAAGGCATCCCAAGGGGAGCGCAAAAGTGACGCAACTTGGCTGCCACCACTGATATTTCCATGAGACCATCCCGAACCATAGGCTGATTTTCCTTCCTAGGGTTAAGGTTTGAGTTACGCCTAGGGTAAGGGCTCTATTAACCAGAAAGCCCTGAGTTCCAAGAACACAGCAGCTGCGAAGGACTAGCCAAGAAGAGCGCAAAAGTACCACAACATGCCTGCCTCCACAGCTTTTCCTTGGGGACATGCCTAATTCCTGGCTGATTTGCCTTTCTCGTCTTAGGGTTGGGGTTCGGCCTAGGGCTAGGATTTTTAAAATCAGGAAGCCCTGAGTTCCAGGCACACTGCAGCTGTGAAAGGCATCCAAAAGGGAGTGCAAAAGTGCCACAACATGGCTGCTTTCACGGCTTTTTCCTTGGCAAGAAGCCTAACACCAGGCTGATTTACCTTCCCAGGGTTACTGTTAGGCTTAGGCCTAGGGCTAGGATTTTTAAAACTAGGAAGCCCTGGGCTCCAGGCACACTGCAGCTGTTCAAGGCATCCCAAGGGGAGTACAAAAGTGCTACAACATGGCAGCTTTCACAGCTTTTTCCTTGGCACCATCCCTATACCTAGGCTGATTTATCTGCCTAGGGTTAGGGTTAGGGTTCAGCCTAGGGCTTGGATTTCTTTAACCAGGAAGCCCTGAGTTCCAGGCTTACTTCATCTGCCAAAGGCATCCCAAAGGGAGTGCAGAAGTGCCACAACATGGCTGCTTTCACGGCTTTTCCCTTACGAAGAACCCTAATACCCGGCTGATTTACCTTCCTAGGGTTACTGTTAGGCTTAGGCCTAGGAGACTTTTAAAACCAGGAAGCCCTGGGCTCCAGGCACACTGCAGCTGCGAAAGGCATCCCAAGGGGAGCGCAAAAGTGACGCAACTTGGCTGCCACCACTGATATTTCCATGAGACCATCCCGAACCATAGGCTGATTTTCCTTCCTAGGGTTAAGGTTTGAGTTACGCCTAGGGTAAGGGCTCTATTAACCAGAAAGCCCTGAGTTCCAAGAACACAGCAGCTGCGAAGGACTAGCCAAGAAGAGCGCAAAAGTACCACAACATGCCTGCCTCCACAGCTTTTCCTTGGGGACATGCCTAATTCCTGGCTGATTTGCCTTTCTCGTCTTAGGGTTGGGGTTCGGCCTAGGGCTAGGATTTTTAAAATCAGGAAGCCCTGAGTTCCAGGCACACTGCAGCTGTGAAAGGCATCCAAAAGGGAGTGCAAAAGTGCCACAACATGGCTGCTTTCACGGCTTTTTCCTTGGCAAGAAGCCTAACACCAGGCTGATTTACCTTCCCAGGGTTACTGTTAGGCTTAGGCCTAGGGCTAGGATTTTTAAAACTAGGAAGCCCTGGGCTCCAGGCACACTGCAGCTGTTCAAGGCATCCCAAGGGGAGTACAAAAGTGCTACAACATGGCAGCTTTCACAGCTTTTTCCTTGGCACCATCCCTATACCTAGGCTGATTTATCTGCCTAGGGTTAGGGTTAGGGTTCAGCCTAGGGCTTGGATTTCTTTAACCAGGAAGCCCTGAGTTCCAGGCTTACTTCATCTGCCAAAGGCATCCCAAAGGGAGTGCAGAAGTGCCACAACATGGCTGCTTTCACGGCTTTTCCCTTACGAAGAACCCTAATACCCGGCTGATTTACCTTCCTAGGGTTACTGTTAGGCTTAGGCCTAGGACTTTTAAAACCAGGAAGCCCTGGGCTCCAGGCACACTGCAGCTGCGAAAGGCATCCCAAGGGGAGCGCAAAAGTGACGCAACTTGGCTGCCACCACTGATATTTCCATGAGACCATCCCGAACCATAGGCTGATTTTCCTTCCTAGGGTTAAGGTTTGAGTTACGCCTAGGGTAAGGGCTCTATTAACCAGAAAGCCCTGAGTTCCAAGAACACAGCAGCTGCGAAGGACTAGCCAAGAAGAGCGCAAAAGTACCACAACATGCCTGCCTCCACAGCTTTTTCCTTGGGGACATGCCTAATTCCTGGCTGATTTGCCTTTCTCGTCTTAGGGTTGGGGTTCGGCCTAGGGCTAGGATTTTTAAAATCAGGAAGCCCTGAGTTCCAGGCACACTGCAGCTGTGAAAGGCATCCAAAAGGGAGTGCAAAAGTGCCACAACATGGCTGCTTTCACGGCTTTTTCCTTGGCAAGAAGCCTAACACCAGGCTGATTTACCTTCCCAGGGTTACTGTTAGGCTTAGGCCTAGGGCTAGGATTTTTAAAACTAGGAAGCCCTGGGCTCCAGGCACACTGCAGCTGTTCAAGGCATCCCAAGGGGAGTACAAAAGTGCTACAACATGGCAGCTTTCACAGCTTTTTCCTTGGCACCATCCCTATACCTAGGCTGATTTATCTGCCTAGGGTTAGGGTTAGGCTTCAGCCTAGGGCTTGGATTTCTTTAACCAGGAAGCCCTGAGTTCCAGGCTTACTTCATCTGCCAAAGGCATCCCAAAGGGAGTGCAGAAGTGCCACAACATGGCTGCTTTCACGGCTTTTCCCTTAGGAAGAACCCTAATACCCGGCTGATTTACCTTCCTAGGGTTACTGTTAGGCTTAGGCCTAGGACTTTTAAAACCAGGAAGCCCTGGGCTCCAGGCACACTGCAGCTGCGAAAGGCATCCCAAGGGGAGCGCAAAAGTGACGCAACTTGGCTGCCACCACTGATATTTCCATGAGAGCATCCCGAACCATAGGCTGATTTTCCTTCCTAGGGTTAAGGTTTGAGTTACGCCTAGGGTAAGGGCTCTATTAACCAGAAAGCCCTGAGTTCCAAGAACACAGCAGCTGCGAAGGACTAGCCAAGAAGAGCGCAAAAGTACCACAACATGTCTGCCTCCACAGCTTTTTCCTTGGGGACATGCCTAATTCCTGGCTGATTTGCCTTTCTCGTCTTAGGGTTGGGGTTCGGCCTAGGGCTAGGATTTTTAAAATCAGGAAGCCCTGAGTTCCAGGCACACTGCAGCTGTGAAAGGCATCCAAAAGGGAGTGCAAAAGTGCCACAACATGGCTGCTTTCACGGCTTTTTCCTTGGCAAGAAGCCTAACACCAGGCTGATTTACCTTCCCAGGGTTACTGTTAGGCTTAGGCCTAGGGCTAGGATTTTTAAAACTAGGAAGCCCTGGGCTCCAGGCACACTGCAGCTGTTCAAGGCATCCCAAGGGGAGTACAAAAGTGCAACAACATGGCAGCTTTCACAGCTTTTTCCTTGGCACCATCCCTATACCTAGGCTGATTTATCTGCCTAGGGTTAGGGTTAGGCTTCAGCCTAGGGCTTGGATTTCTTTAACCAGGAAGCCCTGAGTTCCAGGCTTACTTCATCTGCCAAAGGCATCCCAAAGGGAGTGCAGAAGTGCCACAACATGGCTGCTTTCACGGCTTTTCCCTTAGGAAGAACCCTAATACCCGGCTGATTTACCTTCCTAGGGTTACTGTTAGGCTTAGGCCTAGGAGACTTTTAAAACCAGGAAGCCCTGGGCTCCAGGCACACTGCAGCTGCGAAAGGCATCCCAAGGGGAGCGCAAAAGTGACGCAACTTGGCTGCCACCACTGATATTTCCATGAGACCATCCCGAACCATAGGCTGATTTTCCTTCCTAGGGTTAAGGTTTGAGTTACGCCTAGGGTAAGGGCTCTATTAACCAGAAAGCCCTGAGTTCCAAGAACACAGCAGCTGCGAAGGACTAGCCAAGAAGAGCGCAAAAGTACCACAACATGCCTGCCTCCACAGCTTTTTCCTTGGGGACATGCCTAATTCCTGGCTGATTTGCCTTTCTCGTCTTAGGGTTGGGGTTCGGCCTAGGGCTAGGATTTTTAAAATCAGGAAGCCCTGAGTTCCAGGCACACTGCAGCTGTGAAAGGCATCCAAAAGGGAGTGCAAAAGTGCCACAACATGGCTGCTTTCACGGCTTTTTCCTTGGCAAGAAGCCTAACACCAGGCTGATTTACCTTCCCAGGGTTACTGTTAGGCTTAGGCCTAGGGCTAGGATTTTTAAAACTAGGAAGCCCTTGGCTCCAGGCACACTGCAGCTGTTCAAGGCATCCCAAGGGGAGTACAAAAGTGCTACAACATGGCAGCTTTCACAGCTTTTTCCTTGGCACCATCCCTATACCTAGGCTGATTTATCTGCCTAGGGTTAGGGTTAGGCTTCAGCCTAGGGCTTGGATTTCTTTAACCAGGAAGCCCTGAGTTCCAGGCTTACTTCATCTGCCAAAGGCATCCCAAAGGGAGTGCAGAAGTGCCACAACATGGCTGCTTTCACGGCTTTTCCCTTAGGAAGAACCCTAATACCCGGCTGATTTACCTTCCTAGGGTTACTGTTAGGCTTAGGCCTAGGACTTTTAAAACCAGGAAGCCCTGGGCTCCAGGCACACTGCAGCTGCGAAAGGCATCCCAAGGGGAGCGCAAAAGTGACGCAACTTGGCTGCCACCACTGATATTTCCATGAGACCATCCTGAACCATAGGCTGATTTTCCTTCCTAGGGTTAAGGTTTGAGTTACACCTAGGGTAAGGGCTCTATTAACCAGAAAGCCCTGAGTTCCAAGAACACAGCAGCTGCGAAGGACTAGCCAAGAAGAGCGCAAAAGTACCACAACATGCCTGCCTCCACAGCTTTTTCCTTGGGGACATGCCTAATTCCTGGCTGATTTGCCTTTCTCGTCTTAGGGTTGGGGTTCGGCCTAGGGCTAGGATTTTTAAAATCAGGAAGCCCTGAGTTCCAGGCACACTGCAGCTGTGAAAGGCATCCAAAAGGGAGTGCAAAAGTGCCACAACATGGCTGCTTTCACGGCTTTTTCCTTGGCAAGAAGCCTAACACCAGGCTGATTTACCTTCCCAGGGTTACTGTTAGGCTTAGGCCTAGGGCTAGGATTTTTAAAACTAGGAAGCCCTTAGCTCCAGGCACACTGCAGCTGTTCAAGGCATCCCAAGGGGAGTACAAAAGTGCAACAACATGGCAGCTTTCACAGCTTTTTCCTTGGCACCATCCCTATACCTAGGCTGATTTATCTGCCTAGGGTTAGGGTTAGGGTTCAGCCTAGGGCTTGGATTTCTTTAACCAGGAAGCCCTGAGTTCCAGGCTTACTTCATCTGCCAAAGGCATCCCAAAGGGAGTGCAGAAGTGCCACAACATGGCTGCTTTCACGGCTTTTCCCTTAGGAAGAACCCTAATACCCGGCTGATTTACCTTCCTAGGGTTACTGTTAGGCTTAGGCCTAGGACTTTTAAAACCAGGAAGCCCTGGGCTCCAGGCACACTGCAGCTGCGAAAGGCATCCCAAGGGGAGCGCAAAAGTGACGCAACTTGGCTGCCACCACTGATATTTCCATGAGAGCATCCCGAACCATAGGCTGATTTTCCTTCCTAGGGTTAAGGTTTGAGTTACGCCTAGGGTAAGGGCTCTATTAACCAGAAAGCCCTGAGTTCCAAGAACACAGCAGCTGCGAAGGACTAGCCAAGAAGAGCGCAAAAGTACCACAACATGTCTGCCTCCACAGCTTTTTCCTTGGGGACATGCCTAATTCCTGGCTGATTTGCCTTTCTCGTCTTAGGGTTGGGGTTCGGCCTAGGGCTAGGATTTTTAAAATCAGGAAGCCCTGAGTTCCAGGCACACTGCAGCTGTGAAAGGCATCCAAAAGGGAGTGCAAAAGTGCCACAACATGGCTGCTTTCACGGCTTTTTCCTTGGCAAGAAGCCTAACACCAGGCTGATTTACCTTCCCAGGGTTACTGTTAGGCTTAGGCCTAGGGCTAGGATTTTTAAAACTAGGAAGCCCTGGGCTCCAGGCACACTGCAGCTGTTCAAGGCATCCCAAGGGGAGTACAAAAGTGCAACAACATGGCAGCTTTCACAGCTTTTTCCTTGGCACCATCCCTATACCTAGGCTGATTTATCTGCCTAGGGTTAGGGTTAGGCTTCAGCCTAGGGCTTGGATTTCTTTAACCAGGAAGCCCTGAGTTCCAGGCTTACTTCATCTGCCAAAGGCATCCCAAAGGGAGTGCAGAAGTGCCACAACATGGCTGCTTTCACGGCTTTTCCCTTAGGAAGAACCCTAATACCCGGCTGATTTACCTTCCTAGGGTTACTGTTAGGCTTAGGCCTAGGAGACTTTTAAAACCAGGAAGCCCTGGGCTCCAGGCACACTGCAGCTGCGAAAGGCATCCCAAGGGGAGCGCAAAAGTGACGCAACTTGGCTGCCACCACTGATATTTCCATGAGACCATCCCGAACCATAGGCTGATTTTCCTTCCTAGGGTTAAGGTTTGAGTTACGCCTAGGGTAAGGGCTCTATTAACCAGAAAGCCCTGAGTTCCAAGAACACAGCAGCTGCGAAGGACTAGCCAAGAAGAGCGCAAAAGTACCACAACATGCCTGCCTCCACAGCTTTTTCCTTGGGGACATGCCTAATTCCTGGCTGATTTGCCTTTCTCGTCTTAGGGTTGGGGTTCGGCCTAGGGCTAGGATTTTTAAAATCAGGAAGCCCTGAGTTCCAGGCACACTGCAGCTGTGAAAGGCATCCAAAAGGGAGTGCAAAAGTGCCACAACATGGCTGCTTTCACGGCTTTTTCCTTGGCAAGAAGCCTAACACCAGGCTGATTTACCTTCCCAGGGTTACTGTTAGGCTTAGGCCTAGGGCTAGGATTTTTAAAACTAGGAAGCCCTTAGCTCCAGGCACACTGCAGCTGTTCAAGGCATCCCAAGGGGAGTACAAAAGTGCAACAACATGGCAGCTTTCACAGCTTTTTCCTTGGCACCATCCCTATACCTAGGCTGATTTATCTGCCTAGGGTTAGGGTTAGGGTTCAGCCTAGGGCTTGGATTTCTTTAACCAGGAAGCCCTGAGTTCCAGGCTTACTTCATCTGCCAAAGGCATCCCAAAGGGAGTGCAGAAGTGCCACAACATGGCTGCTTTCACGGCTTTTCCCTTAGGAAGAACCCTAATACCCGGCTGATTTACCTTCCTAGGGTTACTGTTAGGCTTAGGCCTAGGACTTTTAAAACCAGGAAGCCCTGGGCTCCAGGCACACTGCAGCTGCGAAAGGCATCCCAAGGGGAGCGCAAAAGTGACGCAACTTGGCTGCCACCACTGATATTTCCATGAGAGCATCCCGAACCATAGGCTGATTTTCCTTCCTAGGGTTAAGGTTTGAGTTACGCCTAGGGTAAGGGCTCTATTAACCAGAAAGCCCTGAGTTCCAAGAACACAGCAGCTGCGAAGGACTAGCCAAGAAGAGCGCAAAAGTACCACAACATGCCTGCCTCCACAGCTTTTTCCTTGGGGACATGCCTAATTCCTGGCTGATTTGCCTTTCTCGTCTTAGGGTTGGGGTTCGGCCTAGGGCTAGGATTTTTAAAATCAGGAAGCCCTGAGTTCCAGGCACACTGCAGCTGTGAAAGGCATCCAAAAGGGAGTGCAAAAGTGCCACAACATGGCTGCTTTCACGGCTTTTTCCTTGGCAAGAAGCCTAACACCAGGCTGATTTACCTTCCCAGGGTTACTGTTAGGCTTAGGCCTAGGGCTAGGATTTTTAAAACTAGGAAGCCCTGGGCTCCAGGCACACTGCAGCTGTTCAAGGCATCCCAAGGGGAGTACAAAAGTGCAACAACATGGCAGCTTTCACAGCTTTTTCCTTGGCACCATCCCTATACCTAGGCTGATTTATCTGCCTAGGGTTAGGGTTAGGCTTCAGCCTAGGGCTTGGATTTCTTTAACCAGGAAGCCCTGAGTTCCAGGCTTACTTCATCTGCCAAAGGCATCCCAAAGGGAGTGCAGAAGTGCCACAACATGGCTGCTTTCACGGCTTTTCCCTTAGGAAGAACCCTAATACCCGGCTGATTTACCTTCCTAGGGTTACTGTTAGGCTTAGGCCTAGGAGACTTTTAAAACCAGGAAGCCCTGGGCTCCAGGCACACTGCAGCTGCGAAAGGCATCCCAAGGGGAGCGCAAAAGTGACGCAACTTGGCTGCCACCACTGATATTTCCATGAGACCATCCCGAACCATAGGCTGATTTTCCTTCCTAGGGTTAAGGTTTGAGTTACGCCTAGGGTAAGGGCTCTATTAACCAGAAAGCCCTGAGTTCCAAGAACACAGCAGCTGCGAAGGACTAGCCAAGAAGAGCGCAAAAGTACCACAACATGCCTGCCTCCACAGCTTTTTCCTTGGGGACATGCCTAATTCCTGGCTGATTTGCCTTTCTCGTCTTAGGGTTGGGGTTCGGCCTAGGGCTAGGATTTTTAAAATCAGGAAGCCCTGAGTTCCAGGCACACTGCAGCTGTGAAAGGCATCCAAAAGGGAGTGCAAAAGTGCCACAACATGGCTGCTTTCACGGCTTTTTCCTTGGCAAGAAGCCTAACACCAGGCTGATTTACCTTCCCAGGGTTACTGTTAGGCTTAGGCCTAGGGCTAGGATTTTTAAAACTAGGAAGCCCTTGGCTCCAGGCACACTGCAGCTGTTCAAGGCATCCCAAGGGGAGTACAAAAGTGCTACAACATGGCAGCTTTCACAGCTTTTTCCTTGGCACCATCCCTATACCTAGGCTGATTTATCTGCCTAGGGTTAGGGTTAGGGTTCAGCCTAGGGCTTGGATTTCTTTGACCAGGAAGCCCTGAGTTCCAGGCTTACTTCATCTGCCAAAGGCATCCCAAAGGGAGTGCAGAAGTGCCACAACATGGCTGCTTTCACGGCTTTTCCCTTAGGAAGAACCCTAATACCCGGCTGATTTACCTTCCTAGGGTTACTGTTAGGCTTAGGCCTAGGACTTTTAAAACCAGGAAGCCCTGGGCTCCAGGCACACTGCAGCTGCGAAAGGCATCCCAAGGGGAGCGCAAAAGTGACGCAACTTGGCTGCCACCACTGATATTTCCATGAGACCATCCCGAACCATAGGCTGATTTTCCTTCCTAGGGTTAAGGTTTGAGTTACACCTAGGGTAAGGGCTCTATTAACCAGAAAGCCCTGAGTTCCAAGAACACAGCAGCTGCGAAGGACTAGCCAAGAAGAGCGCAAAAGTACCACAACATGCCTGCCTCCACAGCTTTTTCCTTGGGGACATGCCTAATTCCTGGCTGATTTGCCTTTCTCGTCTTAGGGTTGGGGTTCGGCCTAGGGCTAGGATTTTTAAAATCAGGAAGCCCTGAGTTCCAGGCACACTGCAGCTGTGAAAGGCATCCAAAAGGGAGTGCAAAAGTGCCACAACATGGCTGCTTTCACGGCTTTTTCCTTGGCAAGAAGCCTAACACCAGGCTGATTTACCTTCCCAGGGTTACTGTTAGGCTTAGGCCTAGGGCTAGGATTTTTAAAACTAGGAAGCCCTTAGCTCCAGGCACACTGCAGCTGTTCAAGGCATCCCAAGGGGAGTACAAAAGTGCAACAACATGGCAGCTTTCACAGCTTTTTCCTTGGCACCATCCCTATACCTAGGCTGATTTATCTGCCTAGGGTTAGGGTTAGGGTTCAGCCTAGGGCTTGGATTTCTTTAACCAGGAAGCCCTGAGTTCCAGGCTTACTTCATCTGCCAAAGGCATCCCAAAGGGAGTGCAGAAGTGCCACAACATGGCTGCTTTCACGGCTTTTCCCTTAGGAAGAACCCTAATACCCGGCTGATTTACCTTCCTAGGGTTACTGTTAGGCTTAGGCCTAGGACTTTTAAAACCAGGAAGCCCTGGGCTCCAGGCACACTGCAGCTGCGAAAGGCATCCCAAGGGGAGCGCAAAAGTGACGCAACTTGGCTGCCACCACTGATATTTCCATGAGAGCATCCCGAACCATAGGCTGATTTTCCTTCCTAGGGTTAAGGTTTGAGTTACGCCTAGGGTAAGGGCTCTATTAACCAGAAAGCCCTGAGTTCCAAGAACACAGCAGCTGCGAAGGACTAGCCAAGAAGAGCGCAAAAGTACCACAACATGCCTGCCTCCACAGCTTTTTCCTTGGGGACATGCCTAATTCCTGGCTGATTTGCCTTTCTCGTCTTAGGGTTGGGGTTCGGCCTAGGGCTAGGATTTTTAAAATCAGGAAGCCCTGAGTTCCAGGCACACTGCAGCTGTGAAAGGCATCCAAAAGGGAGTGCAAAAGTGCCACAACATGGCTGCTTTCACGGCTTTTTCCTTGGCAAGAAGCCTAACACCAGGCTGATTTACCTTCCCAGGGTTACTGTTAGGCTTAGGCCTAGGGCTAGGATTTTTAAAACTAGGAAGCCCTGGGCTCCAGGCACACTGCAGCTGTTCAAGGCATCCCAAGGGGAGTACAAAAGTGCAACAACATGGCAGCTTTCACAGCTTTTTCCTTGGCACCATCCCTATACCTAGGCTGATTTATCTGCCTAGGGTTAGGGTTAGGGTTCAGCCTAGGGCTTGGATTTCTTTGACCAGGAAGCCCTGAGTTCCAGGCTTACTTCATCTGCCAAAGGCATCCCAAAGGGAGTGCAGAAGTGCCACAACATGGCTGCTTTCACGGCTTTTCCCTTAGGAAGAACCCTAATACCCGGCTGATTTACCTTCCTAGGGTTACTGTTAGGCTTAGGCCTAGGACTTTTAAAACCAGGAAGCCCTGGGCTCCAGGCACACTGCAGCTGCGAAAGGCATCCCAAGGGGAGCGCAAAAGTGACGCAACTTGGCTGCCACCACTGATATTTCCATGAGACCATCCCGAACCATAGGCTGATTTTCCTTCCTAGGGTTAAGGTTTGAGTTACGCCTAGGGTAAGGGCTCTATTAACCAGAAAGCCCTGAGTTCCAAGAACACAGCAGCTGCGAAGGACTAGCCAAGAAGAGCGCAAAAGTACCACAACATGCCTGCCTCCACAGCTTTTTCCTTGGGGACATGCCTAATTCCTGGCTGATTTGCCTTTCTCGTCTTAGGGTTGGGGTTCGGCCTAGGGCTAGGATTTTTAAAATCAGGAAGCCCTGAGTTCCAGGCACACTGCAGCTGTGAAAGACATCCAAAAGGGAGTGCAAAAGTGCCACAATATGGCTGCTTTCACGGCTTTTTCCTTGGCAAGAAGCCTAACACCAGGCTGATTTACCTTCCCAGGGTTACTGTTAGGCTTAGGCCTAGGGCTAGGATTTTTAAAACTAGGAAGCCCTGGGCTCCAGGCACACTGCAGCTGTTCAAGGCATCCCAAGGGGAGTACAAAAGTGCTACAACATGGCAGCTTTCACAGCTTTTTCCTTGGCACCATCCCTATACCTAGGCTGATTTATCTGCCTAGGGTTAGGGTTAGGGTTCAGCCTAGGGCTTGGATTTCTTTAACCAGGAAGCCCTGAGTTCCAGGCTTACTTCATCTGCCAAAGGCATCCCAAAGGGAGTGCAGAAGTGCCACAACATGGCTGCTTTCACGGCTTTTCCCTTAGGAAGAACCCTAATACCCGGCTGATTTACCTTCCTAGGGTTACTGTTAGGCTTAGGCCTAGGACTTTTAAAACCAGGAAGCCCTGGGCTCCAGGCACACTGCAGCTGCGAAAGGCATCCCAAGGGGAGCGCAAAAGTGACGCAACTTGGCTGCCACCACTGATATTTCCATGAGAGCATCCCGAACCATAGGCTGATTTTCCTTCCTAGGGTTAAGGTTTGAGTTACGCCTAGGGTAAGGGCTCTATTAACCAGAAAGCCCTGAGTTCCAAGAACACAGCAGCTGCGAAGGACTAGCCAAGAAGAGCGCAAAAGTACCACAACATGCCTGCCTCCACAGCTTTTTCCTTGGGGACATGCCTAATTCCTGGCTGATTTGCCTTTCTCGTCTTAGGGTTGGGGTTCGGCCTAGGGCTAGGATTTTTAAAATCAGGAAGCCCTGAGTTCCAGGCACACTGCAGCTGTGAAAGGCATCCAAAAGGGAGTGCAAAAGTGCCACAACATGGCTGCTTTCACGGCTTTTTCCTTGGCAAGAAGCCTAACACCAGGCTGATTTACCTTCCCAGGGTTACTGTTAGGCTTAGGCCTAGGGCTAGGATTTTTAAAACTAGGAAGCCCTGGGCTCCAGGCACACTGCAGCTGTTCAAGGCATCCCAAGGGGAGTACAAAAGTGCTACAACATGGCAGCTTTCACAGCTTTTTCCTTGGCACCATCCCTATACCTAGGCTGATTTATCTGCCTAGGGTTAGGGTTAGGCTTCAGCCTAGGGCTTGGATTTCTTTAACCAGGAAGCCCTGAGTTCCAGGCTTACTTCATCTGCCAAAGGCATCCCAAAGGGAGTGCAGAAGTGCCACAACATGGTTGCTTTCACGGCTTTTCCCTTAGGAAGAACCCTAATACCCAGCTGATTTACCTTCCTAGGGTTACTGTTAGGCTTAGGCCTAGGACTTTTAAAACCAGGAAGCCCTGGGCTCCAGGCACACTGCAGCTGCGAAAGGCATCCCAAGAGGAGCGCAAAAGTGACGCAACTTGGCTGCCACCACTGATATTTCCATGAGACCATCCCGAACCATAGGCTGATTTTCCTTCCTAGGGTTAAGGTTTGAGTTACGCCTAGGGTAAGGGCTCTATTAACCAGAAAGCCCTGAGTTCCAAGAACACAGCAGCTGCGAAGGACTAGCCAAGAAGAGCGCAAAAGTACCACAACATGCCTGCCTCCACAGCTTTTTCCTTGGGGACATGCCTAATTCCTGGCTGATTTGCCTTTCTCGTCTTAGGGTTGGGGTTCGGCCTAGGGCTAGGATTTTTAAAATCAGGAAGCCCTGAGTTCCAGGCACACTGCAGCTGTGAAAGGCATCCAAAAGGGAGTGCAAAAGTGCCACAACATGGCTGCTTTCACGGCTTTTTCCTTGGCAAGAAGCCTAACACCAGGCTGATTTACCTTCCCAGGGTTACTGTTAGGCTTAGGCCTAGGGCTAGGATTTTTAAAACTAGGAAGCCCTGGGCTCCAGGCACACTGCAGCTGTTCAAGGCATCCCAAGGGGAGTACAAAAGTGCTACAACATGGCAGCTTTCACAGCTTTTTCCTTGGCACCATCCCTATACCTAGGCTGATTTATCTGCCTAGGGTTAGGGTTAGGCTTCAGCCTAGGGCTTGGATTTCTTTAACCAGGAAGCCCTGAGTTCCAGGCTTACTTCATCTGCCAAAGGCATCCCAAAGGGAGTGCAGAAGTGCCACAACATGGTTGCTTTCACGGCTTTTCCCTTAGGAAGAACCCTAATACCCGGCTGATTTACCTTCCTAGGGTTACTGTTAGGCTTAGGCCTAGGACTTTTAAAACCAGGAAGCCCTTGGCTCCAGGCACACTGCAGCTGCGAAAGGCATCCCAAGAGGAGCGCAAAAGTGACGCAACTTGGCTGCCACCACTGATATTTCCATGAGAGCATCCCGAACCATAGGCTGATTTTCCTTCCTAGGGTTAAGGTTTGAGTTACGCCTAGGGTAAGGGCTCTATTAACCAGAAAGCCCTGAGTTCCAAGAACACAGCAGCTGCGAAGGACTAGCCAAGAAGAGCGCAAAAGTAGCACAACATGCCTGCCTCCACAGCTTTTTCCTTGGGGACATGCCTAATTCCTGGCTGATTTGCCTTTCTCGTCTTAGGGTTGGGGTTCGGCCTAGGGCTAGGATTTTTAAAATCAGGAAGCCCTGAGTTCCAGGCACACTGCAGCTGTGAAAGGCATCCAAAAGGGAGTGCAAAAGTGCCACAACATGGCTGCTTTCACGGCTTTTTCCTTGGCAAGAAGCCTAACACCAGGCTGATTTACCTTCCCAGGGTTACTGTTAGGCTTAGGCCTAGGGCTAGGATTTTTAAAACTAGGAAGCCCTGGGCTCCAGGCACACTGCAGCTGTTCAAGGCATCCCAAGGGGAGTACAAAAGTGCTACAACATGGCAGCTTTCACAGCTTTTTCCTTGGCACCATCCCTATACCTAGGCTGATTTATCTGCCTAGGGTTAGGGTTAGGGTTCAGCCTAGGGCTTGGATTTCTTTGACCAGGAAGCCCTGAGTTCCAGGCTTACTTCATCTGCCAAAGGCATCCCAAAGGGAGTGCAGAAGTGCCACAACATGGCTGCTTTCACGGCTTTTCCCTTAGGAAGAACCCTAATACCCGGCTGATTTACCTTCCTAGGGTTACTGTTAGGCTTAGGCCTAGGACTTTTAAAACCAGGAAGCCCTGGGCTCCAGGCACACTGCAGCTGCGAAAGGCATCCCAAGGGGAGCGCAAAAGTGACGCAACTTGGCTGCCACCACTGATATTTCCATGAGACCATCCCGAACCATAGGCTGATTTTCCTTCCTAGGGTTAAGGTTTGAGTTACGCCTAGGGTAAGGGCTCTATTAACCAGAAAGCCCTGAGTTCCAAGAACACAGCAGCTGCGAAGGACTAGCCAAGAAGAGCGCAAAAGTACCACAACATGCCTGCCTCCACAGCTTTTTCCTTGGGGACATGCCTAATTCCTGGCTGATTTGCCTTTCTCGTCTTAGGGTTGGGGTTCGGCCTAGGGCTAGGATTTTTAAAATCAGGAAGCCCTGAGTTCCAGGCACACTGCAGCTGTGAAAGGCATCCAAAAGGGAGTGCAAAAGTGCCACAACATGGCTGCTTTCACGGCTTTTTCCTTGGCAAGAAGCCTAACACCAGGCTGATTTACCTTCCCAGGGTTACTGTTAGGCTTAGGCCTAGGGCTAGGATTTTTAAAACTAGGAAGCCCTGGGCTCCAGGCACACTGCAGCTGTTCAAGGCATCCCAAGGGGAGTACAAAAGTGCTACAACATGGCAGCTTTCACAGCTTTTTCCTTGGCACCATCCCTATACCTAGGCTGATTTATCTGCCTAGGGTTAGGGTTAGGCTTCAGCCTAGGGCTTGGATTTCTTTAACCAGGAAGCCCTGAGTTCCAGGCTTACTTCATCTGCCAAAGGCATCCCAAAGGGAGTGCAGAAGTGCCACAACATGGCTGCTTTCACGGCTTTTCCCTTAGGAAGAACCCTAATACCCGGCTGATTTACCTTCCTAGGGTTACTGTTAGGCTTAGGCCTAGGACTTTTAAAACCAGGAAGCCCTGGGCTCCAGGCACACTGCAGCTGCGAAAGGCATCCCAAGGGGAGCGCAAAAGTGACGCAACTTGGCTGCCACCACTGATATTTCCATGAGAGCATCCCGAACCATAGGCTGATTTTCCTTCCTAGGGTTAAGGTTTGAGTTACGCCTAGGGTAAGGGCTCTATTAACCAGAAAGCCCTGAGTTCCAAGAACACAGCAGCTGCGAAGGACTAGCCAAGAAGAGCGCAAAAGTACCACAACATGTCTGCCTCCACAGCTTTTTCCTTGGGGACATGCCTAATTCCTGGCTGATTTGCCTTTCTCGTCTTAGGGTTGGGGTTCGGCCTAGGGCTAGGATTTTTAAAATCAGGAAGCCCTGAGTTCCAGGCACACTGCAGCTGTGAAAGGCATCCAAAAGGGAGTGCAAAAGTGCCACAACATGGCTGCTTTCACGGCTTTTTCCTTGGCAAGAAGCCTAACACCAGGCTGATTTACCTTCCCAGGGTTACTGTTAGGCTTAGGCCTAGGGCTAGGATTTTTAAAACTAGGAAGCCCTGGGCTCCAGGCACACTGCAGCTGTTCAAGGCATCCCAAGGGGAGTACAAAAGTGCTACAACATGGCAGCTTTCACAGCTTTTTCCTTGGCACCATCCCTATACCTAGGCTGATTTATCTGCCTAGGGTTAGGGTTAGGCTTCAGCCTAGGGCTTGGATTTCTTTAACCAGGAAGCCCTGAGTTCCAGGCTTACTTCATCTGCCAAAGGCATCCCAAAGGGAGTGCAGAAGTGCCACAACATGGCTGCTTTCACGGCTTTTCCCTTAGGAAGAACCCTAATACCCGGCTGATTTACCTTCCTAGGGTTACTGTTAGGCTTAGGCCTAGGAGACTTTTAAAACCAGGAAGCCCTGGGCTCCAGGCACACTGCAGCTGCGAAAGGCATCCCAAGGGGAGCGCAAAAGTGACGCAACTTGGCTGCCACCACTGATATTTCCATGAGACCATCCCGAACCATAGGCTGATTTTCCTTCCTAGGCTTAAGGTTTGAGTTACGCCTAGGGTAAGGGCTCTATTAACCAGAAAGCCCTGAGTTCCAAGAACACAGCAGCTGCGAAGGACTAGCCAAGAAGAGCGCAAAAGTACCACAACATGCCTGCCTCCACAGCTTTTTCCTTGGGGACATGCCTAATTCCTGGCTGATTTGCCTTTCTCGTCTTAGGGTTGGGGTTCGGCCTAGGGCTAGGATTTTTAAAATCAGGAAGCCCTGAGTTCCAGGCACACTGCAGCTGTGAAAGGCATCCAAAAGGGAGTGCAAAAGTGCCACAACATGGCTGCTTTCACGGCTTTTTCCTTGGCAAGAAGCCTAACACCAGGCTGATTTACCTTCCCAGGGTTACTGTTAGGCTTAGGCCTAGGGCTAGGATTTTTAAAACTAGGAAGCCCTTGGCTCCAGGCACACTGCAGCTGTTCAAGGCATCCCAAGGGGAGTACAAAAGTGCAACAACATGGCAGCTTTCACAGCTTTTTCCTTGGCACCATCCCTATACCTAGGCTGATTTATCTGCCTAGGGTTAGGGTTAGGCTTCAGCCTAGGGCTTGGATTTCTTTAACCAGGAAGCCCTGAGTTCCAGGCTTACTTCATCTGCCAAAGGCATCCCAAAGGGAGTGCAGAAGTGCCACAACATGGCTGCTTTCACGGCTTTTCCCTTAGGAAGAACCCTAATACCCGGCTGATTTACCTTCCTAGGGTTACTGTTAGGCTTAGGCCTAGGACTTTTAAAACCAGGAAGCCCTGGGCTCCAGGCACACTGCAGCTGCGAAAGGCATCCCAAGGGGAGCGCAAAAGTGACGCAACTTGGCTGCCACCACTGATATTTCCATGAGACCATCCCGAACCATAGGCTGATTTTCCTTCCTAGGGTTAAGGTTTGAGTTACGCCTAGGGTAAGGGCTCTATTAACCAGAAAGCCCTGAGTTCCAAGAACACAGCAGCTGCGAAGGACTAGCCAAGAAGAGCGCAAAAGTACCACAACATGCCTGCCTCCACAGCTTTTTCCTTGGGGACATGCCTAATTCCTGGCTGATTTGCCTTTCTCGTCTTAGGGTTGGGGTTCGGCCTAGGGCTAGGATTTTTAAAATCAGGAAGCCCTGAGTTCCAGGCACACTGCAGCTGTGAAAGGCATCCAAAAGGGAGTGCAAAAGTGCCACAACATGGCTGCTTTCACGGCTTTTTCCTTGGCAAGAAGCCTAACACCAGGCTGATTTACCTTCCCAGGGTTACTGTTAGGCTTAGGCCTAGGGCTAGGATTTTTAAAACTAGGAAGCCCTGGGCTCCAGGCACACTGCAGCTGTTCAAGGCATCCCAAGGGGAGTACAAAAGTGCAACAACATGGCAGCTTTCACAGCTTTTTCCTTGGCACCATCCCTATACCTAGGCTGATTTATCTGCCTAGGGTTAGGGTTAGGGTTCAGCCTAGGGCTTGGATTTCTTTGACCAGGAAGCCCTGAGTTCCAGGCTTACTTCATCTGCCAAAGGCATCCCAAAGGGAGTGCAGAAGTGCCACAACATGGCTGCTTTCACGGCTTTTCCCTTAGGAAGAACCCTAATACCCGGCTGATTTACCTTCCTAGGGTTACTGTTAGGCTTAGGCCTAGGACTTTTAAAACCAGGAAGCCCTGGGCTCCAGGCACACTGCAGCTGCGAAAGGCATCCCAAGGGGAGCGCAAAAGTGACGCAACTTGGCTGCCACCACTGATATTTCCATGAGACCATCCCGAACCATAGGCTGATTTTCCTTCCTAGGGTTAAGGTTTGAGTTACGCCTAGGGTAAGGGCTCTATTAACCAGAAAGCCCTGAGTTCCAAGAACACAGCAGCTGCGAAGGACTAGCCAAGAAGAGCGCAAAAGTACCACAACATGCCTGCCTCCACAGCTTTTTCCTTGGGGACATGCCTAATTCCTGGCTGATTTGCCTTTCTCGTCTTAGGGTTGGGGTTCGGCCTAGGGCTAGGATTTTTAAAATCAGGAAGCCCTGAGTTCCAGGCACACTGCAGCTGTGAAAGGCATCCAAAAGGGAGTGCAAAAGTGCCACAACATGGCTGCTTTCACGGCTTTTTCCTTGGCAAGAAGCCTAACACCAGGCTGATTTACCTTCCCAGGGTTACTGTTAGGCTTAGGCCTAGGGCTAGGATTTTTAAAACTAGGAAGCCCTGGGCTCCAGGCACACTGCAGCTGTTCAAGGCATCCCAAGGGGAGTACAAAAGTGCTACAACATGGCAGCTTTCACAGCTTTTTCCTTGGCACCATCCCTATACCTAGGCTGATTTATCTGCCTAGGATTAGGGTTAGGCTTCAGCCTAGGGCTTGGATTTCTTTAACCAGGAAGCCCTGAGTTCCAGGCTTACTTCATCTGCCAAAGGCATCCCAAAGGGAGTGCAGAAGTGCCACAACATGGCTGCTTTCACGGCTTTTCCCTTAGGAAGAACCCTAATACCCGGCTGATTTACCTTCCTAGGGTTACTGTTAGGCTTAGGCCTAGGACTTTTAAAACCAGGAAGCCCTGGGCTCCAGGCACACTGCAGCTGCGAAAGGCATCCCAAGGGGAGCGCAAAAGTGACGCAACTTGGCTGCCACCACTGATATTTCCATGAGACCATCCCGAACCATAGGCTGATTTTCCTTCCTAGGGTTAAGGTTTGAGTTACGCCTAGGGTAAGGGCTCTATTAACCAGAAAGCCCTGAGTTCCAAGAACACAGCAGCTGCGAAGGACTAGCCAAGAAGAGCGCAAAAGTACCACAACATGCCTGCCTCCACAGCTTTTTCCTTGGGGACATGCCTAATTCCTGGCTGATTTGCCTTTCTCGTCTTAGGGTTGGGGTTCGGCCTAGGGCTAGGATTTTTAAAATCAGGAAGCCCTGAGTTCCAGGCACACTGGAGCTGTGAAAGGCATCCAAAAGGGAGTGCAAAAGTGCCACAACATGGCTGCTTTCACGGCTTTTTCCTCGGCAAGAAGCCTAACACCAGGCTGATTTACCTTCCCAGGGTTACTGTTAGGCTTAGGCCTAGGGCTAGGATTTTTAAAACTAGGAAGCCCTTAGCTCCAGGCACACTGCAGCTGTTCAAGGCATCCCATGGGGAGTACAAAAGTGCTACAACATGGCAGCTTTCACAGCTTTTTCCTTGGCACCATCCCTATACCTAGGCTGATTTATCTGCCTAGGGTTAGGGTTAGGGTTCAGCCTAGGGCTTGGATTTCTTTAACCAGGAAGCCCTGAGTTCCAGGCTTACTTCATCTGCCAAAGGCATCCCAAAGGGAGTGCAGAAGTGCCACAACATGGCTGCTTTCACGGCTTTTCCCTTAGGAAGAAGCCTAATACCCGGCTGATTTACCTTCCTAGGGTTACTGTTAGGCTTAGGTCTAGGACTTTTAAAACCAGGAAGCCCTGGGCTCCAGGCACACTGCAGCTGCGAAAGGCATCCCAAGGGGAGCGCAAAAGTGACGCAACTTGGCTGCCACCACTGATATTTCCATGAGACCATCCCGAACCATAGGCTGATTTTCCTTCCTACGGTTAAGGTTTGAGTTACGCCTAGGGTAAGGGCTCTATTAACCAGAAAGCCCTGAGTTCCAAGAACACAGCAGCTGCGAAGGACTAGCCAAGAAGAGCGCAAAAGTACCACAACATGCCTGCCTCCACAGCTTTTTCCTTGGGGACATGCCTAATTCCTGGCTGATTTGCCTTTCTCGTCTTAGGGTTGGGGTTCGGCCTAGGGCTAGGATTTTTAAAATCAGGAAGCCCTGAGTTCCAGGCACACTGCAGCTGTGAAAGGCATCCAAAAGGGAGTGCAAAAGTGCCACAACATGGCTGCTTTCACGGCTTTTTCCTTGGCAAGAAGCCTAACACCAGGCTGATTTACCTTCCCAGGGTTACTGTTAGGCTTAGGCCTAGGGCTAGGATTTTTAAAACTAGGAAGCCCTGGGCTCCAGGCACACTGCAGCTGTTCAAGGCATCCCAAGGGGAGTACAAAAGTGCAACAACATGGCAGCTTTCACAGCTTTTTCCTTGGCACCATCCCTATACCTAGGCTGATTTATCTGCCTAGGGTTAGGGTTAGGGTTCAGCCTAGGGCTTGGATTTCTTTAAGCAGGAAGCCCTGAGTTCCAGGCTTACTTCATCTGCCAAAGGCATCCCAAAGGGAGTGCAGAAGTGCCACAACATGGCTGCTTTCACGGCTTTTCCCTTAGGAAGAACCCTAATACCCGGCTGATTTACCTTCCTAGGGTTACTGTTAGGCTTAGGCCTAGGACTTTTAAAACCAGGAAGCCCTGGGCTCCAGGCACACTGCAGCTGCGAAAGGCATCCCAAGGGGAGCGCAAAAGTGACGCAACTTGGCTGCCACCACTGATATTTCCATGAGACCATCCCGAACCATAGGCTGATTTTCCTTCCTAGGGTTAAGGTTTGAGTTACGCCTAGGGTAAGGGCTCTATTAACCAGAAAGCCCTGAGTTCCAAGAACACAGCAGCTGCGAAGGACTAGCCAAGAAGAGCGCAAAAGTACCACAACATGCCTGCCTCCACAGCTTTTTCCTTGGGGACATGCCTAATTCCTGGCTGATTTGCCTTTCTCGTCTTAGGGTTGGGGTTCGGCCTAGGGCTAGGATTTTTAAAATCAGGAAGCCCTGAGTTCCAGGCACACTGCAGCTGTGAAAGGCATCCAAAAGGGAGTGCAAAAGTGCCACAACATGGCTGCTTTCACGGCTTTTTCCTTGGCAAGAAGCCTAACACCAGGCTGATTTACCTTCCCAGGGTTACTGTTAGGCTTAGGCCTAGGGCTAGGATTTTTAAAACTAGGAAGCCCTGGGCTCCAGGCACACTGCAGCTGTTCAAGGCATCCCAAGGGGAGTACAAAAGTGCAACAACATGGCAGCTTTCACAGCTTTTTCCTTGGCACCATCCCTATACCTAGGCTGATTTATCTGCCTAGGGTTAGGGTTAGGCTTCAGCCTAGGGCTTGGAGTTTTTTAACCAGGAAGCCCTGAGTTCCAGGCTTACTTCATCTGCCAAAGGCATCCCAAAGGGAGTGCAGAAGTGCCACAACATGGCTGCTTTCACGGCTTTTCCCTTACGAAGAACCCTAATACCCGGCTGATTTACCTTCCTAGGGTTACTGTTAGGCTTAGGCCTAGGAGACTTTTAAAACCAGGAAGCCCTGGGCTCCAGGCACACTGCAGCTGCGAAAGGCATCCCAAGGGGAGCGCAAAAGTGACGCAACTTGGCTGCCACCACTGATATTTCCATGAGACCATCCCGAACCATAGGCTGATTTTCCTTCCTAGGGTTAAGGTTTGAGTTACGCCTAGGGTAAGGGCTCTATTAACCAGAAAGCCCTGAGTTCCAAGAACACAGCAGCTGCGAAGGACTAGCCAAGAAGAGCGCAAAAGTACCACAACATGCCTGCCTCCACAGCTTTTTCCTTGGGGACATGCCTAATTCCTGGCTGATTTGCCTTTCTCGTCTTAGGGTTGGGGTTCGGCCTAGGGCTAGGATTTTTAAAATCAGGAAGCCCTGAGTTCCAGGCACACTGCAGCTGTGAAAGGCATCCAAAAGGGAGTGCAAAAGTGCCACAACATGGCTGCTTTCACGGCTTTTTCCTTGGCAAGAAGCCTAACACCAGGCTGATTTCCCTTCCCAGGGATACTGTTAGGCTTAGGCCTAGGGCTAGGATTTTTAAAACTAGGAAGCCCTGGGCTCCAGGCACACTGCAGCTGTTCAAGGCATCCCAAGGGGAGTACAAAAGTGCTACAACATGGCAGCTTTCACAGCTTTTTCCTTGGCACCATCCCTATACTTAGGCTGATTTATCTGCCTAGGGTTAGGGTTAGGGTTCAGCCTAGGGCTTGGATTTCTTTAAGCAGGAAGCCCTGAGTTCCAGGCTTACTTCATCTGCCAAAGGCATCCCAAAGGGAGTGCAGAAGTGCCACAACATGGCTGCTTTCACGGCTTTTCCCTTAGGAAGAACCCTAATACCCGGCTGATTTACCTTCCTAGGGTTACTGTTAGGCTTAGGCCTAGGACTTTTAAAACCAGGAAGCCCTGGGCTCCAGGCACACTGCAGCTGCGAAAGGCATCCCAAGGGGAGCGCAAAAGTGACGCAACTTGGCTGCCACCACTGATATTTCCATGAGACCATCCCGAACCATAGGCTGATTTTCCTTCCTAGGGTTAAGGTTTGAGTTACGCCTAGGGTAAGGGCTCTATTAACCAGAAAGCCCTGAGTTCCAAGAACACAGCAGCTGCGAAGGACTAGCCAAGAAGAGCGCAAAAGTACCACAACATGCCTGCCTCCACAGCTTTTTCCTTGGGGACATGCCTAATTCCTGGCTGATTTGCCTTTCTCGTCTTAGGGTTGGGGTTCGGCCTAGGGCTAGGATTTTTAAAATCAGGAAGCCCTGAGTTCCAGGCACACTGCAGCTGTGAAAGGCATCCAAAAGGGAGTGCAAAAGTGCCACAACATGGCTGCTTTCACGGCTTTTTCCTTGGCAAGAAGCCTAACACCAGGCTGATTTCCCTTCCCAGGGATACTGTTAGGCTTAGGCCTAGGGCTAGGATTTTTAAAACTAGGAAGCCCTGGGCTCCAGGCACACTGCAGCTGTTCAAGGCATCCCAAGGGGAGTACAAAAGTGCTACAACATGGCAGCTTTCACAGCTTTTTCCTTGGCACCATCCCTATACTTAGGCTGATTTATCTGCCTAGGATTAGTGTTAGGCTTCAGCCTAGGGCTTGGATTTCTTTAACCAGGAAGCCCTGAGTTCCAGGCTTACTTCATCTGCCAAAGGCATCCCAAAGGGAGTGCAGAAGTGCCACAACATGGCTGCTTTCACGGCTTTTCCCTTAGGAAGAACCCTAATACCCGGCTGATTTACCTTCCTAGGGTTACTGTTAGGCTTAGGTCTAGGACTTTTAAAACCAGGAAGCCCTGGGCTCCAGGCACACTGCAGCTGCGAAAGGCATCCCAAGGGGAGCGCAAAAGTGACGCAACTTGGCTGCCACCACTGATATTTCCATGAGACCATCCCGAACCATAGGCTGATTTTCCTTCCTAGGCTTAAGGTTTGAGTTACGCCTAGGGTAAGGGCTCTATTAACCAGAAAGCCCTGAGTTCCAAGAACACAGCAGCTGCGAAGGACTAGCCAAGAAGAGCGCAAAAGTACCACAACATGCCTGCCTCCACAGCTTTTTCCTTGGGGACATGCCTAATTCCTGGCTGATTTGCCTTTCTCGTCTTAGGGTTGGGGTTCGGCCTAGGGCTAGGATTTTTAAAATCAGGAAGCCCTGAGTTCCAGGCACACTGCAGCTGTGAAAGGCATCCAAAAGGGAGTGCAAAAGTGCCACAACATGGCTGCTTTCACGGCTTTTTCCTTGGCAAGAAGCCTAACACCAGGCTGATTTACCTTCCCAGGGTTACTGTTAGGCTTAGGCCTAGGGCTAGGATTTTTAAAACTAGGAAGCCCTTAGCTCCAGGCACACTGCAGCTGTTCAAGGCATCCCATGGGGAGTACAAAAGTGCTACAACATGGCAGCTTTCACAGCTTTTTCCTTGGCACCATCCCTATACCTAGGCTGATTTATCTGCCTAGGGTTAGGGTTAGGGTTCAGCCTAGGGCTTGGAGTTTTTTAACCAGGAAGCCCTGAGTTCCAGGCTTACTTCATCTGCCAAAGGCATCCCAAAGGGAGTGCAGAAGTGCCACAACATGGCTGCTTTCACGGCTTTTCCCTTAGGAAGAACCCTAATACCCGGCTGATTTACCTTCCTAGGGTTACTGTTAGGCTTAGGCCTAGGACTTTTAAAACCAGGAAGCCCTGGGCTCCAGGCACACTGCAGCTGCGAAAGGCATCCCAAGGGGAGCGCAAAAGTGACGCAACTTGGCTGCCACCACTGATATTTCCATGAGACCATCCCGAACCATAGGCTGATTTTCCTTCCTAGGGTTAAGGTTTGAGTTACGCCTAGGGTAAGGGCTCTATTAACCAGAAAGCCCTGAGTTCCAAGAACACAGCAGCTGCGAAGGACTAGCCAAGAAGAGCGCAAAAGTACCACAACATGCCTGCCTCCACAGCTTTTTCCTTGGGGACATGCCTAATTCCTGGCTGATTTGCCTTTCTCGTCTTAGGGTTGGGGTTCGGCCTAGGGCTAGGATTTTTAAAATCAGGAAGCCCTGAGTTCCAGGCACACTGCAGCTGTGAAAGGCATCCAAAAGGGAGTGCAAAAGTGCCACAACATGGCTGCTTTCACGGCTTTTTCCTTGGCAAGAAGCCTAACACCAGGCTGATTTACCTTCCCAGGGTTACTGTTAGGCTTAGGCCTAGGGCTAGGATTTTTAAAACTAGGAAGCCCTTAGCTCCAGGCACACTGCAGCTGTTCAAGGCATCCCAAGGGGAGTACAAAAGTGCAACAACATGGCAGCTTTCACAGCTTTTTCCTTGGCACCATCCCTATACTTAGGCTGATTTATCTGCCTAGGATTAGGGTTAGGCTTCAGCCTAGGGCTTGGATTTCTTTAACCAGGAAGCCCTGAGTTCCAGGCTTACTTCATCTGCCAAAGGCATCCCAAAGGGAGTGCAGAAGTGCCACAACATGGCTGCTTTCACGGCTTTTCCCTTAGGAAGAACCCTAATACCCGGCTGATTTACCTTCCTAGGGTTACTGTTAGGCTTAGGCCTAGGACTTTTAAAACTAGGAAGCCCTGGGCTCCAGGCACACTGCAGCTGCGAAAGGCATCCCAAGGGGAGCGCAAAAGTGACGCAACTTGGCTGCCACCACTGATATTTCCATGAGACCATCCCGAACCATAGGCTGATTTTCCTTCCTAGGGTTAAGGTTTGAGTTACGCCTAGGGTAAGGGCTCTATTAACCAGAAAGCCCTGAGTTCCAAGAACACAGCAGCTGCGAAGGACTAGCCAAGAAGAGCGCAAAAGTACCACAACATGCCTGCCTCCACAGCTTTTTCCTTGGGGACATGCCTAATTCCTGGCTGATTTGCCTTTCTCGTCTTAGGGTTGGGGTTCGGCCTAGGGTTAGGATTTTTAAAATCAGGAAGCCCTGAGTTCCAGGCACACTGCAGCTGTGAAAGGCATCCAAAAGGGAGTGCAAAAGTGCCACAACATGGCTGCTTTCACGGCTTTTTCCTTGGCAAGAAGCCTAACACCAGGCTGATTTACCTTCCCAGGGTTACTGTTAGGCTTAGGCCTAGGGCTAGGATTTTTAAAACTAGGAAGCCCTGGGCTCCAGGCACACTGCAGCTGTTCAAGGCATCCCATGGGGAGTACAAAAGTGCTACAACATGGCAGCTTTCACAGCTTTTTCCTTGGCACCATCCCTATACCTAGGCTGATTTATCTGCCTAGGGTTAGGGTTAGGGTTCAGCCTAGGGCTTGGATTTCTTTAACCAGGAAGCCCTGAGTTCCAGGCTTACTTCATCTGCCAAAGGCATCCCAAAGGGAGTGCAGAAGTGCCACAACATGGCTGCTTTCACGGCTTTTCCCTTAGGAAGAACCCTAATACCCGGCTGATTTACCTTCCTAGGGTTACTGTTAGGCTTAGGCCTAGGACTTTTAAAACCAGGAAGCCCTGGGCTCCAGGCACACTGCAGCTGCGAAAGGCATCCCAAGGGGAGCGCAAAAGTGACGCAACTTGGCTGCCACCACTGATATTTCCATGAGACCATCCCGAACCATAGGCTGATTTTCCTTCCTAGGGTTAAGGTTTGAGTTACGCCTAGGGTAAGGGCTCTATTAACCAGAAAGCCCTGAGTTCCAAGAACACAGCAGCTGCGAAGGACTAGCCAAGAAGAGCGCAAAAGTACCACAACATGCCTGCCTCCACAGCTTTTTCCTTGGGGACATGCCTAATTCCTGGCTGATTTGCCTTTCTCGTCTTAGGGTTGGGGTTCGGCCTAGGGCTAGGATTTTTAAAATCAGGAAGCCCTGAGTTCCAGGCACACTGGAGCTGTGAAAGGCATCCAAAAGGGAGTGCAAAAGTGCCACAACATGGCTGCTTTCACGGCTTTTTCCTTGGCAAGAAGCCTAACACCAGGCTGATTTACCTTCCCAGGGTTACTGTTAGGCTTAGGCCTAGGGCTAGGATTTTTAAAACTAGGAAGCCCTGGGCTCCAGGCACACTGCAGCTGTTCAAGGCATCCCAAGGGGAGTACAAAAGTGCAACAACATGGCAGCTTTCACAGCTTTTTCCTTGGCACCATCCCTATACTTAGGCTGATTTATCTGCCTAGGATTAGGGTTAGGCTTCAGCCTAGGGCTTGGATTTCTTTAACCAGGAAGCCCTGAGTTCCAGGCTTACTTCATCTGCCAAAGGCATCCCAAAGGGAGTGCAGAAGTGCCACAACATGGCTGCTTTCACGGCTTTTCCCTTAGGAAGAACCCTAATACCCGGCTGATTTACCTTCCTAGGGTTACTGTTAGGCTTAGGTCTAGGACTTTTAAAACCAGGAAGCCCTGGGCTCCAGGCACACTGCAGCTGCAAAAGGCATCCCAAGGGGAGCGCAAAAGTGACGCAACTTGGCTGCCACCACTGATATTTCCATGAGACCATCCCGAACCATAGGTTGATTTTCCTTCCTAGGGTTAAGGTTTGAGTTACGCCTAGGGTAAGGGCTCTATTAACCAGAAAGCCCTGAGTTCCAAGAACACAGCAGCTGCAAAGGACTAGCCAAGAAGAGCGCAAAAGTACCACAACATGCCTGCCTCCACAGCTTTTTCCTTGGGGACATGCCTAATTCCTGGCTGATTTGCCTTTCTCGTCTTAGGGTTGGGGTTCGGCCTAGGGCTAGGATTTTTAAAATCAGGAAGCCCTGAGTTCCAGGCACACTGCAGCTGTGAAAGGCATCCAAAAGGGAGTGCAAAAGTGCCACAACATGGCTGCTTTCACGGCTTTTTCCTTGGCAAGAAGCCTAACACCAGGCTGATTTACCTTCCCAGGGTTACTGTTAGGCTTAGGCCTAGGGCTAGGATTTTTAAAACTAGGAAGCCCTTGGCTCCAGGAACACTGCAGCTGTTCAAGGCATCCCAAGGGGAGTACAAAAGTGCTACAACATGCCAGCCTTCACAGCTTTTTCCTTGGCACCATCCCTATACCTAGGCTGATTTATCTGCCTAGGGTTAGGGTTAGGGTTCAGCCTAGGGCTTGGAGTTTTTTAACCAGGAAGCCCTGAGTTCCAGGCTTACTTCATCTGCCAAAGGCATCCCAAAGGGAGTGCAGAAGTGCCACAACATGGCTGCTTTCACGGCTTTTCCCTTAGGAAGAACCCTAATACCCGGCTGATTTACCTTCCTAGGGTTACTGTTAGGCTTAGGCCTAGGACTTTTAAAACCAGGAAGCCCTGGGCTCCAGGCACACTGCAGCTGCGAAAGGCATCCCAAGGGGAGCGCAAAAGTGACGCAACTTGGCTGCCACCACTGATATTTCCATGAGACCATCCCGAACCATAGGCTGATTTTCCTTCCTACGGTTAAGGTTTGAGTTACGCCTAGGGTAAGGGCTCTATTAACCAGAAAGCCCTGAGTTCCAAGAACACAGCCGCTGCGAAGGACTAGCCAAGAAGAGCGCAAAAGTAGCACAACATGCCTGCCTCCACAGCTTTTTCCTTGGGGACATGCCTAATTCCTGGCTGATTTGCCTTTCTCGTCTTAGGGTTGGGGTTCGGCCTAGGGCTAGGATTTTTAAAATCAGGAAGCCCTGAGTTCCAGGCACACTGCAGCTGTGAAAGGCATCCAAAAGGGAGTGCAAAAGTGCCACAACATGGCTGCTTTCACGGCTTTTTCCTTGGCAAGAAGCCTAACACCAGGCTGATTTACCTTCCCAGGGTTACTGTTAGGCTTAGGCCTAGGGCTAGGATTTTTAAAACTAGGAAGCCCTTAGCTCCAGGCACACTGCAGCTGTTCAAGGCATCCCAAGGGGAGTACAAAAGTGCAACAACATGGCAGCTTTCACAGCTTTTTCCTTGGCACCATCCCTATACCTAGGCTGATTTATCTGCCTAGGGTTAGGGTTAGGGTTCAGCCTAGGGCTTGGAGTTTTTTAACCAGGAAGCCCTGAGTTCCAGGCTTACTTCATCTGCCAAAGGCATCCCAAAGGGAGTGCAGAAGTGCCACAACATGACTGCTTTCACGGCTTTTCCCTTAGGAAGAACCCTAATACCCGGCTGATTTACCTTCCTAGGGTTACTGTTAGGCTTAGGTCTAGGACTTTTAAAACCAGGAAGCCCTGGGCTCCAGGCACACTGCAGCTGCAAAAGGCATCCCAAGGGGAGCGCAAAAGTGACGCAACTTGGCTGCCACCACTGATATTTCCATGAGACCATCCCGAACCATAGGTTGATTTTCCTTCCTAGGGTTAAGGTTTGAGTTACGCCTAGGGTAAGGGCTCTATTAACCAGAAAGCCCTGAGTTCCAAGAACACAGCAGCTGCAAAGGACTAGCCAAGAAGAGCGCAAAAGTACCACAACATGCCTGCCTCCACAGCTTTTTCCTTGGGGACATGCCTAATTCCTGGCTGATTTGCCTTTCTCGTCTTAGGGTTGGGGTTCGGCCTAGGGCTAGGATTTTTAAAATCAGGAAGCCCTGAGTTCCAGGCACACTGCAGCTGTGAAAGGCATCCAAAAGGGAGTGCAAAAGTGCCACAACATGGCTGCTTTCACGGCTTTTTCCTTGGCAAGAAGCCTAACATCAGGCTGATTTACCTTCCCAGGGTTACTGTTAGGCTTAGGCCTAGGGCTAGGATTTTTAAAACTAGGAAGCCCTTGGCTCCAGGCACACTGCAGCTGTTCAAGGCATCCCAAGGGGAGTACAAAAGTGCTACAACATGCCAGCCTTCACAGCTTTTTCCTTGGCACCATCCCTATACCTAGGCTGATTTATCTGCCTAGGGTTAGGGTTAGGCTTCAGCCTAGGGCTTGGAGTTTTTTAACCAGGAAGCCCTGAGTTCCAGGCTTACTTCATCTGCCAAAGGCATCCCAAAGGGAGTGCAGAAGTGCCACAACATGGCTGCTTTCACGGCTTTTCCCTTAGGAAGAACCCTAATACCCGGCTGATTTACCTTCCTAGGGTTACTGTTAGGCTTAGGCCTAGGACTTTTAAAACCAGGAAGCCCTGGGCTCCAGGCACACTGCAGCTGCGAAAGGCATCCCAAGGGGAGCGCAAAAGTGACGCAACTTGGCTGCCACCACTGATATTTCCATGAGACCATCCCGAACCATAGGTTGATTTTCCTTCCTAGGGTTAAGGTTTGAGTTACGCCTAGGGTAAGGGCTCTATTAACCAGAAAGCCCTGAGTTCCAAGAACACAGCAGCTGCGAAGGACTAGCCAAGAAGAGCGCAAAAGTACCACAACATGCCTGCCTCCACAGCTTTTTCCTTGGGGACATGCCTAATTCCTGGCTGATTTGCCTTTCTCGTCTTAGGGTTGGGGTTCGGCCTAGGGCTAGGATTTTTAAAATCAGGAAGCCCTGAGTTCCAGGCACACTGCAGCTGTGAAAGGCATCCAAAAGGGAGTGCAAAAGTGCCACAACATGGCTGCTTTCACGGCTTTTTCCTTGGCAAGAAGCCTAACACCAGGCTGATTTACCTTCCCAGGGTTACTGTTAGGCTTAGGCCTAGGGCTAGGATTTTTAAAACTAGGAAGCCCTTAGCTCCAGGCACACTGCAGCTGTTCAAGGCATCCCAAGGGGAGTACAAAAGTGCTACAACATGGCAGCTTTCACAGCTTTTTCCTTGGCACCATCCCTATACCTAGGCTGATTTATCTGCCTAGGGTTAGGGTTAGGGTTCAGCCTAGGGCTTGGAGTTTTTTAACCAGGAAGCCCTGAGTTCCAGGCTTACTTCATCTGCCAAAGGCATCCCAAAGGGAGTGCAGAAGTGCCACAACATGGCTGCTTTCACGGCTTTTCCCTTAGGAAGAACCCTAATACCCGGCTGATTTACCTTCCTAGGGTTACTGTTAGGCTTAGGCCTAGGACTTTTAAAACCAGGAAGCCCTGGGCTCCAGGCACACTGCAGCTGCGAAAGGCATCCCAAGGGGAGCGCAAAAGTGACGCAACTTGGCTGCCACCACTGATATTTCCATGAGACCATCCCGAACCATAGGCTGATTTTCCTTCCTAGGCTTAAGGTTTGAGTTACGCCTAGGGTAAGGGCTCTATTAACCAGAAAGCCCTGAGTTCCAAGAACACAGCAGCTGCGAAGGACTAGCCAAGAAGAGCGCAAAAGTAGCACAACATGCCTGCCTCCACAGCTTTTTCCTTGGGGACATGCCTAATTCCTGGCTGATTTGCCTTTCTCGTCTTAGGGTTGGGGTTCGGCCTAGGGCTAGGATTTTTAAAATCAGGAAGCCCTGAGTTCCAGGCACACTGCAGCTGTGAAAGGCATCCAAAAGGGAGTGCAAAAGTGCCACAACATGGCTGCTTTCACGGCTTTTTCCTTGGCAAGAAGCCTAACACCAGGCTGATTTACCTTCCCAGGGTTACTGTTAGGCTTAGGCCTAGGGCTAGGATTTTTAAAACTAGAAAGCCCTGGGCTCCAGACACACTGCAGCTGTTCAAGGCATCCCAAGGGGAGTACAAAAGTGCAACAACATGGCAGCTTTCACAGCTTTTTCCTTGGCACCATCCCTATACCTAGGCTGATTTATCTGCCTAGGGTTAGGGTTAGGCTTCAGCCTAGGGCTTGGATTTCTTTAACCAGGAAGCCCTGAGTTCCAGGCTTACTTCATCTGCCAAAGGCATCCCAAAGGGAGTGCAGAAGTGCCACAACATTGCTGCTTTCACGGCTTTTCCCTTAGGAAGAAGCCTAACACCAGGCTGATTTACCTTCCCAGGGTTACTGTTAGGCTTAGGCCTAGGACTTTTAAAACCAGGAAGCCCTGGCCTCCAGGCACACTGCAGCTGCGAAAGGCATCCCAAGGGGAGCGCAAAAGTGACGCAACTTGGCTGCCACCACTGATATTTCCATGAGACCATCCCGAACCATAGGCTGATTTTCCTTCCTAGGGTTAAGGTTTGAGTTACGCCTAGGGTAAGGGCTCTATTAACCAGAAAGCCCCGAGTTCCAAGAACACAGCAGCTGCGAAGGACTAGCCAAGAAGAGCGCAAAAGTACCACAACATGTCTGCCTCCACAGCTTTTTCCTTCGGGACATGCCTAATTCCTGGCTGATTTGCCTTTCTCGTCTTAGGGTTGGGGTTCGGCCTAGGGCTAGGATTTTTAAAATCAGGAAGCCCTGAGTTCCAGGCACACTGCAGCTGTGAAAGGCATCCAAAAGGGAGTGCAAAAGTGCCACAACATGGCTGCTTTCACGGCTTTTTCCTTGGCAAGAAGCCTAACACCAGGCTGATTTACCTTCCCAGGGTTACTGTTAGGCTTAGGCCTAGGGCTAGGATTTTTAAAACTAGAAAGCCCTGGGCTCCAGGCACACTGCAGCTGTTCAAGGCATCCCAAGGGGAGTACAAAAGTGCAACAACATGGCAGCTTTCACAGCTTTTTCCTTGGCACCATCCCTATACCTAGGCTGATTTATCTGCCTAGGGTTAGGGTTAGGGTTCAGCCTAGGGCTTGGAGTTTTTTAACCAGGAAGCCCTGAGTTCCAGGCTTACTTCATCTGCCAAAGGCATCCCAAAGGGAGTGCAGAAGTGCCACAACATGGCTGCTTTCACGGCTTTTCCCTTAGGAAGAACCCTAATACCCGGCTGATTTACCTTCCTAGGGTTACTGTTAGGCTTAGGCCCTAGGACTTTTAAAACCAGGAAGCCCTGGGCTCCAGGCACACTGCAGCTGCGAAAGGCATCCCAAGGGGAGCGCAAAAGTGACGCAACTTGGCTGCCACCACTGATATTTCCATGAGACCATCCCGAACCATAGGTTGATTTTCCTTCCTAGGCTTAAGGTTTGAGTTACGCCTAGGGTAAGGGCTCTATTAACCAGAAAGCCCTGAGTTCCAAGAACACAGCAGCTGCGAAGGACTAGCCAAGAAGAGCGCAAAAGTACCACAACATGTCTTGCCTCCACAGCTTTTTCCTTGGGGACATGCCTAATTCCTGGCTGATTTGCCTTTCTCGTCTTAGGGTTGGGGTTCGGCCTAGGGCTAGGATTTTTAAAATCAGGAAGCCCTGAGTTCCAGGCACACTGCAGCTGTGAAAGGCATCCAAAAGGGAGTGCAAAAGTGCCACAACATGGCTGCTTTCACGGCTTTTTCCTTGGCAAGAAGCCTAACACCAGGCTGATTTACCTTCCCAGGGTTACTGTTAGGCTTAGGCCTAGGGCTAGGATTTTTAAAACTAGAAAGCCCTGGGCTCCAGGCACACTGCAGCTGTTCAAGGCATCCCAAGGGGAGTACAAAAGTGCAACAACATGGCAGCTTTCACAGCTTTTTCCTTGGCACCATCCCTATACCTAGGCTGATTTATCTGCCTAGGGTTAGGGTTAGGGTTCAGCCTAGGGCTTGGATTTCTTTAACCAGGAAGCCCTGAGTTCCAGGCTTACTTCATCTGCCAAAGGCATCCCAAAGGGAGTGCAGAAGTGCCACAACATGGCTGCTTTCACGGCTTTTCCCTTAGGAAAGAACCCTAATACCCGGCTGATTTACCTTCCTAGGGTTACTGTTAGGCTTAGGCCTAGGACTTTTAAAACCAGGAAGCCCTGGGCTCCAGGCACACTGCAGCTGCAAAAGGCATCCCAAGGGGAGCCCAAAAGTGACGCAACTTGGCTGCCACCACTGATATTTCCATGAGACCATCCCGAACCATAGGTTGATTTTCCTTCCTAGGGTTAAGGTTTGAGTTACGCCTAGGGTAAGGGCTCTATTAACCAGAAAGCCCTGAGTTCCAAGAACACAGCAGCTGCGAAGGACTAGCCAAGAAGAGCGCAAAAGTACCACAACATGTCTGCCTCCACAGCTTTTTCCTTGGGGACATGCCTAATTCCTGGCTGATTTGCCTTTCTCGTCTTAGGGTTGGGGTTCGGCCTAGGGCTAGGATTTTTAAAATCAGGAAGCCCTGAGTTCCAGGCACACTGCAGCTGTGAAAGGCATCCAAAAGGGAGTGCAAAAGTGCCACAACATGGCTGCTTTCACGGCTTTTTCCTTGGCAAGAAGCCTAACACCAGGCTGATTTACCTTCCCAGGGTTACTGTTAGGCTTAGGCCTAGGGCTAGGATTTTTAAAACTAGGAAGCCCTTAGCTCCAGGCACACTGCAGCTGTTCAAGGCATCCCAAGGGGAGTACAAAAGTGCTACAACATGGCAGCTTTCACAGCTTTTTCCTTGGCACCATCCCTATACCTAGGCTGATTTATCTGCCTAGGGTTAGGGTTAGGGTTCAGCCTAGGGCTTGGATTTCTTTAACCAGGAAGCCCTGAGTTCCAGGCTTACTTCATCTGCCAAAGGCATCCCAAAGGGAGTGCAGAAGTGCCACAACATGGCTGCTTTCACGGCTTTTCCCTTAGGAAGAACCCTAATACCCGGCTGATTTACCTTCCCAGGGTTACTGTTAGGCTTAGGCCTAGGACTTTTAAAACCAGGAAGCCCTGGGCTCCAGGCACACTGCAGCTGCGAAAGGCATCCCAAGGGGAGCGCAAAAGTGACGCAACTTGGCTGCCACCACTGATATTTCCATGAGAGCATCCCGAACCATAGGCTGATTTTCCTTCCTAGGGTTAAGGTTTGAGTTACGCCTAGGGTAAGGGCTCTATTAACCAGAAAGCCCCGAGTTCCAAGAACACAGCAGCTGCGAAGGACTAGCCAAGAAGAGCGCAAAAGTACCACAACATGTCTGCCTCCACAGCTTTTTCCTTGGGGACATGCCTAATTCCTGGCTGATTTGCCTTTCTCGTCTTAGGGTTGGGGTTCGGCCTAGGGCTAGGATTTTTAAAATCAGGAAGCCCTGAGTTCCAGGCACACTGCAGCTGTGAAAGGCATCCAAAAGGGAGTGCAAAAGTGCCACAACATGGCTGCTTTCACGGCTTTTTCCTTGGCAAGAAGCCTAACACCAGGCTGATTTACCTTCCCAGGGTTACTGTTAGGCTTAGGCCTAGGGCTAGGATTTTTAAAACTAGGAAGCCCTGGGCTCCAGGCACACTGCAGCTGTTCAAGGCATCCCAAGGGGAGTACAAAAGTGCTACAACATGGCAGCTTTCACAGCTTTTTCCTTGGCACCATCCCTATACCTAGGCTGATTTATCTGCCTAGGGTTAGGGTTAGGGTTCAGCCTAGGGCTTGGAGTTTTTTAACCAGGAAGCCCTGAGTTCCAGGCTTACTTCATCTGCCAAAGGCATCCCAAAGGGAGTGCAGAAGTGCCACAACATGGCTGCTTTCACGGCTTTTCCCTTAGGAAGAACCCTAATACCCGGCTGATTTACCTTCCTAGGGTTACTGTTAGGCTTAGGCCTAGGACTTTTAAAACCAGGAAGCCCTGGGCTCCAGGCACACTGCAGCTGCGAAAGGCATCCCAAGGGGAGCGCAAAAGTGACGCAACTTGGCTGCCACCACTGATATTTCCATGAGACCATCCCGAACCATAGGTTGATTTTCCTTCCTAGGGTTAAGGTTTGAGTTACGCCTAGGGTAAGGGCTCTATTAACCAGAAAGCCCTGAGTTCCAAGAACACAGCAGCTGCGAAGGACTAGCCAAGAAGAGCGCAAAAGTACCACAACATGCCTGCCTCCACAGCTTTTTCCTTGGGGACATGCCTAATTCCTGGCTGATTTGCCTTTCTCGTCTTAGGGTTGGGGTTCGGCCTAGGGCTAGGATTTTTAAAAGCAGGAAGCCCTGAGTTCCAGGCACACTGCAGCTGTGAAAGGCATCCAAAAGGGAGTGCAAAAGTGCCACAACATGGCTGCTTTCACGGCTTTTTCCTTGGCAAGAAGCCTAACACCAGGCTGATTTACCTTCCCAGGGTTACTGTTAGGCTTAGGCCTAGGGCTAGGATTTTTAAAACTAGGAAGCCCTTAGCTCCAGGCACACTGCAGCTGTTCAAGGCATCCCAAGGGGAGTACAAAAGTGCTACAACATGGCAGCTTTCACAGCTTTTTCCTTGGCACCATCCCTATACCTAGGCTGATTTATCTGCCTAGGGTTAGGGTTAGGGTTCAGCCTAGGGCTTGGAGTTTTTTAACCAGGAAGCCCTGAGTTCCAGGCTTACTTCATCTGCCAAAGGCATCCCAAAGGGAGTGCAGAAGTGCCACAACATGGCTGCTTTCACGGCTTTTCCCTTAGGAAGAACCCTAATACCCGGCTGATTTACCTTCCTAGGGTTACTGTTAGGCTTAGGCCTAGGACTTTTAAAACCAGGAAGCCCTGGGCTCCAGGCACACTGCAGCTGCGAAAGGCATCCCAAGGGGAGCGCAAAAGTGACGCAACTTGGCTGCCACCACTGATATTTCCATGAGACCATCCCGAACCATAGGTTGATTTTCCTTCCTAGGGTTAAGGTTTGAGTTACGCCTAGGGTAAGGGCTCTATTAACCAGAAAGCCCTGAGTTCCAAGAACACAGCAGCTGCGAAGGACTAGCCAAGAAGAGCGCAAAAGTACCACAACATGCCTGCCTCCACAGCTTTTTCCTTGGGGACATGCCTAATTCCTGGCTGATTTGCCTTTCTCGTCTTAGGGTTGGGGTTCGGCCTAGGGCTAGGATTTTTAAAAGCAGGAAGCCCTGAGTTCCAGGCACACTGCAGCTGTGAAAGGCATCCAAAAGGGAGTGCAAAAGTGCCACAACATGGCTGCTTTCACGGCTTTTTCCTTGGCAAGAAGCCTAACACCAGGCTGATTTACCTTCCCAGGGTTACTGTTAGGCTTAGGCCTAGGGCTAGGATTTTTAAAACTAGGAAGCCCTGGGCTCCAGGCACACTGCAGCTGTTCAAGGCATCCCAAGGGGAGTACAAAAGTGCTACAACATGGCAGCTTTCACAGCTTTTTCCTTGGCACCATCCCTATACCTAGGCTGATTTATCTGCCTAGGGTTAGGGTTAGGGTTCAGCCTAGGGCTTGGAGTTTTTTAACCAGGAAGCCCTGAGTTCCAGGCTTACTTCATCTGCCAAAGGCATCCCAAAGGGAGTGCAGAAGTGCCACAACATGGCTGCTTTCACGGCTTTTCCCTTAGGAAGAACCCTAATACCCGGCTGATTTACCTTCCTAGGGTTACTGTTAGGCTTAGGCCTAGGACTTTTAAAACCAGGAAGCCCTGGGCTCCAGGCACACTGCAGCTGCGAAAGGCATCCCAAGGGGAGCGCAAAAGTGACGCAACTTGGCTGCCACCACTGATATTTCCATGAGAGCATCCCGAACCATAGGCTGATTTTCCTTCCTAGGGTTAAGGTTTGAGTTACGCCTAGGGTAAGGGCTCTATTAACCAGAAAGCCCCGAGTTCCAAGAACACAGCAGCTGCGAAGGACTAGCCAAGAAGAGCGCAAAAGTACCACAACATGTCTGCCTCCACAGCTTTTTCCTTGGGGACATGCCTAATTCCTGGCTGATTTGCCTTTCTCGTCTTAGGGTTGGGGTTCGGCCTAGGGCTAGGATTTTTAAAATCAGGAAGCCCTGAGTTCCAGGCACACTGCAGCTGTGAAAGGCATCCAAAAGGGAGTGCAAAAGTGCCACAACATGGCTGCTTTCACGGCTTTTTCCTTGGCAAGAAGCCTAACACCAGGCTGATTTACCTTCCCAGGGTTACTGTTAGGCTTAGGCCTAGGGCTAGGATTTTTAAAACTAGGAAGCCCTGGGCTCCAGGCACACTGCAGCTGTTCAAGGCATCCCAAGGGGAGTACAAAAGTGCTACAACATGGCAGCTTTCACAGCTTTTTCCTTGGCACCATCCCTATACCTAGGCTGATTTATCTGCCTAGGGTTAGGGTTAGGCTTCAGCCTAGGGCTTGGAGTTTTTTAACCAGGAAGCCCTGAGTTCCAGGCTTACTTCATCTGCCAAAGGCATCCCAAAGGGAGTGCAGAAGTGCCACAACATGGCTGCTTTCACGGCTTTTCCCTTAGGAAGAACCCTAATACCCGGCTGATTTACCTTCCTAGGGTTACTGTTAGGCTTAGGCCTAGGACTTTTAAAACCAGGAAGCCCTGGGCTCCAGGCACACTGCAGCTGCGAAAGGCATCCCAAGGGGAGCGCAAAAGTGACGCAACTTGGCTGCCACCACTGATATTTCCATGAGACCATCCCGAACCATAGGCTGATTTTCCTTCCTAGGGTTAAGGTTTGAGTTACGCCTAGGGTAAGGGTCTATTAACCAGAAAGCCCTGAGTTCCAAGAACACAGCAGCTGCGAAGGACTAGCCAAGAAGAGCGCAAAAGTAGCACAACATGCCTGCCTCCACAGCTTTTTCCTTGGGGACATGCCTAATTCCTGGCTGATTTGCCTTTCTCGTCTTAGGGTTGGGGTTCGGCCTAGGGCTAGGATTTTTAAAATCAGGAAGCCCTGAGTTCCAGGCACACTGCAGCTGTGAAAGGCATCCAAAAGGGAGTGCAAAAGTGCCACAACATGGCTGCTTTCACGGCTTTTTCCTTGGCAAGAAGCCTAACACCAGGCTGATTTACCTTCCCAGGGTTACTGTTAGGCTTAGGCCTAGGGCTAGGATTTTTAAAACTAGGAAGCCCTGGGCTCCAGGCACACTGCAGCTGTTCAAGGCATCCCAAGGGGAGTACAAAAGTGCTACAACATGGCAGCTTTCACAGCTTTTTCCTTGGCACCATCCCTATACCTAGGCTGATTTATCTGCCTAGGGTTAGGGTTAGGCTTCAGCCTAGGGCTTGGATTTCTTAAACCAGGAAGCCCTGAGTTCCAGGCTTACTTCATCTGCCAAAGGCATCCCAAAGGGAGTGCAGAAGTGCCACAACATGGCTGCTTTCACGGCTTTTCCCTTAGGAAGAACCCTAATACCCGGCTGATTTACCTTCCTAGGGTTACTGTTAGGCTTAGGCCTAGGACTTTTAAAACCAGGAAGCCCTGGGCTCCAGGCACACTGCAGCTGCGAAAGGCATCCCAAGGGGAGCGCAAAAGTGACGCAACTTGGCTGCCACCACTGATATTTCCATGAGACCATCCCGAACCATAGGCTGATTTTCCTTCCTAGGCTTAAGGTTTGAGTTACGCCTAGGGTAAGGGTCTATTAACCAGAAAGCCCTGAGTTCCAAGAACACAGCAGCTGCGAAGGACTAGCCAAGAAGAGCGCAAAAGTAGCACAACATGCCTGCCTCCACAGCTTTTTCCTTGGGGACATGCCTAATTCCTGGCTGATTTGCCTTTCTCGTCTTAGGGTTGGGGTTCGGCCTAGGGCTAGGATTTTTAAAATCAGGAAGCCCTGAGTTCCAGGCACACTGCAGCTGTGAAAGGCATCCAAAAGGGAGTGCAAAAGTGCCACAACATGGCTGCTTTCACGGCTTTTTCCTTGGCAAGAAGCCTAACACCAGGCTGATTTACCTTCCCAGGGTTACTGTTAGGCTTAGGCCTAGGGCTAGGATTTTTAAAACTAGGAAGCCCTGGGCTCCAGGCACACTGCAGCTGTTCAAGGCATCCCAAGGGGAGTACAAAAGTGCTACAACATGGCAGCTTTCACAGCTTTTTCCTTGGCACCATCCCTATACCTAGGCTGATTTATCTGCCTAGGGTTAGGGTTAGGGTTCAGCCTAGGGCTTGGATTTCTTTAACCAGGAAGCCCTGAGTTCCAGGCTTACTTCATCTGCCAAAGGCATCCCAAAGGGAGTGCAGAAGTGCCACAACATGGCTGCTTTCACGGCTTTTCCCTTAGGAAGAACCCTAATACCCGGCTGATTTACCTTCCTAGGGTTACTGTTAGGCTTAGGCCTAGGACTTTTAAAACCAGGAAGCCCTGGGCTCCAGGCACACTGCAGCTGCGAAAGGCATCCCAAGGGGAGCGCAAAAGTGACGCAACTTGGCTGCCACCACTGATATTTCCATGAGACCATCCCGAACCATAGGCTGATTTTCCTTCCTAGGGTTAAGGTTTGAGTTACGCCTAGGGTAAGGGTCTATTAACCAGAAAGCCCTGAGTTCCAAGAACACAGCAGCTGCGAAGGACTACCCAAGAAGAGCGCAAAAGTACCACAACATGTCTGCCTCCACAGCTTTTTCCTTGGGGACATGCCTAATTCCTGGCTGATTTGCCTTTCTCGTCTTAGGGTTGGGGTTCGGCCTAGGGCTAGGATTTTTAAAATCAGGAAGCCCTGAGTTCCAGGCACACTGCAGCTGTGAAAGGCATCCAAAAGGGAGTGCAAAAGTGCCACAACATGGCTGCTTTCACGGCTTTTTCCTTGGCAAGAAGCCTAACACCAGGCTGATTTACCTTCCCAGGGTTACTGTTAGGCTTAGGCCTAGGGCTAGGATTTTTAAAACTAGGAAGCCCTGGGCTCCAGGCACACTGCAGCTGTTCAAGGCATCCCAAGGGGAGTACAAAAGTGCTACAACATGGCAGCTTTCACAGCTTTTTCCTTGGCACCATCCCTATACCTAGGCTGATTTATCTGCCTAGGGTTAGGGTTAGGCTTCAGCCTAGGGCTTGGATTTCTTTAACCAGGAAGCCCTGAGTTCCAGGCTTACTTCATCTGCCAAAGGCATCCCAAAGGGAGTGCAGAAGTGCCACAACATGGCTGCTTTCACGGCTTTTCCCTTAGGAAGAACCCTAATACCCGGCTGATTTACCTTCCTAGGGTTACTGTTAGGCTTAGGCCTAGGACTTTTAAAACCAGGAAGCCCTGGGCTCCAGGCACACTGCAGCTGCGAAAGGCATCCCAAGGGGAGCGCAAAAGTGACGCAACTTGGCTGCCACCACTGATATTTCCATGAGACCATCCCGAACCATAGGTTGATTTTCCTTCCTAGGGTTAAGGTTTGAGTTACGCCTAGGGTAAGGGCTCTATTAACCAGAAAGCCCTGAGTTCCAAGAACACAGCAGCTGCGAAGGACTAGCCAAGAAGAGCGCAAAAGTACCACAACATGCCTGCCTCCACAGCTTTTTCCTTGGGGACATGCCTAATTCCTGGCTGATTTGCCTTTCTCGTCTTAGGGTTGGGGTTCGGCCTAGGGCTAGGATTTTTAAAATCAGGAAGCCCTGAGTTCCAGGCACACTGCAGCTGTGAAAGGCATCCAAAAGGGAGTGCAAAAGTGCCACAACATGGCTGCTTTCACGGCTTTTTCCTTGGCAAGAAGCCTAACACCAGGCTGATTTACCTTCCCAGGGTTACTGTTAGGCTTAGGCCTAGGGCTAGGATTTTTAAAACTAGGAAGCCCTGGGCTCCAGGCACACTGCAGCTGTTCAAGGCATCCCAAGGGGAGTACAAAAGTGCTACAACATGGCAGCTTTCACAGCTTTTTCCTTGGCACCATCCCTATACCTAGGCTGATTTATCTGCCTAGGGTTAGGGTTAGGGTTCAGCCTAGGGCTTGGAGTTTTTTAACCAGGAAGCCCTGAGTTCCAGGCTTACTTCATCTGCCAAAGGCATCCCAAAGGGAGTGCAGAAGTGCCACAACATGGCTGCTTTCACGGCTTTTCCCTTAGGAAGAACCCTAATACCCGGCTGATTTACCTTCCTAGGGTTACTGTTAGGCTTAGGCCTAGGACTTTTAAAACCAGGAAGCCCTGGGCTCCAGGCACACTGCAGCTGCGAAAGGCATCCCAAGGGGAGCGCAAAAGTGACGCAACTTGGCTGCCACCACTGATATTTCCATGAGACCATCCCGAACCATAGGCTGATTTTCCTTCCTAGGGTTAAGGTTTGAGTTACGCCTAGGGTAAGGGCTCTATTAACCAGAAAGCCCTGAGTTCCAAGAACACAGCAGCTGCGAAGGACTAGCCAAGAAGAGCGCAAAAGTAGCACAACATGCCTGCCTCCACAGCTTTTTCCTTGGGGACATGCCTAATTCCTGGCTGATTTGCCTTTCTCGTCTTAGGGTTGGGGTTCGGCCTAGGGCTAGGATTTTTAAAATCAGGAAGCCCTGAGTTCCAGGCACACTGGAGCTGTGAAAGGCATCCAAAAGGGAGTGCAAAAGTGCCACAACATGGCTGCTTTCACGGCTTTTTCCTTGGCAAGAAGCCTAACACCAGGCTGATTTACCTTCCCAGGGTTACTGTTAGGCTTAGGCCTAGGGCTAGGATTTTTAAAACTAGGAAGCCCTGGGCTCCAGGCACACTGCAGCTGTTCAAGGCATCCCAAGGGGAGTACAAAAGTGCTACAACATGGCAGCTTTCACAGCTTTTTCCTTGGCACCATCCCTATACCTAGGCTGATTTATCTGCCTAGGGTTAGGGTTAGGCTTCAGCCTAGGGCTTGGAGTTTTTTAACCAGGAAGCCCTGAGTTCCAGGCTTACTTCATCTGCCAAAGGCATCCCAAAGGGAGTGCAGAAGTGCCACAAGATGGCTGCTTTCACGGCTTTTCCCTTAGGAAGAACCCTAATACCCGGCTGATTTACCTTCCTAGGGTTACTGTTAGGCTCAGGCCTAGGACTTTTAAAACCAGGAAGCCCTGGGCTCCAGGCACACTGCAGCTGCGAAAGGCATCCCAAGGGGAGCGCAAAAGTGACGCAACTTGGCTGCCACCACTGATATTTCCATGAGACCATCCCGAACCATAGGTTGATTTTCCTTCCTAGGGTTAAGGTTTGAGTTACGCCTAGGGTAAGGGCTCTATTAACCAGAAAGCCCTGAGTTCCAAGAACACAGCAGCTGCGAAGGACTAGCCAAGAAGAGCGCAAAAGTACCACAACATGCCTGCCTCCACAGCTTTTTCCTTGGGGACATGCCTAATTCCTGGCTGATTTGCCTTTCTCGTCTTAGGGTTGGGGTTCGGCCTAGGGCTAGGATTTTTAAAATCAGGAAGCCCTGAGTTCCAGGCACACTGCAGCTGTGAAAGGCATCCAAAAGGGAGTGCAAAAGTGCCACAACATGGCTGCTTTCACGGCTTTTTCCTTGGCAAGAAGCCTAACACCAGGCTGATTTACCTTCCCAGGGTTACTGTTAGGCTTAGGCCTAGGGCTAGGATTTTTAAAACTAGGAAGCCCTGGGCTCCAGACACACTGCAGCTGTTCAAGGCATCCCAAGGGGAGTACAAAAGTGCAACAACATGGCAGCTTTCACAGCTTTTTCCTTGGCACCATCCCTATACCTAGGCTGATTTATCTGCCTAGGGTTAGGGTTAGGGTTCAGCCTAGGGCTTGGAGTTTTTTAACCAGGAAGCCCTGAGTTCCAGGCTTACTTCATCTGCCAAAGGCATCCCAAAGGGAGTGCAGAAGTGCCACAACATGGCTGCTTTCACGGCTTTTCCCTTAGGAAGAACCCTAATACCCGGCTGATTTACCTTCCTAGGGTTACTGTTAGGCTTAGGCCTAGGACTTTTAAAACCAGGAAGCCCTGGGCTCCAGGCACACTGCAGCTGCGAAAGGCATCCCAAGGGGAGCGCAAAAGTGACGCAACTTGGCTGCCACCACTGATATTTCCATGAGACCATCCCGAACCATAGGCTGATTTTCCTTCCTAGGGTTAAGGTTTGAGTTACGCCTAGGGTAAGGGCTCTATTAACCAGAAAGCCCTGAGTTCCAAGAACACAGCAGCTGCGAAGGACTAGCCAAGAAGAGCGCAAAAGTACCACAACATGCCTGCCTCCACAGCTTTTTCCTTGGGGACATGCCTAATTCCTGGCTGATTTGCCTTTCTCGTCTTAGGGTTGGGGTTCGGCCTAGGGCTAGGATTTTTAAAATCAGGAAGCCCTGAGTTCCAGGCACACTGCAGCTGTGAAAGGCATCCAAAAGGGAGTGCAAAAGTGCCACAACATGGCTGCTTTCACGGCTTTTTCCTTGGCAAGAAGCCTAACACCAGGCTGATTTACCTTCCCAGGGTTACTGTTAGGCTTAGGCCTAGGGCTAGGATTTTTAAAACTAGGAAGCCCTTGGCTCCAGACACACTGCAGCTGTTCAAGGCATCCCAAGGGGAGTACAAAAGTGCTACAACATGGCAGCTTTCACAGCTTTTTCCTTGGCACCATCCCTATACCTAGGCTGATTTATCTGCCTAGGGTTAGGGTTAGGCTTCAGCCTAGGGCTTGGAGTTTTTTAACCAGGAAGCCCTGAGTTCCAGGCTTACTTCATCTGCCAAAGGCATCCCAAAGGGAGTGCAGAAGTGCCACAACATGGCTGCTTTCACGGCTTTTCCCTTAGGAAGAACCCTAATACCCGGCTGATTTACCTTCCTAGGGTTACTGTTAGGCTTAGGCCTAGGACTTTTAAAACCAGGAAGCCCTGGGCTCCAGGCACACTGCAGCTGCGAAAGGCATCCCAAGGGGAGCGCAAAAGTGACGCAACTTGGCTGCCACCACTGATATTTCCATGAGACCATCCCGAACCATAGGCTGATTTTCCTTCCTAGGGTTAAGGTTTGAGTTACGCCTAGGGTAAGGGCTCTATTAACCAGAAAGCCCTGAGTTCCAAGAACACAGCAGCTGCGAAGGACTAGCCAAGAAGAGCGCAAAAGTACCACAACATGTCTGCCTCCACAGCTTTTTCCTTGGGGACATGCCTAATTCCTGGCTGATTTGCCTTTCTCGTCTTAGGGTTGGGGTTCGGCCTAGGGCTAGGATTTTTAAAATCAGGAAGCCCTGAGTTCCAGGCACACTGGAGCTGTGAAAGGCATCCAAAAGGGAGTGCAAAAGTGCCACAACATGGCTGCTTTCACGGCTTTTTCCTTGGCAAGAAGCCTAACACCAGGCTGATTTACCTTCCCAGGGTTACTGTTAGGCTTAGGCCTAGGGCTAGGATTTTTAAAACTAGGAAGCCCTTAGCTCCAGGCACACTGCAGCTGTTCAAGGCATCCCAAGGGGAGTACAAAAGTGCTACAACATGGCAGCTTTCACAGCTTTTTCCTTGGCACCATCCCTATACCTAGGCTGATTTATCTGCCTAGGGTTAGGGTTAGGGTTCAGCCTAGGGCTTGGATTTCTTTAACCAGGAAGCCCTGAGTTCCAGGCTTACTTCATCTGCCAAAGGCATCCCAAAGGGAGTGCAGAAGTGCCACAACATGGCTGCTTTCACGGCTTTTCCCTTAGGAAGAACCCTAATACCCGGCTGATTTACCTTCCTAGGGTTACTGTTAGGCTTAGGCCTAGGACTTTTAAAACCAGGAAGCCCTGGGCTCCAGGCACACTGCAGCTGCGAAAGGCATCCCAAGGGGAGCGCAAAAGTGACGCAACTTGGCTGCCACCACTGATATTTCCATGAGACCATCCCGAACCATAGGCTGATTTTCCTTCCTAGGGTTAAGGTTTGAGTTACGCCTAGGGTAAGGGTCTATTAACCAGAAAGCCCTGAGTTCCAAGAACACAGCAGCTGCGAAGGACTAGCCAAGAAGAGCGCAAAAGTAGCACAACATGCCTGCCTCCACAGCTTTTTCCTTGGGGACATGCCTAATTCCTGGCTGATTTGCCTTTCTCGTCTTAGGGTTGGGGTTCGGCCTAGGGCTAGGATTTTTAAAATCAGGAAGCCCTGAGTTCCAGGCACACTGCAGCTGTGAAAGGCATCCAAAAGGGAGTGCAAAAGTGCCACAACATGGCTGCTTTCACGGCTTTTTCCTTGGCAAGAAGCCTAACACCAGGCTGATTTACCTTCCCAGGGTTACTGTTAGGCTTAGGCCTAGGGCTAGGATTTTTAAAACTAGGAAGCCCTTAGCTCCAGGCACACTGCAGCTGTTCAAGGCATCCCAAGGGGAGTACAAAAGTGCTACAACATGGCAGCTTTCACAGCTTTTTCCTTGGCACCATCCCTATACCTAGGCTGATTTATCTGCCTAGGGTTAGGGTTAGGCTTCAGCCTAGGGCTTGGATTTCTTTAACCAGGAAGCCCTGAGTTCCAGGCTTACTTCATCTGCCAAAGGCATCCCAAAGGGAGTGCAGAAGTGCCACAACATGGCTGCTTTCACGGCTTTTCCCTTAGGAAGAACCCTAATACCCGGCTGATTTACCTTCCTAGGGTTACTGTTAGGCTTAGGCCTAGGACTTTTAAAACCAGGAAGCCCTGGGCTCCAGGCACACTGCAGCTGCGAAAGGCATCCCAAGGGGAGCGCAAAAGTGACGCAACTTGGCTGCCACCACTGATATTTCCATGAGACCATCCCGAACCATAGGCTGATTTTCCTTCCTAGGGTTAAGGTTTGAGTTACGCCTAGGGTAAGGGTCTATTAACCAGAAAGCCCTGAGTTCCAAGAACACAGCAGCTGCGAAGGACTAGCCAAGAAGAGCGCAAAAGTAGCACAACATGCCTGCCTCCACAGCTTTTTCCTTGGGGACATGCCTAATTCCTGGCTGATTTGCCTTTCTCGTCTTAGGGTTGGGGTTCGGCCTAGGGCTAGGATTTTTAAAATCAGGAAGCCCTGAGTTCCAGGCACACTGCAGCTGTGAAAGGCATCCAAAAGGGAGTGCAAAAGTGCCACAACATGGCTGCTTTCACGGCTTTTTCCTTGGCAAGAAGCCTAACACCAGGCTGATTTACCTTCCCAGGGTTACTGTTAGGCTTAGGCCTAGGGCTAGGATTTTTAAAACTAGGAAGCCCTGGGCTCCAGGCACACTGCAGCTGTTCAAGGCATCCCAAGGGGAGTACAAAAGTGCTACAACATGGCAGCTTTCACAGCTTTTTCCTTGGCACCATCCCTATACCTAGGCTGATTTATCTGCCTAGGGTTAGGGTTAGGCTTCAGCCTAGGGCTTGGATTTCTTTAACCAGGAAGCCCTGAGTTCCAGGCTTACTTCATCTGCCAAAGGCATCCCAAAGGGAGTGCAGAAGTGCCACAACATGGCTGCTTTCACGGCTTTTCCCTTAGGAAGAACCCTAATACCCGGCTGATTTACCTTCCTAGGGTTACTGTTAGGCTTAGGCCTAGGACTTTTAAAACCAGGAAGCCCTGGGCTCCAGGCACACTGCAGCTGCGAAAGGCATCCCAAGGGGAGCGCAAAAGTGACGCAACTTGGCTGCCACCACTGATATTTCCATGAGACCATCCCGAACCATAGGCTGATTTTCCTTCCTAGGGTTAAGGTTTGAGTTACGCCTAGGGTAAGGGCTCTATTAACCAGAAAGCCCTGAGTTCCAAGAACACAGCAGCTGCGAAGGACTAGCCAAGAAGAGCGCAAAAGTACCACAACATGTCTGCCTCCACAGCTTTTTCCTTGGGGACATGCCTAATTCCTGGCTGATTTGCCTTTCTCGTCTTAGGGTTGGGGTTCGGCCTAGGGCTAGGATTTTTAAAATCAGGAAGCCCTGAGTTCCAGGCACACTGGAGCTGTGAAAGGCATCCAAAAGGGAGTGCAAAAGTGCCACAACATGGCTGCTTTCACGGCTTTTTCCTTGGCAAGAAGCCTAACACCAGGCTGATTTACCTTCCCAGGGTTACTGTTAGGCTTAGGCCTAGGGCTAGGATTTTTAAAACTAGGAAGCCCTGGGCTCCAGGCACACTGCAGCTGTTCAAGGCATCCCAAGGGGAGTACAAAAGTGCTACAACATGGCAGCTTTCACAGCTTTTTCCTTGGCACCATCCCTATACCTAGGCTGATTTATCTGCCTAGGGTTAGGGTTAGGCTTCAGCCTAGGGCTTGGAGTTTTTTAACCAGGAAGCCCTGAGTTCCAGGCTTACTTCATCTGCCAAAGGCATCCCAAAGGGAGTGCAGAAGTGCCACAACATGGCTGCTTTCACGGCTTTTCCCTTAGGAAGAACCCTAATACCCGGCTGATTTACCTTCCTAGGGTTACTGTTAGGCTTAGGCCTAGGACTTTTAAAACCAGGAAGCCCTGGGCTCCAGGCACACTGCAGCTGCGAAAGGCATCCCAAGGGGAGCGCAAAAGTGACGCAACTTGGCTGCCACCACTGATATTTCCATGAGACCATCCCGAACCATAGGCTGATTTTCCTTCCTAGGGTTAAGGTTTGAGTTACGCCTAGGGTAAGGGCTCTATTAACCAGAAAGCCCTGAGTTCCAAGAACACAGCAGCTGCGAAGGACTAGCCAAGAAGAGCGCAAAAGTACCACAACATGCCTGCCTCCACAGCTTTTTCCTTGGGGACATGCCTAATTCCTGGCTGATTTGCCTTTCTCGTCTTAGGGTTGGGGTTCGGCCTAGGGCTAGGATTTTTAAAATCAGGAAGCCCTGAGTTCCAGGCACACTGGAGCTGTGAAAGGCATCCAAAAGGGAGTGCAAAAGTGCCACAACATGGCTGCTTTCACGGCTTTTTCCTTGGCAAGAAGCCTAACACCAGGCTGATTTACCTTCCCAGGGTTACTGTTAGGCTTAGGCCTAGGGCTAGGATTTTTAAAACTAGGAAGCCCTGGGCTCCAGGCACACTGCAGCTGTTCAAGGCATCCCAAGGGGAGTACAAAAGTGCTACAACATGGCAGCTTTCACAGCTTTTTCCTTGGCACCATCCCTATACCTAGGCTGATTTATCTGCCTAGGGTTAGGGTTAGGCTTCAGCCTAGGGCTTGGAGTTTTTTAACCAGGAAGCCCTGAGTTCCAGGCTTACTTCATCTGCCAAAGGCATCCCAAAGGGAGTGCAGAAGTGCCACAACATGGCTGCTTTCACGGCTTTTTCGTTGGCAAGAAGCATAACAACAGGCTGATTTACCTTCCCAGGGTTACTGTTAGGCTTAGGCCTAGGACTTTTAAAACAAGGAAGCCCTGGGCTCCAGGCACACTGCAGCTGCGAAAGGCATCCCAAGGGGAGCGCAAAAGTGACGCAACTTGGCTGCCACCACTGATATTTCCATGAGAGCATCCCGAACCATAGGCTGATTTTCCTTCCTAGGGTTAAGGTTTGAGTTACGCCTAGGGTAAGGGCTCTATTAACCAGAAAGCCCCGAGTTCCAAGAACACAGCAGCTGCGAAGGACTAGCCAAGAAGAGCGCAAAAGTACCACAACATGTCTGCCTCCACAGCTTTTTCCTTGGGGACATGCCTAATTCCTGGCTGATTTGCCTTTCTCGTCTTAGGGTTGGGGTTCGGCCTAGGGCTAGGATTTTTAAAATCAGGAAGCCCTGAGTTCCAGGCACACTGCAGCTGTGAAAGGCATCCAAAAGGGAGTGCAAAAGTGCCACAACATGGCTGCTTTCACGGCTTTTTCCTTGGCAAGAAGCCTAACACCAGGCTGATTTACCTTCCCAGGGTTACTGTTAGGCTTAGGCCTAGGGCTAGGATTTTTAAAACTAGGAAGCCCTGGGCTCCAGGCACACTGCAGCTGTTCAAGGCATCCCAAGGGGAGTACAAAAGTGCTACAACATGGCAGCTTTCACAGCTTTTTCCTTGGCACCATCCCTATACCTAGGCTGATTTATCTGCCTAGGGTTAGGGTTAGGCTTCAGCCTAGGGCTTGGATTTCTTTAACCAGGAAGCCCTGAGTTCCAGGCTTACTTCATCTGCCAAAGGCATCCCAAAGGGAGTGCAGAAGTGCCACAACATGGCTGCTTTCACGGCTTTTCCCTTAGGAAGAACCCTAATACCCGGCTGATTTACCTTCCTAGGGTTACTGTTAGGCTTAGGCCTAGGACTTTTAAAACCAGGAAGCCCTGGGCTCCAGGCACACTGCAGCTGCGAAAGGCCTCCCAAGGGGAGCGCAAAAGTGACGCAACTTGGCTGCCACCACTGATATTTCCATGAGACCATCCCGAACCATAGGCTGATTTTCCTTCCTAGGGTTAAGGTTTGAGTTACGCCTAGGGTAAGGGCTCTATTAACCAGAAAGCCCTGAGTTCCAAGAACACAGCAGCTGCGAAGGACTAGCCAAGAAGAGCGCAAAAGTACCACAACATGTCTGCCTCCACAGCTTTTTCCTTGGGGACATGCCTAATTCCTGGCTGATTTGCCTTTCTCGTCTTAGGGTTGGGGTTCGGCCTAGGGCTAGGATTTTTAAAATCAGGAAGCCCTGAGTTCCAGGCACACTGCAGCTGTGAAAGGCATCAAAAAGGGAGTGCAAAAGTGCCACAACATGGCTGCTTTCACGGCTTTTTCCTTGGCAAGAAGCCTAACACCAGGCTGATTTACCTTCCCAGGGTTACTGTTAGGCTTAGGCCTAGGGCTAGGATTTTTAAAACTAGGAAGCCCTTAGCTCCAGGCACACTGCAGCTGTTCAAGGCATCCCAAGGGGAGTACAAAAGTGCTACAACATGGCAGCTTTCACAGCTTTTTCCTTGGCACCATCCCTATACCTAGGCTGATTTATCTGCCTAGGGTTAGGGTTAGGGTTCAGCCTAGGGCTTGGAGTTTTTTAACCAGGAAGCCCTGAGTTCCAGGCTTACTTCATCTGCCAAAGGCATCCCAAAGCGAGTGCAGAAGTGCCACAACATGGCTGCTTTCACGGCTTTTCCCTTAGGAAGAACCCTAATACCCGGCTGATTTACCTTCCTAGGGTTACTGTTAGGCTTAGGCCTAGGACTTTTAAAACCAGGAAGCCCTGGGCTCCAGGCACACTGCAGCTGCGAAAGGCATCCCAAGGGGAGCGCAAAAGTGACGCAACTTGGCTGCCACCACTGATATTTCCATGAGACCATCCCGAACCATAGGCTGATTTTCCTTCCTAGGGTTAAGGTTTGAGTTACGCCTAGGGTAAGGGTCTATTAACCAGAAAGCCCTGAGTTCCAAGAACACAGCAGCTGCGAAGGACTAGCCAAGAAGAGCGCAAAAGTAGCACAACATGCCTGCCTCCACAGCTTTTTCCTTGGGGACATGCCTAATTCCTGGCTGATTTGCCTTTCTCGTCTTAGGGTTGGGGTTCGGCCTAGGGCTAGGATTTTTAAAATCAGGAAGCCCTGAGTTCCAGGCACACTGCAGCTGTGAAAGGCATCCAAAAGGGAGTGCAAAAGTGCCACAACATGGCTGCTTTCACGGCTTTTTCCTTGGCAAGAAGCCTAACACCAGGCTGATTTACCTTCCCAGGGTTACTGTTAGGCTTAGGCCTAGGGCTAGGATTTTTAAAACTAGGAAGCCCTGGGCTCCAGGCACACTGCAGCTGTTCAAGGCATCCCAAGGGGAGTACAAAAGTGCTACAACATGGCAGCTTTCACAGCTTTTTCCTTGGCACCATCCCTATACCTAGGCTGATTTATCTGCCTAGGGTTAGGGTTAGGGTTCAGCCTAGGGCTTGGATTTCTTTAACCAGGAAGCCCTGAGTTCCAGGCTTACTTCATCTGCCAAAGGCATCCCAAAGGGAGTGCAGAAGTGCCACAACATGGCTGCTTTCACGGCTTTTCCCTTAGGAAGAACCCTAATACCCGGCTGATTTACCTTCCTAGGGTTACTGTTAGGCTCAGGCCTAGGACTTTTAAAACCAGGAAGCCCTGGGCTCCAGGCACACTGCAGCTGCGAAAGGCATCCCAAGGGGAGCGCAAAAGTGACGCAACTTGGCTGCCACCACTGATATTTCCATGAGACCATCCCGAACCATAGGCTGATTTTCCTTCCTAGGGTTAAGGTTTGAGTTACGCCTAGGGTAAGGGTCTATTAACCAGAAAGCCCTGAGTTCCAAGAACACAGCAGCTGCGAAGGACTAGCCAAGAAGAGCGCAAAAGTACCACAACATGTCTGCCTCCACAGCTTTTTCCTTGGGGACATGCCTAATTCCTGGCTGATTTGCCTTTCTCGTCTTAGGGTTGGGGTTCGGCCTAGGGCTAGGATTTTTAAAATCAGGAAGCCCTGAGTTCCAGGCACACTGCAGCTGTGAAAGGCATCCAAAAGGGAGTGCAAAAGTGCCACAACATGGCTGCTTTCACGGCTTTTTCCTTGGCAAGAAGCCTAACACCAGGCTGATTTACCTTCCCAGGGTTACTGTTAGGCTTAGGCCTAGGGCTAGGATTTTTAAAACTAGGAAGCCCTGGGCTCCAGGCACACTGCAGCTGTTCAAGGCATCCCAAGGGGAGTACAAAAGTGCTACAACATGGCAGCTTTCACAGCTTTTTCCTTGGCACCATCCCTATACCTAGGCTGATTTATCTGCCTAGGGTTAGGGTTAGGGTTCAGCCTAGGGCTTGGAGTTTTTTAACCAGGAAGCCCTGAGTTCCAGGCTTACTTCATCTGCCAAAGGCATCCCAAAGGGAGTGCAGAAGTGCCACAACATGGCTGCTTTCACGGCTTTTCCCTTAGGAAGAACCCTAATACCCGGCTGATTTACCTTCCTAGGGTTACTGTTAGGCTTAGGCCTAGGACTTTTAAAACCAGGAAGCCCTGGGCTCCAGGCACACTGCAGCTGCGAAAGGCATCCCAAGGGGAGCGCAAAAGTGACGCAACTTGGCTGCCACCACTGATATTTCCATGAGACCATCCCGAACCATAGGCTGATTTTCCTTCCTAGGGTTAAGGTTTGAGTTACGCCTAGGGTAAGGGCTCTATTAACCAGAAAGCCCCGAGTTCCAAGAACACAGCAGCTGCGAAGGACTAGCCAAGAAGAGCGCAAAAGTACCACAACATGTCTGCCTCCACAGCTTTTTCCTTGGGGACATGCCTAATTCCTGGCTGATTTGCCTTTCTCGTCTTAGGGTTGGGGTTCGGCCTAGGGCTAGGATTTTTAAAATCAGGAAGCCCTGAGTTCCAGGCACACTGCAGCTGTGAAAGGCATCCAAAAGGGAGTGCAAAAGTGCCACAACATGGCTGCTTTCACGGCTTTTTCCTTGGCAAGAAGCCTAACACCAGGCTGATTTACCTTCCCAGGGTTACTGTTAGGCTTAGGCCTAGGGCTAGGATTTTTAAAACTAGGAAGCCCTGGGCTCCAGACACACTGCAGCTGTTCAAGGCATCCCAAGGGGAGTACAAAAGTGCTACAACATGGCAGCTTTCACAGCTTTTTCCTTGGCACCATCCCTATACCTAGGCTGATTTATCTGCCTAGGGTTAGGGTTAGGCTTCAGCCTAGGGCTTGGATTTCTTTAACCAGGAAGCCCTGAGTTCCAGGCTTACTTCATCTGCCAAAGGCATCCCAAAGGGAGTGCAGAAGTGCCACAACATGGCTGCTTTCACGGCTTTTCCCTTAGGAAGAACCCTAATACCCGGCTGATTTACCTTCCTAGGGTTACTGTTAGGCTTAGGCCTAGGACTTTTAAAACCAGGAAGCCCTGGGCTCCAGGCACACTGCAGCTGCGAAAGGCCTCCCAAGGGGAGCGCAAAAGTGACGCAACTTGGCTGCCACCACTGATATTTCCATGAGAGCATCCCGAACCATAGGCTGATTTTCCTTCCTAGGGTTAAGGTTTGAGTTACGCCTAGGGTAAGGGCTCTATTAACCAGAAAGCCCTGAGTTCCAAGAACACAGCAGCTGCGAAGGACTAGCCAAGAAGAGCGCAAAAGTACCACAACATGTCTGCCTCCACAGCTTTTTCCTTGGGGACATGCCTAATTCCTGGCTGATTTGCCTTTCTCGTCTTAGGGTTGGGGTTCGGCCTAGGGCTAGGATTTTTAAAATCAGGAAGCCCTGAGTTCCAGGCACACTGGAGCTGTGAAAGGCATCCAAAAGGGAGTGCAAAAGTGCCACAACATGGCTGCTTTCACGGCTTTTTCCTTGGCAAGAAGCCTAACACCAGGCTGATTTGCCTTCCCAGGGTTACTGTTAGGCTTAGGCCTAGGGCTAGGATTTTTAAAACTAGGAAGCCCTTAGCTCCAGGCACACTGCAGCTGTTCAAGGCATCCCAAGGGGAGTACAAAAGTGCTACAACATGGCAGCTTTCACAGCTTTTTCCTTGGCACCATCCCTATACCTAGGCTGATTTATCTGCCTAGGGTTAGGGTTAGGGTTCAGCCTAGGGCTTGGATTTCTTTAACCAGGAAGCCCTGAGTTCCAGGCTTACTTCATCTGCCAAAGGCATCCCAAAGGGAGTGCAGAAGTGCCACAACATGGCTGCTTTCACGGCTTTTCCCTTAGGAAGAACCCTAATACCCGGCTGATTTACCTTCCTAGGGTTACTGTTAGGCTTAGGCCTAGGACTTTTAAAACCAGGAAGCCCTGGGCTCCAGGCACACTGCAGCTGCGAAAGGCATCCCAAGGGGAGCGCAAAAGTGACGCAACTTGGCTGCCACCACTGATATTTCCATGAGAGCATCCCGAACCATAGGCTGATTTTCCTTCCTAGGGTTAAGGTTTGAGTTACGCCTAGGGTAAGGGTCTATTAACCAGAAAGCCCTGAGTTCCAAGAACACAGCAGCTGCGAAGGACTAGCCAAGAAGAGCGCAAAAGTACCACAACATGCCTGCCTCCACAGCTTTTTCCTTGGGGACATGCCTAATTCCTGGCTGATTTGCCTTTCTCGTCTTAGGGTTGGGGTTCGGCCTAGGGCTAGGATTTTTAAAATCAGGAAGCCCTGAGTTCCAGGCACACTGCAGCTGTGAAAGGCATCCAAAAGGGAGTGCAAAAGTGCCACAACATGGCTGCTTTCACGGCTTTTTCCTTGGCAAGAAGCCTAACACCAGGCTGATTTACCTTCCCAGGGTTACTGTTAGGCTTAGGCCTAGGGCTAGGATTTTTAAAACTAGGAAGCCCTGGGCTCCAGGCACACTGCAGCTGTTCAAGGCATCCCATGGGGAGTACAAAAGTGCTACAACATGGCAGCTTTCACAGCTTTTTCCTTGGCACCATCCCTATACCTAGGCTGATTTATCTGCCTAGGGTTAGGGTTAGGCTTCAGCCTAGGGCTTGGATTTCTTTAACCAGGAAGCCCTGAGTTCCAGGCTTACTTCATCTGCCAAAGGCATCCCAAAGGGAGTGCAGAAGTGCCACAACATGGCTGCTTTCACGGCTTTTCCCTTAGGAAGAACCCTAATACCCGGCTGATTTACCTTCCTAGGGTTACTGTTAGGCTCAGGCCTAGGACTTTTAAAACCAGGAAGCCCTGGGCTCCAGGCACACTGCAGCTGCGAAAGGCATCCCAAGGGGAGCGCAAAAGTGACGCAACTTGGCTGCCACCACTGATATTTCCATGAGACCATCCCGAACCATAGGCTGATTTTCCTTCCTAGGGTTAAGGTTTGAGTTACGCCTAGGGTAAGGGTCTATTAACCAGAAAGCCCTGAGTTCCAAGAACACAGCAGCTGCGAAGGACTAGCCAAGAAGAGCGCAAAAGTACCACAACATGTCTGCCTCCACAGCTTTTTCCTTGGGGACATGCCTAATTCCTGGCTGATTTGCCTTTCTCGTCTTAGGGTTGGGGTTCGGCCTAGGGCTAGGATTTTTAAAATCAGGAAGCCCTGAGTTCCAGGCACACTGGAGCTGTGAAAGGCATCCAAAAGGGAGTGCAAAAGTGCCACAACATGGCTGCTTTCACGGCTTTTTCCTTGGCAAGAAGCCTAACACCAGGCTGATTTACCTTCCCAGGGTTACTGTTAGGCTTAGGCCTAGGGCTAGGATTTTTAAAACTAGGAAGCCCTGGGCTCCAGGCACACTGCAGCTGTTCAAGGCATCCCAAGGGGAGTACAAAAGTGCTACAACATGGCAGCTTTCACAGCTTTTTCCTTGGCACCATCCCTATACCTAGGCTGATTTATCTGCCTAGGGTTAGGGTTAGGGTTCAGCCTAGGGCTTGGAGTTTTTTAACCAGGAAGCCCTGAGTTCCAGGCTTACTTCATCTGCCAAAGGCATCCCAAAGGGAGTGCAGAAGTGCCACAACATGGCTGCTTTCACGGCTTTTCCCTTAGGAAGAACCCTAATACCCGGCTGATTTACCTTCCTAGGGTTACTGTTAGGCTTAGGCCTAGGACTTTTAAAACCAGGAAGCCCTGGGCTCCAGGCACACTGCAGCTGCGAAAGGCATCCCAAGGGGAGCGCAAAAGTGACGCAACTTGGCTGCCACCACTGATATTTCCATGAGAGCATCCCGAACCATAGGCTGATTTTCCTTCCTAGGGTTAAGGTTTGAGTTACGCCTAGGGTAAGGGCTCTATTAACCAGAAAGCCCCGAGTTCCAAGAACACAGCAGCTGCGAAGGACTAGCCAAGAAGAGCGCAAAAGTACCACAACATGTCTGCCTCCACAGCTTTTTCCTTGGGGACATGCCTAATTCCTGGCTGATTTGCCTTTCTCGTCTTAGGGTTGGGGTTCGGCCTAGGGCTAGGATTTTTAAAATCAGGAAGCCCTGAGTTCCAGGCACACTGCAGCTGTGAAAGGCATCCAAAAGGGAGTGCAAAAGTGCCACAACATGGCTGCTTTCACGGCTTTTTCCTTGGCAAGAAGCCTAACACCAGGCTGATTTACCTTCCCAGGGTTACTGTTAGGCTTAGGCCTAGGGCTAGGATTTTTAAAACTAGGAAGCCCTTAGCTCCAGACACACTGCAGCTGTTCAAGGCATCCCAAGGGGAGTACAAAAGTGCTACAACATGGCAGCTTTCACAGCTTTTTCCTTGGCACCATCCCTATACCTAGGCTGATTTATCTGCCTAGGGTTAGGGTTAGGCTTCAGCCTAGGGCTTGGATTTCTTTAACCAGGAAGCCCTGAGTTCCAGGCTTACTTCATCTGCCAAAGGCATCCCAAAGGGAGTGCAGAAGTGCCACAACATGGCTGCTTTCACGGCTTTTCCCTTAGGAAGAACCCTAATACCCGGCTGATTTACCTTCCTAGGGTTACTGTTAGGCTTAGGCCTAGGACTTTTAAAACCAGGAAGCCCTGGGCTCCAGGCACACTGCAGCTGCGAAAGGCATCCCAAGGGGAGCGCAAAAGTGACGCAACTTGGCTGCCACCACTGATATTTCCATGAGACCATCCCGAACCATAGGCTGATTTTCCTTCCTAGGGTTAAGGTTTGAGTTACGCCTAGGGTAAGGGCTCTATTAACCAGAAAGCCCTGAGTTCCAAGAACACAGCAGCTGCGAAGGACTACCCAAGAAGAGCACAAAAGTACCACAACATGTCTGCCTCCACAGCTTTTTCCTTGGGGACATGCCTAATTCCTGGCTGATTTGCCTTTCTCGTCTTAGGGTTGGGGTTCGGCCTAGGGCTAGGATTTTTAAAATCAGGAAGCCCTGAGTTCCAGGCACACTGCAGCTGTGAAAGGCATCCAAAAGGGAGTGCAAAAGTGCCACAACATGGCTGCTTTCACGGCTTTTTCCTTGGCAAGAAGCCTAACACCAGGCTGATTTACCTTCCCAGGGTTACTGTTAGGCTTAGGCCTAGGGCTAGGATTTTTAAAACTAGGAAGCCCTGGGCTCCAGGCACACTGCAGCTGTTCAAGGCATCCCAAGGGGAGTACAAAAGTGCTACAACATGGCAGCTTTCACAGCTTTTTCCTTGGCACCATCCCTATACCTAGGCTGATTTATCTGCCTAGGGTTAGGGTTAGGGTTCAGCCTAGGGCTTGGAGTTTTTTAACCAGGAAGCCCTGAGTTCCAGGCTTACTTCATCTGCCAAAGGCATCCCAAAGGGAGTGCAGAAGTGCCACAACATGGCTGCTTTCACGGCTTTTCCCTTAGGAAGAACCCTAATACCCGGCTGATTTACCTTCCTAGGGTTACTGTTAGGCTTAGGCCTAGGACTTTTAAAACCAGGAAGCCCTGGGCTCCAGGCACACTGCAGCTGCGAAAGGCATCCCAAGGGGAGCGCAAAAGTGACGCAACTTGGCTGCCACCACTGATATTTCCATGAGACCATCCCGAACCATAGGCTGATTTTCCTTCCTAGGCTTAAGGTTTGAGTTACGCCTAGGGTAAGGGTCTATTAACCAGAAAGCCCTGAGTTCCAAGAACACAGCAGCTGCGAAGGACTAGCCAAGAAGAGCGCAAAAGTACCACAACATGCCTGCCTCCACAGCTTTTTCCTTGGGGACATGCCTAATTCCTGGCTGATTTGCCTTTCTCGTCTTAGGGTTGGGGTTCGGCCTAGGGCTAGGATTTTTAAAATCAGGAAGCCCTGAGTTCCAGGCACACTGCAGCTGTGAAAGGCATCCAAAAGGGAGTGCAAAAGTGCCACAACATGGCTGCTTTCACGGCTTTTTCCTTGGCAAGAAGCCTAACACCAGGCTGATTTACCTTCCCAGGGTTACTGTTAGGCTTAGGCCTAGGGCTAGGATTTTTAAAACTAGGAAGCCCTTAGCTCCAGGCACACTGCAGCTGTTCAAGGCATCCCAAGGGGAGTACAAAAGTGCTACAACATGGCAGCTTTCACAGCTTTTTCCTTGGCACCATCCCTATACCTAGGCTGATTTATCTGCCTAGGGTTAGGGTTAGGGTTCAGCCTAGGGCTTGGATTTCTTTAACCAGGAAGCCCTGAGTTCCAGGCTTACTTCATCTGCCAAAGGCATCCCAAAGGGAGTGCAGAAGTGCCACAACATGGCTGCTTTCACGGCTTTTCCCTTAGGAAGAACCCTAATACCCGGCTGATTTACCTTCCTAGGGTTACTGTTAGGCTTAGGCCTAGGACTTTTAAAACCAGGAAGCCCTGGGCTCCAGGCACACTGCAGCTGCGAAAGGCATCCCAAGGGGAGCGCAAAAGTGACGCAACTTGGCTGCCACCACTGATATTTCCATGAGACCATCCCGAACCATAGGCTGATTTTCCTTCCTAGGGTTAAGGTTTGAGTTACGCCTAGGGTAAGGGTCTATTAACCAGAAAGCCCTGAGTTCCAAGAACACAGCAGCTGCGAAGGACTAGCCAAGAAGAGCGCAAAAGTACCACAACATGTCTGCCTCCACAGCTTTTTCCTTGGGGACATGCCTAATTCCTGGCTGATTTGCCTTTCTCGTCTTAGGGTTGGGGTTCGGCCTAGGGCTAGGATTTTTAAAATCAGGAAGCCCTGAGTTCCAGGCACACTGCAGCTGTGAAAGGCATCCAAAAGGGAGTGCAAAAGTGCCACAACATGGCTGCTTTCACGGCTTTTTCCTTGGCAAGAAGCCTAACACCAGGCTGATTTACCTTCCCAGGGTTACTGTTAGGCTTAGGCCTAGGGCTAGGATTTTTAAAACTAGGAAGCCCTGGGCTCCAGGCACACTGCAGCTGTTCAAGGCATCCCAAGGGGAGTACAAAAGTGCTACAACATGGCAGCTTTCACAGCTTTTTCCTTGGCACCATCCCTATACCTAGGCTGATTTATCTGCCTAGGGTTAGGGTTAGGCTTCAGCCTAGGGCTTGGATTTCTTTAACCAGGAAGCCCTGAGTTCCAGGCTTACTTCATCTGCCAAAGGCATCCCAAAGGGAGTGCAGAAGTGCCACAACATGGCTGCTTTCACGGCTTTTCCCTTAGGAAGAACCCTAATACCCGGCTGATTTACCTTCCTAGGGTTACTGTTAGGCTTAGGCCTAGGACTTTTAAAACCAGGAAGCCCTGGGCTCCAGGCACACTGCAGCTGCGAAAGGCATCCCAAGGGGAGCGCAAAAGTGACGCAACTTGGCTGCCACCACTGATATTTCCATGAGACCATCCCGAACCATAGGTTGATTTTCCTTCCTAGGCTTAAGGTTTGAGTTACGCCTAGGGTAAGGGCTCTATTAACCAGAAAGCCCTGAGTTCCAAGAACACAGCAGCTGCGAAGGACTAGCCAAGAAGAGCGCAAAAGTAGCACAACATGCCTGCCTCCACAGCTTTTTCCTTGGGGACATGCCTAATTCCTGGCTGATTTGCCTTTCTCGTCTTAGGGTTGGGGTTCGGCCTAGGGCTAGGATTTTTAAAATCAGGAAGCCCTGAGTTCCAGGCACACTGCAGCTGTGAAAGGCATCCAAAAGGGAGTGCAAAAGTGCCACAACATGGCTGCTTTCACGGCTTTTTCCTTGGCAAGAAGCCTAACACCAGGCTGATTTACCTTCCCAGGGTTACTGTTAGGCTTAGGCCTAGGGCTAGGATTTTTAAAACTAGGAAGCCCTGGGCTCCAGACACACTGCAGCTGTTCAAGGCATCCCAAGGGGAGTACAAAAGTGCTACAACATGGCAGCTTTCACAGCTTTTTCCTTGGCACCATCCCTATACATAGGCTGATTTATCTGCCTAGGGTTAGGGTTAGGGTTCAGCCTAGGGCTTGGAGTTTTTTAACCAGGAAGCCCTGAGTTCCAGGCTTACTTCATCTGCCAAAGGCATCCCAAAGGGAGTGCAGAAGTGCTACAACATGGCTGCTTTCACAGCTTTTCCCTTAGGAAGAACCCTAATACCCGGCTGATTTACCTTCCTAGGGTTACTGTTAGGCTTAGGCCTAGGACTTTTAAAACCAGGAAGCCCTGGGCTCCAGGCACACTGCAGCTGCGAAAGGCATCCCAAGGGGAGCGCAAAAGTGACGCAACTTGGCTGCCACCACTGATATTTCCATGAGACCATCCCGAACCATAGGCTGATTTTCCTTCCTAGGGTTAAGGTTTGAGTTACGCCTAGGGTAAGGGCTCTATTAACCAGAAAGCCCTGAGTTCCAAGAACACAGCAGCTGCGAAGGACTACCCAAGAAGAGCACAAAAGTACCACAACATGTCTGCCTCCACAGCTTTTTCCTTGGGGACATGCCTAATTCCTGGCTGATTTGCCTTTCTCGTCTTAGGGTTGGGGTTCGGCCTAGGGCTAGGATTTTTAAAATCAGGAAGCCCTGAGTTCCAGGCACACTGCAGCTGTGAAAGGCATCCAAATGGGAGTGCAAAAGTGCCACAACATGGCTGCTTTCACGGCTTTTTCCTTGGCAAGAAGCCTAACACCAGGCTGATTTACCTTCCCAGGGTTACTGTTAGGCTTAGGCCTAGGGCTAGGATTTTTAAAACTAGGAAGCCCTGGGCTCCAGGCACACTGCAGCTGTTCAAGGCATCCCAAGGGGAGTACAAAAGTGCTACAACATGGCAGCTTTCACAGCTTTTTCCTTGGCACCATCCCTATACCTAGGCTGATTTATCTGCCTAGGGTTAGGGTTAGGGTTCAGCCTAGGGCTTGGATTTCTTTAACCAGGAAGCCCTGAGTTCCAGGCTTACTTCATCTGCCAAAGGCATCCCAAAGGGAGTGCAGAAGTGCCACAACATGGCTGCTTTCACGGCTTTTCCCTTAGGAAGAACCCTAATACCCGGCTGATTTACCTTCCTAGGGTTACTGTTAGGCTTAGGCCTAGGACTTTTAAAACCAGGAAGCCCTGGGCTCCAGGCACACTGCAGCTGCGAAAGGCATCCCAAGGGGAGCGCAAAAGTGACGCAACTTGGCTGCCACCACTGATATTTCCATGAGACCATCCCGAACCATAGGCTGATTTTCCTTCCTAGGGTTAAGGTTTGAGTTACGCCTAGGGTAAGGGTCTATTAACCAGAAAGCCCTGAGTTCCAAGAACACAGCAGCTGCGAAGGACTAGCCAAGAAGAGCGCAAAAGTACCACAACATGTCTGCCTCCACAGCTTTTTCCTTGGGGACATGCCTAATTCCTGGCTGATTTGCCTTTCTCGTCTTAGGGTTGGGGTTCGGCCTAGGGCTAGGATTTTTAAAATCAGGAAGCCCTGAGTTCCAGGCACACTGGAGCTGTGAAAGGCATCCAAAAGGGAGTGCAAAAGTGCCACAACATGGCTGCTTTCACGGCTTTTTCCTTGGCAAGAAGCCTAACACCAGGCTGATTTACCTTCCCAGGGTTACTGTTAGGCTTAGGCCTAGGGCTAGGATTTTTAAAACTAGGAAGCCCTGGGCTCCAGGCACACTGCAGCTGTTCAAGGCATCCCAAGGGGAGTACAAAAGTGCTACAACATGGCAGCTTTCACAGCTTTTTCCTTGGCACCATCCCTATACCTAGGCTGATTTATCTGCCTAGGGTTAGGGTTAGGCTTCAGCCTAGGGCTTGGATTTCTTTAACCAGGAAGCCCTGAGTTCCAGGCTTACTTCATCTGCCAAAGGCATCCCAAAGCGAGTGCAGAAGTGCCACAACATGGCTGCTTTCACGGCTTTTCCCTTAGGAAGAACCCTAATACCCGGCTGATTTACCTTCCTAGGGTTACTGTTAGGCTTAGGCCTAGGACTTTTAAAACCAGGAAGCCCTGGGCTCCAGGCACACTGCAGCTGCGAAAGGCATCCCAAGGGGAGCGCAAAAGTGACGCAACTTGGCTGCCACCACTGATATTTCCATGAGACCATCCCGAACCATAGGTTGATTTTCCTTCCTAGGGTTAAGGTTTGAGTTACGCCTAGGGTAAGGGCTCTATTAACCAGAAAGCCCTGAGTTCCAAGAACACAGCAGCTGCGAAGGACTAGCCAAGAAGAGCGCAAAAGTAGCACAACATGCCTGCCTCCACAGCTTTTTCCTTGGGGACATGCCTAATTCCTGGCTGATTTGCCTTTCTCGTCTTAGGGTTGGGGTTCGGCCTAGGGCTAGGATTTTTAAAATCAGGAAGCCCTGAGTTCCAGGCACACTGGAGCTGTGAAAGGCATCCAAAAGGGAGTGCAAAAGTGCCACAACATGGCTGCTTTCACGGCTTTTTCCTCGGCAAGAAGCCTAACACCAGGCTGATTTACCTTCCCAGGGTTACTGTTAGGCTTAGGCCTAGGGCTAGGATTTTTAAAACTAGGAAGCCCTGGGCTCCAGACACACTGCAGCTGTTCAAGGCATCCCAAGGGGAGTACAAAAGTGCTACAACATGGCAGCTTTCACAGCTTTTTCCTTGGCACCATCCCTATACCTAGGCTGATTTATCTGCCTAGGGTTAGGGTTAGGGTTCAGCCTAGGGCTTGGAGTTTTTTAACCAGGAAGCCCTGAGTTCCAGGCTTACTTCATCTGCCAAAGGCATCCCAAAGGGAGTGCAGAAGTGCCACAACATGGCTGCTTTCACGGCTTTTCCCTTAGGAAGAACCCTAATACCCGGCTGATTTACCTTCCTAGGGTTACTGTTAGGCTTAGGCCTAGGACTTTTAAAACCAGGAAGCCCTGGGCTCCAGGCACACTGCAGCTGCGAAAGGCATCCCAAGGGGAGCGCAAAAGTGACACAACTTGGCTGCCACCACTGATATTTCCATGAGACCATCCCGAACCATAGGCTGATTTTCCTTCCTAGGGTTAAGGTTTGAGTTACGCCTAGGGTAAGGGCTCTATTAACCAGAAAGCCCTGAGTTCCAAGAACACAGCAGCTGCGAAGGACTAGCCAAGAAGAGCGCAAAAGTACCACAACATGTCTGCCTCCACAGCTTTTTCCTTGGGGACATGCCTAATTCCTGGCTGATTTGCCTTTCTCGTCTTAGGGTTGGGGTTCGGCCTAGGGCTAGGATTTTTAAAATCAGGAAGCCCTGAGTTCCAGGCACACTGCAGCTGTGAAAGGCATCCAAAAGGGAGTGCAAAAGTGCCACAACATGGCTGCTTTCACGGCTTTTTCCTTGGCAAGAAGCCTAACACCAGGCTGATTTACCTTCCCAGGGTTACTGTTAGGCTTAGGCCTAGGGCTAGGATTTTTAAAACTAGGAAGCCCTGGGCTCCAGGCACACTGCAGCTGTTCAAGGCATCCCAAGGGGAGTACAAAAGTGCAACAACATGGCAGCTTTCACAGCTTTTTCCTTGGCACCATCCCTATACCTAGGCTGATTTATCTGCCTAGGGTTAGGGTTAGGCTTCAGCCTAGGGCTTGGATTTCTTTAACCAGGAAGCCCTGAGTTCCAGGCTTACTTCATCTGCCAAAGGCATCCCAAAGGGAGTGCAGAAGTGCCACAACATGGCTGCTTTCACGGCTTTTCCCTTAGGAAGAACCCTAATACCCGGCTGATTTACCTTCCTAGGGTTACTGTTAGGCTTAGGCCTAGGACTTTTAAAACCAGGAAGCCCTGGGCTCCAGGCACACTGCAGCTGCGAAAGGCATCCCAAGGGGAGCGCAAAAGTGATGCAACTTGGCTGCCACCACTGATATTTCCATGAGACCATCCCGAACCATAGGCTGATTTTCCTTCCTAGGGTTAAGGTTTGAGTTACGCCTAGGGTAAGGGCTCTATTAACCAGAAAGCCCTGAGTTCCAAGAACACAGCAGCTGCGAAGGACTAGCCAAGAAGAGCGCAAAAGTACCACAACATGTCTGCCTCCACAGCTTTTTCCTTGGGGACATGCCTAATTCCTGGCTGATTTGCCTTTCTCGTCTTAGGGTTGGGGTTCGGCCTAGGGCTAGGATTTTTAAAATCAGGAAGCCCTGAGTTCCAGGCACACTGCAGCTGTGAAAGGCATCCAAAAGGGAGTGCAAAAGTGCCACAACATGGCTGCTTTCACGGCTTTTTCCTTGGCAAGAAGCCTAACACCAGGCTGATTTACCTTCCCAGGGTTACTGTTAGGCTTAGGCCTAGGGCTAGGATTTTTAAAACTAGGAAGCCCTGGGCTCCAGGCACACTGCAGCTGTTCAAGGCATCCCAAGGGGAGTACAAAAGTGCAACAACATGGCAGCTTTCACAGCTTTTTCCTTGGCACCATCCCTATACCTAGGCTGATTTATCTGCCTAGGGTTAGGGTTAGGCTTCAGCCTAGGGCTTGGATTTCTTTAACCAGGAAGCCCTGAGTTCCAGGCTTACTTCATCTGCCAAAGGCATCCCAAAGGGAGTGCAGAAGTGCCACAACATGGCTGCTTTCACGGCTTTTCCCTTAGGAAGAACCCTAATACCCGGCTGATTTACCTTCCTAGGGTTACTGTTAGGCTTAGGCCTAGGACTTTTAAAACCAGGAAGCCCTGGGCTCCAGGCACACTGCAGCTGCGAAAGGCATCCCAAGGGGAGCGCAAAAGTGACGCAACTTGGCTGCCACCACTGATATTTCCATGAGACCATCCCGAACCATAGGCTGATTTTCCTTCCTAGGGTTAAGGTTTGAGTTACGCCTAGGGTAAGGGTCTATTAACCAGAAAGCCCTGAGTTCCAAGAACACAGCAGCTGCGAAGGACTAGCCAAGAAGAGCGCAAAAGTACCACAACATGCCTGCCTCCACAGCTTTTTCCTTGGGGACATGCCTAATTCCTGGCTGATTTGCCTTTCTCGTCTTAGGGTTGGGGTTCGGCCTAGGGCTAGGATTTTTAAAATCAGGAAGCCCTGAGTTCCAGGCACACTGCAGCTGTGAAAGGCATCCAAAAGGGAGTGCAAAAGTGCCACAACATGGCTGCTTTCACGGCTTTTTCCTTGGCAAGAAGCCTAACACCAGGCTGATTTACCTTCCCAGGGTTACTGTTAGGCTTAGGCCTAGGGCTAGGATTTTTAAAACTAGGAAGCCCTGGGCTCCAGGCACACTGCAGCTGTTCAAGGCATCCCAAGGGGAGTACAAAAGTGCTACAACATGGCAGCTTTCACAGCTTTTTCCTTGGCACCATCCCTATACCTAGGCTGATTTATCTGCCTAGGGTTAGGGTTAGGGTTCAGCCTAGGGCTTGGAGTTTTTTAACCAGGAAGCCCTGAGTTCCAGGCTTACTTCATCTGCCAAAGGCATCCCAAAGCGAGTGCAGAAGTGCCACAACATGGCTGCTTTCACGGCTTTTCCCTTAGGAAGAACCCTAATACCCGGCTGATTTACCTTCCTAGGGTTACTGTTAGGCTTAGGTCTAGGACTTTTAAAACCAGGAAGCCCTGGGCTCCAGGCACACTGCAGCTGCGAAAGGCCTCCCAAGGGGAGCGCAAAAGTGACGCAACTTGGCTGCCACCACTGATATTTCCATGAGACCATCCCGAACCATAGGCTGATTTTCCTTCCTAGGGTTAAGGTTTGAGTTACGCCTAGGGTAAGGGTCTATTAACCAGAAAGCCCTGAGTTCCAAGAACACAGCAGCTGCGAAGGACTAGCCAAGAAGAGCGCAAAAGTACCACAACATGCCTGCCTCCACAGCTTTTTCCTTGGGGACATGCCTAATTCCTGGCTGATTTGCCTTTCTCGTCTTAGGGTTGGGGTTCGGCCTAGGGCTAGGATTTTTAAAATCAGGAAGCCCTGAGTTCCAGGCACACTGCAGCTGTGAAAGGCATCCAAAAGGGAGTGCAAAAGTGCCACAACATGGCTGCTTTCACGGCTTTTTCCTTGGCAAGAAGCCTAACACCAGGCTGATTTACCTTCCCAGGGTTACTGTTAGGCTTAGGCCTAGGGCTAGGATTTTTAAAACTAGGAAGCCCTTGGCTCCAGGCACACTGCAGCTGTTCAAGGCATCCCAAGGGGAGTACAAAAGTGCTACAACATGGCAGCTTTCACAGCTTTTTCCTTGGCACCATCCCTATACCTAGGCTGATTTATCTGCCTAGGGTTAGGGTTAGGCTTCAGCCTAGGGCTTGGATTTCTTTAACCAGGAAGCCCTGAGTTCCAGGCTTACTTCATCTGCCAAAGGCATCCCAAAGGGAGTGCAGAAGTGCCACAACATGGCTGCTTTCACGGCTTTTCCCTTAGGAAGAACCCTAATACCCGGCTGATTTACCTTCCTAGGGTTACTGTTAGGCTTAGGTCTAGGACTTTTAAAACCAGGAAGCCCTGGGCTCCAGGCACACTGCAGCTGCAAAAGGCATCCCAAGGGGAGCGCAAAAGTGACGCAACTTGGCTGCCACCACTGATATTTCCATGAGACCATCCCGAACCATAGGCTGATTTTCCTTCCTAGGCTTAAGGTTTGAGTTACGCCTAGGGTAAGGGTCTATTAACCAGAAAGCCCTGAGTTCCAAGAACACAGCAGCTGCGAAGGACTAGCCAAGAAGAGCGCAAAAGTACCACAACATGCCTGCCTCCACAGCTTTTTCCTTGGGGACATGCCTAATTCCTGGCTGATTTGCCTTTCTCGTCTTAGGGTTGGGGTTCGGCCTAGGGCTAGGATTTTTAAAATCAGGAAGCCCTGAGTTCCAGGCACACTGCAGCTGTGAAAGGCATCCAAAAGGGAGTGCAAAAGTGCCACAACATGGCTGCTTTCACGGCTTTTTCCTTGGCAAGAAGCCTAACACCAGGCTGATTTACCTTCCCAGGGTTACTGTTAGGCTTAGGCCTAGGGCTAGGATTTTTAAAACTAGGAAGCCCTGGGCTCCAGGCACACTGCAGCTGTTCAAGGCATCCCAAGGGGAGTACAAAAGTGCAACAACATGGCAGCTTTCACAGCTTTTTCCTTGGCACCATCCCTATACCTAGGCTGATTTATCTGCCTAGGGTTAGGGTTAGGGTTCAGCCTAGGGCTTGGAGTTTTTTAACCAGGAAGCCCTGAGTTCCAGGCTTACTTCATCTGCCAAAGGCATCCCAAAGGGAGTGCAGAAGTGCCACAACATGGCTGCTTTCACGGCTTTTCCCTTAGGAAGAACCCTAATACCCGGCTGATTTACCTTCCTAGGGTTACTGTTAGGCTTAGGTCTAGGACTTTTAAAACCAGGAAGCCCTGGGCTCCAGGCACACTGCAGCTGCGAAAGGCATCCCAAGGGGAGCGCAAAAGTGACGCAACTTGGCTGCCACCACTGATATTTCCATGAGACCATCCCGAACCATAGGCTGATTTTCCTTCCTAGGGTTAAGGTTTGAGTTACGCCTAGGGTAAGGGTCTATTAACCAGAAAGCCCTGAGTTCCAAGAACACAGCAGTTGCGAAGGACTAGCCAAGAAGAGCGCAAAAGTACCACAACATGTCTGCCTCCACAGCTTTTTCCTTGGGGACATGCCTAATTCCTGGCTGATTTGCCTTTCTCGTCTTAGGGTTGGGGTTCGGCCTAGGGCTAGGATTTTTAAAATCAGGAAGCCCTGAGTTCCAGGCACACTGCAGCTGTGAAAGGCATCCAAAAGGGAGTGCAAAAGTGCCACAACATGGCTGCTTTCACGGCTTTTTCCTTGGCAAGAAGCCTAACACCAGGCTGATTTACCTTCCCAGGGTTACTGTTAGGCTTAGGCCTAGGGCTAGGATTTTTAAAACTAGGAAGCCCTAAGCTCCAGACACACTGCAGCTGTTCAAGGCATCCCAAGGGGAGTACAAAAGTGCTACAACATGGCAGCTTTCACAGCTTTTTCCTTGGCACCATCCCTATACCTAGGCTGATTTATCTGCCTAGGGTTAGGGTTAGGCTTCAGCCTAGGGCTTGGATTTCTTTAACCAGGAAGCCCTGAGTTCCAGGCTTACTTCATCTGCCAAAGGCATCCCAAAGGGAGTGCAGAAGTGCCACAACATGGCTGCTTTCACGGCTTTTCCCTTAGGAAGAACCCTAATACCCGGCTGATTTACCTTCCTAGGGTTACTGTTAGGCTTAGGTCTAGGACTTTTAAAACCAGGAAGCCCTGGGCTCCAGGCACACTGCAGCTGCGAAAGGCATCCCAAGGGGAGCGCAAAAGTGACGCAACTTGGCTGCCACCACTGATATTTCCATGAGACCATCCCGAACCATAGGCTGATTTTCCTTCCTAGGGTTAAGGTTTGAGTTACGCCTAGGGTAGAGGTCTATTAACCAGAAAGCCCTGAGTTCCAAGAACACAGCAGTTGCGAAGGACTAGCCAAGAAGAGCGCAAAAGTACCACAACATGTCTGCCTCCACAGCTTTTTCCTTGGGGACATGCCTAATTCCTGGCTGATTTGCCTTTCTCGTCTTAGGGTTGGGGTTCGGCCTAGGGCTAGGATTTTTAAAATCAGGAAGCCCTGAGTTCCAGGCACACTGCAGCTGTGAAAGGCATCCAAAAGGGAGTGCAAAAGTGCCACAACATGGCTGCTTTCACGGCTTTTTCCTTGGCAAGAAGCCTAACACCAGGCTGATTTACCTTCCCAGGGTTACTGTTAGGCTTAGGCCTAGGGCTAGGATTTTTAAAACTAGGAAGCCCTGGGCTCCAGGCACACTGCAGCTGTTCAAGGCATCCCAAGGGGAGTACAAAAGTGCTACAACATGGCAGCTTTCACAGCTTTTTCCTTGGCACCATCCCTATACCTAGGCTGATTTATCTGCCTAGGGTTAGGGTTAGGCTTCAGCCTAGGGCTTGGATTTCTTTAACCAGGAAGCCCTGAGTTCCAGGCTTACTTCATCTGCCAAAGGCATCCCAAAGGGAGTGCAGAAGTGCCACAACATGGCTGCTTTCACGGCTTTTCCCTTAGGAAGAACCCTAATACCCGGCTGATTTACCTTCCTAGGGTTACTGTTAGGCTTAGGCCTAGGACTTTTAAAACCAGGAAGCCCTGGGCTCCAGGCACACTGCAGCTGCGAAAGGCATCCCAAGGGGAGCGCAAAAGTGACGCAACTTGGCTGCCACCACTGATATTTCCATGAGACCATCCCGAACCATAGGTTGATTTTCCTTCCTAGGGTTAAGGTTTGAGTTACGCCTAGGGTAAGGGCTCTATTAACCAGAAAGCCCTGAGTTCCAAGAACACAGCAGCTGCGAAGGACTAGCCAAGAAGAGCGCAAAAGTACCACAACATGCCTGCCTCCACAGCTTTTTCCTTGGGGACATGCCTAATTCCTGGCTGATTTGCCTTTCTCGTCTTAGGGTTGGGGTTCGGCCTAGGGCTAGGATTTTTAAAATCAGGAAGCCCTGAGTTCCAGGCACACTGCAGCTGTGAAAGGCATCCAAAAGGGAGTGCAAAAGTGCCACAACATGGCTGCTTTCACGGCTTTTTCCTTGGCAAGAAGCCTAACACCAGGCTGATTCACCTTCCCAGGGTTACTGTTAGGCTTAGGCCTAGGGCTAGGATTTTTAAAACTAGGAAGCCCTAAGCTCCAGACACACTGCAGCTGTTCAAGGCATCCCAAGGGGAGTACAAAAGTGCTACAACATGGCAGCTTTCACAGCTTTTTCCTTGGCACCATCCCTATACCTAGGCTGATTTATCTGCCTAGGGTTAGGGTTAGGGTTCAGCCTAGGGCTTGGATTTCTTTAACCAGGAAGCCCTGAGTTCCAGGCTTACTTCATCTGCCAAAGGCATCCCAAAGGGAGTGCAGAAGTGCCACAACATGGCTGCTTTCACGGCTTTTCCCTTAGGAAGAACCCTAATACCCAGCTGATTTACCTTCCTAGGGTTACTGTTAGGCTTAGGCCTAGGACTTTTAAAACCAGGAAGCCCTGGGCTCCAGGCACACTGCAGCTGCGAAAGGCATCCCAAGGGGAGCGCAAAAGTGACGCAACTTGGCTGCCACCACTGATATTTCCATGAGACCATCCCGAACCATAGGCTGATTTTCCTTCCTAGGGTTAAGGTTTGAGTTACGCCTAGGGTAGAGGTCTATTAACCAGAAAGCCCTGAGTTCCAAGAACACAGCAGTTGCGAAGGACTAGCCAAGAAGAGCGCAAAAGTACCACAACATGTCTGCCTCCACAGCTTTTTCCTTGGGGACATGCCTAATTCCTGGCTGATTTGCCTTTCTCGTCTTAGGGTTGGGGTTCGGCCTAGGGCTAGGATTTTTAAAATCAGGAAGCCCTGAGTTCCAGGCACACTGCAGCTGTGAAAGGCATCCAAAAGGGAGTGCAAAAGTGCCACAACATGGCTGCTTTCACGGCTTTTTCCTTGGCAAGAAGCCTAACACCAGGCTGATTTACCTTCCCAGGGTTACTGTTAGGCTTAGGCCTAGGGCTAGGATTTTTAAAACTAGGAAGCCCTGGGCTCCAGGCACACTGCAGCTGTTCAAGGCATCCCAAGGGGAGTACAAAAGTGCTACAACATGGCAGCTTTCACAGCTTTTTCCTTGGCACCATCCCTATACCTAGGCTGATTTATCTGCCTAGGGTTAGGGTTAGGCTTCAGCCTAGGGCTTGGATTTCTTTAACCAGGAAGCCCTGAGTTCCAGGCTTACTTCATCTGCCAAAGGCATCCCAAAGGGAGTGCAGAAGTGCCACAACATGGCTGCTTTCACGGCTTTTCCCTTAGGAAGAACCCTAATACCCGGCTGATTTACCTTCCTAGGGTTACTGTTAGGCTTAGGCCTAGGACTTTTAAAACCAGGAAGCCCTGGGCTCCAGGCACACTGCAGCTGCGAAAGGCATCCCAAGGGGAGCGCAAAAGTGACGCAACTTGGCTGCCACCACTGATATTTCCATGAGACCATCCCGAACCATAGGTTGATTTTCCTTCCTAGGGTTAAGGTTTGAGTTACGCCTAGGGTAAGGGCTCTATTAACCAGAAAGCCCTGAGTTCCAAGAACACAGCAGCTGCGAAGGACTAGCCAAGAAGAGCGCAAAAGTACCACAACATGCCTGCCTCCACAGCTTTTTCCTTGGGGACATGCCTAATTCCTGGCTGATTTGCCTTTCTCGTCTTAGGGTTGGGGTTCAGCCTAGGGCTAGGATTTTTAAAATCAGGAAGCCCTGAGTTCCAGGCACACTGCAGCTGTGAAAGGCATCCAAAAGGGAGTGCAAAAGTGCCACAACATGGCTGCTTTCACGGCTTTTTCCTTGGCAAGAAGCCTAACACCAGGCTGATTCACCTTCCCAGGGTTACTGTTAGGCTTAGGCCTAGGGCTAGGATTTTTAAAACTAGGAAGCCCTTAGCTCCAGGCACACTGCAGCTGTTCAAGGCATCCCAAGGGGAGTACAAAAGTGCAACAACATGGCAGCTTTCACAGCTTTTTCCTTGGCACCATCCCTATACCTAGGCTGATTTATCTGCCTAGGGTTAGGGTTAGGGTTCAGCCTAGGGCTTGGATTTCTTTAACCAGGAAGCCCTGAGTTCCAGGCTTACTTCATCTGCCAAAGGCATCCCAAAGGGAGTGCAGAAGTGCCACAACATGGCTGCTTTCACGGCTTTTCCCTTAGGAAGAACCCTAATACCCGGCTGATTTACCTTCCTAGGGTTACTGTTAGGCTTAGGCCTAGGACTTTTAAAACCAGGAAGCCCTGGGCTCCAGGCACACTGCAGCTGCGAAAGGCATCCCAAGGGGAGCGCAAAAGTGACGCAACTTGGCTGCCACCACTGATATTTCCATGAGACCATCCCGAACCATAGGCTGATTTTCCTTCCTAGGGTTAAGGTTTGAGTTACGCCTAGGGTAAGGGTCTATTAACCAGAAAGCCCTGAGTTCCAAGAACACAGCAGCTGCGAAGGACTAGCCAAGAAGAGCGCAAAAGTACCACAACATGCCTGCCTCCACAGCTTTTTCCTTGGGGACATGCCTAATTCCTGGCTGATTTGCCTTTCTCGTCTTAGGGTTGGGGTTCGGCCTAGGGCTAGGATTTTTAAAATCAGGAAGCCCTGAGTTCCAGGCACACTGCAGCTGTGAAAGGCATCCAAAAGGGAGTGCAAAAGTGCCACAACATGGCTGCTTTCACGGCTTTTTCCTTGGCAAGAAGCCTAACACCAGGCTGATTTACCTTCCCAGGGTTACTGTTAGGCTTAGGCCTAGGGCTAGGATTTTTAAAACTAGGAAGCCCTGGGCTCCAGGCACACTGCAGCTGTTCAAGGCATCCCAAGGGGAGTACAAAAGTGCTACAACATGGCAGCTTTCACAGCTTTTTCCTTGGCACCATCCCTATACCTAGGCTGATTTATCTGCCTAGGGTTAGGGTTAGGCTTCAGCCTAGGGCTTGGAGTTTTTTAACCAGGAAGCCCTGAGTTCCAGGCTTACTTCATCTGCCAAAGGCATCCCAAAGGGAGTGCAGAAGTGCCACAACATGGCTGCTTTCACGGCTTTTCCCTTAGGAAGAACCCTAATACCCGGCTGATTTACCTTCCTAGGGTTACTGTTAGGCTTAGGCCTAGGACTTTTAAAACCAGGAAGCCCTGGGCTCCAGGCACACTGCAGCTGCGAAAGGCATCCCAAGGGGAGCGCAAAAGTGACGCAACTTGGCTGCCACCACTGATATTTCCATGAGACCATCCCGAACCATAGGTTGATTTTCCTTCCTAGGGTTAAGGTTTGAGTTACGCCTAGGGTAAGGGCTCTATTAACCAGAAAGCCCTGAGTTCCAAGAACACAGCAGCTGCGAAGGACTAGCCAAGAAGAGCGCAAAAGTACCACAACATGCCTGCCTCCACAGCTTTTTCCTTGGGGACATGCCTAATTCCTGGCTGATTTGCCTTTCTCGTTTTAGGGTTGGGGTTCAGCCTAGGGCTAGGATTTTTAAAATCAGGAAGCCCTGAGTTCCAGGCACACTGCAGCTGTGAAAGGCATCCAAAAGGGAGTGCAAAAGTGCCACAACATGGCTGCTTTCACGGCTTTTTCCTTGGCAAGAAGCCTAACACCAGGCTGATTCACCTTCCCAGGGTTACTGTTAGGCTTAGGCCTAGGGCTAGGATTTTTAAAACTAGGAAGCCCTTAGCTCCAGGCACACTGCAGCTGTTCAAGGCATCCCAAGGGGAGTACAAAAGTGCAACAACATGGCAGCTTTCACAGCTTTTTCCTTGGCACCATCCCTATACCTAGGCTGATTTATCTGCCTAGGGTTAGGGTTAGGGTTCAGCCTAGGGCTTGGATTTCTTTAACCAGGAAGCCCTGAGTTCCAGGCTTACTTCATCTGACAAAGGCATCCCAAAGGGAGTGCAGAAGTGCCACAACATGGCTGCTTTCACGGCTTTTCCCTTAGGAAGAACCCTAATACCTGGCTGATTTACCTTCCTAGGGTTACTGTTAGGCTTAGGCCTAGGACTTTTAAAACCAGGAAGCCCTGGGCTCCAGGCACACTGCAGCTGCGAAAGGCATCCCAAGGGGAGCGCAAAAGTGACGCAACTTGGCTGCCACCACTGATATTTCCATGAGACCATCCCGAACCATAGGCTGATTTTCCTTCCTAGGGTTAAGGTTTGAGTTACGCCTAGGGTAAGGGTCTATTAACCAGAAAGCCCTGAGTTCCAAGAACACAGCAGCTGCGAAGGACTAGCCAAGAAGAGCGCAAAAGTACCACAACATGCCTGCCTCCACAGCTTTTTCCTTGGGGACATGCCTAATTCCTGGCTGATTTGCCTTTCTCGTCTTAGGGTTGGGGTTCGGCCTAGGGCTAGGATTTTTAAAATCAGGAAGCCCTGAGTTCCAGGCACACTGCAGCTGTGAAAGGCATCCAAAAGGGAGTGCAAAAGTGCCACAACATGGCTGCTTTCACGGCTTTTTCCTTGGCAAGAAGCCTAACACCAGGCTGATTTACCTTCCCAGGGTTACTGTTAGGCTTAGGCCTAGGGCTAGGATTTTTAAAACTAGGAAGCCCTTAGCTCCAGGCACACTGCAGCTGTTCAAGGCATCCCATGGGGAGTACAAAAGTGCTACAACATGGCAGCTTTCACAGCTTTTTCCTTGGCACCATCCCTATACCTAGGCTGATTTATCTGCCTAGGGTTAGGGTTAGGCTTCAGCCTAGGGCTTGGAGTTTTTTAACCAGGAAGCCCTGAGTTCCAGGCTTACTTCATCTGCCAAAGGCATCCCAAAGGGAGTGCAGAAGTGCCACAACATGGCTGCTTTCACGGCTTTTCCCTTAGGAAGAACCCTAATACCCGGCTGATTTACCTTCCTAGGGTTACTGTTAGGCTTAGGCCTAGGACTTTTAAAACCAGGAAGCCCTGGGCTCCAGGCACACTGCAGCTGCGAAAGGCATCCAAAGGGGAGCGCAAAAGTGACGCAACTTGGCTGCCACCACTGATATTTCCATGAGACCATCCCGAACCATAGGCTGATTTTCCTTCCTAGGGTTAAGGTTTGAGTTACGCCTAGGGTAAGGGCTCTATTAACCAGAAAGCCCTGAGTTCCAAGAACACAGCAGCTGCGAAGGACTAGCCAAGAAGAGCGCAAAAGTACCACAACATGCCTGCCTCCACAGCTTTTTCCTTGGGGACATGCCTAATTCCTGGCTGATTTGCCTTTCTCGTCTTAGGGTTGGGGTTCGGCCTAGGGCTAGGATTTTTAAAATCAGGAAGCCCTGAGTTCCAGGCACACTGCAGCTGTGAAAGGCATCCAAAAGGGAGTGCAAAAGTGCCACAACATGGCTGCTTTCACGGCTTTTTCCTTGGCAAGAAGCCTAACACCAGGCTGATTTACCTTCCCAGGGTTACTGTTAGGCTTAGGCCTAGGGCTAGGATTTTTAAAACTAGAAAGCCCTAAGCTCCAGACACACTGCAGCTGTTCAAGGCATCCCAAGGGGAGTACAAAAGTGCTACAACATGGCAGCTTTCACAGCTTTTTCCTTGGCACCATCCCTATACCTAGGCTGATTTATCTGCCTAGGGTTAGGGTTAGGGTTCAGCCTAGGGCTTGGATTTCTTTAACCAGGAAGCCCTGAGTTCCAGGCTTACTTCATCTGCCAAAGGCATCCCAAAGGGAGTGCAGAAGTGCCACAACATGGCTGCTTTCACAGCTTTTCCCTTAGGAAGAACCCTAATACCCGGCTGATTTACCTTCCTAGGGTTACTGTTAGGCTTAGGCCTAGGACTTTTAAAACCAGGAAGCCCTGGGCTCCAGGCACACTGCAGCTGCGAAAGGCATCCCAAGGGGAGCGCAAAAGTGACGCAACTTGGCTGCCACCACTGATATTTCCATGAGACCATCCCGAACCATAGGTTGATTTTCCTTCCTAGGGTTAAGGTTTGAGTTACGCCTAGGGTAAGGGCTCTATTAACCAGAAAGCCCTGAGTTCCAAGAACACAGCAGCTGCGAAGGACTAGCCAAGAAGAGCGCAAAAGTACCACAACATGCCTGCCTCCACAGCTTTTTCCTTGGGGACATGCCTAATTCCTGGCTGATTTGCCTTTCTCGTCTTAGGGTTGGGGTTCGGCCTAGGGCTAGGATTTTTAAAATCAGGAAGCCCTGAGTTCCAGGCACACTGCAGCTGTGAAAGGCATCCAAAAGGGAGTGCAAAAGTGCCACAACATGGCTGCTTTCACGGCTTTTTCCTTGGCAAGAAGCCTAACACCAGGCTGATTTACCTTCCCAGGGTTACTGTTAGGCTTAGGCCTAGGGCTAGGATTTTTAAAACTAGGAAGCCCTGGGCTCCAGACACACTGCAGCTGTTCAAGGCATCCCAAGGGGAGTACAAAAGTGCTACAACATGGCAGCTTTCACAGCTTTTTCCTTGGCACCATCCCTATACCTAGGCTGATTTATCTGCCTAGGGTTAGGGTTAGGCTTCAGCCTAGGGCTTGGATTTCTTTAACCAGGAAGCCCTGAGTTCCAGGCTTACTTCATCTGCCAAAGGCATCCCAAAGGGAGTGCAGAAGTGCCACAACATGGCTGCTTTCACGGCTTTTCCCTTAGGAAGAACCCTAATACCCGGCTGATTTACCTTCCTAGGGTTACTGTTAGGCTTAGGTCTAGGACTTTTAAAACCAGGAAGCCCTGGGCTCCAGGCACACTGCAGCTGCGAAAGGCATCCCAAGGGGAGCGCAAAAGTGACGCAACTTGGCTGCCACCACTGATATTTCCATGAGACCATCCCGAACCATAGGCTGATTTTCCTTCCTAGGGTTAAGGTTTGAGTTACGCCTAGGGTAAGGGTCTATTAACCAGAAAGCCCTGAGTTCCAAGAACACAGCAGCTGCGAAGGACTAGCCAAGAAGAGCGCAAAAGTACCACAACATGTCTGCCTCCACAGCTTTTTCCTTGGGGACATGCCTAATTCCTGGCTGATTTGCCTTTCTCGTCTTAGGGTTGGGGTTCGGCCTAGGGCTAGGATTTTTAAAATCAGGAAGCCCTGAGTTCCAGGCACACTGCAGCTGTGAAAGGCATCCAAAAGGGAGTGCAAAAGTGCCACAACATGGCTGCTTTCACGGCTTTTTCCTTGGCAAGAAGCCTAACACCAGGCTGATTTACCTTCCCAGGGTTACTGTTAGGCTTAGGCCTAGGGCTAGGATTTTTAAAACTAGGAAGCCCTTAGCTCCAGGCACACTGCAGCTGTTCAAGGCATCCCAAGGGGAGTACAAAAGTGCAACAACATGGCAGCTTTCACAGCTTTTTCCTTGGCACCATCCCTATACCTAGGCTGATTTATCTGCCTAGGGTTAGGGTTAGGGTTCAGCCTAGGGCTTGGATTTCTTTAACCAGGAAGCCCTGAGTTCCAGGCTTACTTCATCTGCCAAAGGCATCCCAAAGGGAGTGCAGAAGTGCCACAACATGGCTGCTTTCACGGCTTTTCCCTTAGGAAGAACCCTAATACCCGGCTGATTTACCTTCCTAGGGTTACTGTTAGGCTTAGGCCTAGGACTTTTAAAACCAGGAAGCCCTGGGCTCCAGGCACACTGCAGCTGCGAAAGGCATCCCAAGGGGAGCGCAAAAGTGACGCAACTTGGCTGCCACCACTGATATTTCCATGAGACCATCCCGAACCATAGGCTGATTTTCCTTCCTAGGGTTAAGGTTTGAGTTACGCCTATGGTAAGGGTCTATTAACCAGAAAGCCCTGAGTTCCAAGAACACAGCAGCTGCGAAGGACTAGCCAAGAAGAGCGCAAAAGTACCACAACATGCCTGCCTCCACAGCTTTTTCCTTGGGGACATGCCTAATTCCTGGCTGATTTGCCTTTCTCGTCTTAAGGTTGCGGTTCGGCCTAGGGCTAGGATTTTTAAAATCAGGAAGCCCTGAGTTCCAGGCACACTGCAGCTGTGAAAGGCATCCAAAAGGGAGTGCAAAAGTGCCACAACATGGCTGCTTTCACGGCTTTTTCCTTGGCAAGAAGCCTAACACCAGGCTGATTTACCTTCCCAGGGTTACTGTTAGGCTTAGGCCTAGGGCTAGGATTTTTAAAACTAGGAAGCCCTTAGCTCCAGGCACACTGCAGCTGTTCAAGGCATCCCATGGGGAGTACAAAAGTGCTACAACATGGCAGCTTTCACAGCTTTTTCCTTGGCACCATCCCTATACCTAGGCTGATTTATCTGCCTAGGGTTAGGGTTAGGCTTCAGCCTAGGGCTTGGAGTTTTTTAACCAGGAAGCCCTGAGTTCCAGGCTTACTTCATCTGCCAAAGGCATCCCAAAGGGAGTGCAGAAGTGCCACAACATGGCTGCTTTCACGGCTTTTCCCTTAGGAAGAACCCTAATACCCGGCTGATTTACCTTCCTAGGGTTACTGTTAGGCTTAGGTCTAGGACTTTTAAAACCAGGAAGCCCTGGGCTCCAGGCACACTGCAGCTGCGAAAGGCATCCCAAGGGGAGCGCAAAAGTGACGCAACTTGGCTGCCACCACTGATATTTCCATGAGACCATCCCGAACCATAGGCTGATTTTCCTTCCTAGGGTTAAGGTTTGAGTTACGCCTAGGGTAAGGGCTCTATTAACCAGAAAGCCCTGAGTTCCAAGAACACAGCAGCTGCGAAGGACTAGCCAAGAAGAGCGCAAAAGTACCACAACATGTCTGCCTCCACAGCTTTTTCCTTGGGGACATGCCTAATTCCTGGCTGATTTGCCTTTCTCGTCTTAGGGTTGGGGTTCGGCCTAGGGCTAGGATTTTTAAAATCAGGAAGCCCTGAGTTCCAGGCACACTGCAGCTGTGAAAGGCATCCAAAAGGGAGTGCAAAAGTGCCACAACATGGCTGCTTTCACGGCTTTTTCCTTGGCAAGAAGCCTAACACCAGGCTGATTTACCTTCCCAGGGTTACTGTTAGGCTTAGGCCTAGGGCTAGGATTTTTAAAACTAGGAAGCCCTGGGCTCCAGGCACACTGCAGCTGTTCAAGGCATCCCAAGGGGAGTACAAAAGTGCTACAACATGGCAGCTTTCACAGCTTTTTCCTTGGCACCATCCCTATACCTAGGCTGATTTATCTGCCTAGGGTTAGGGTTAGGCTTCAGCCTAGGGCTTGGAGTTTTTTAACCAGGAAGCCCTGAGTTCCAGGCTTACTTCATCTGCCAAAGGCATCCCAAAGCGAGTGCAGAAGTGCCACAACATGGCTGCTTTCACGGCTTTTCCCTTAGGAAGAACCCTAATACCCGGCTGATTTACCTTCCTAGGGTTACTGTTAGGCTTAGGCCTAGGACTTTTAAAACCAGGAAGCCCTGGGCTCCAGGCACACTGCAGCTGCGAAAGGCCTCCCAAGGGGAGCGCAAAAGTGACGCAACTTGGCTGCCACCACTGATATTTCCATGAGACCATCCCGAACCATAGGCTGATTTTCCTTCCTAGGGTTAAGGTTTGAGTTACGCCTAGGGTAAGGGCTCTATTAACCAGAAAGCCCTGAGTTCCAAGAACACAGCAGCTGCGAAGGACTAGCCAAGAAGAGCGCAAAAGTACCACAACATGCCTGCCTCCACAGCTTTTTCCTTGGGGACATGCCTAATTCCTGGCTGATTTGCCTTTCTCGTCTTAGGGTTGGGGTTCGGCCTAGGGCTAGGATTTTTAAAATCAGGAAGCCCTGAGTTCCAGGCACACTGCAGCTGTGAAAGGCATCCAAAAGGGAGTGCAAAAGTGCCACAACATGGCTGCTTTCACGGCTTTTTCCTTGGCAAGAAGCCTAACACCAGGCTGATTTACCTTCCCAGGGTTACTGTTAGGCTTAGGCCTAGGGCTAGGATTTTTAAAACTAGGAAGCCCTTGGCTCCAGGCACACTGCAGCTGTTCAAGGCATCCCAAGGGGAGTACAAAAGTGCTACAACATGGCAGCTTTCACAGCTTTTTCCTTGGCACCATCCCTATACCTAGGCTGATTTATCTGCCTAGGGTTAGGGTTAGGGTTCAGCCTAGGGCTTGGATTTCTTTAACCAGGAAGCCCTGAGTTCCAGGCTTACTTCATCTGCCAAAGGCATCCCAAAGGGAGTGCAGAAGTGCCACAACATGGCTGCTTTCACGGCTTTTCCCTTAGGAAGAACCCTAATACCCGGCTGATTTACCTTTCTAGGGTTACTGTTAGGCTTAGGTCTAGGACTTTTAAAACCAGGAAGCCCTGGGCTCCAGGCACACTGCAGCTGCAAAAGGCATCCCAAGGGGAGCGCAAAAGTGACGCAACTTGGCTGCCACCACTGATATTTCCATGAGACCATCCCGAACCATAGGCTGATTTTCCTTCCTAGGGTTAAGGTTTGAGTTACGCCTAGGGTAAGGGTCTATTAACCAGAAAGCCCTGAGTTCCAAGAACACAGCAGCTGCGAAGGACTAGCCAAGAAGAGCGCAAAAGTACCACAACATGCCTGCCTCCACAGCTTTTTCCTTGGGGACATGCCTAATTCCTGGCTGATTTGCCTTTCTCGTCTTAGGGTTGGGGTTCGGCCTAGGGCTAGGATTTTTAAAATCAGGAAGCCCTGAGTTCCAGGCACACTGCAGCTGTGAAAGGCATCCAAAAGGGAGTGCAAAAGTGCCACAACATGGCTGCTTTCACGGCTTTTTCCTTGGCAAGAAGCCTAACACCAGGCTGATTTACCTTCCCAGGGTTACTGTTAGGCTTAGGCCTAGGGCTAGGATTTTTAAAACTAGGAAGCCCTTAGCTCCAGGCACACTGCAGCTGTTCAAGGCATCCCATGGGGAGTACAAAAGTGCAACAACATGGCAGCTTTCACAGCTTTTTCCTTGGCACCATCCCTATACCTAGGCTGATTTATCTGCCTAGGGTTAGGGTTAGGGTTCACCCTAGGGCTTGGATTTCTTTAACCAGGAAGCCCTGAGTTCCAGGCTTACTTCATCTGCCAAAGGCATCCCAAAGGGAGTGCAGAAGTGCCACAACATGGCTGCTTTCACAGCTTTTTCCTTGGCACCATCCCTATACCTAGGCTGATTTATCTGCCTAGGGTTAGGGTTAGGCTTCAGCCTAGGGCTTGGAGTTTTTTAACCAGGAAGCCCTGAGTTCCAGGCTTACTTCATCTGCCAAAGGCATCCCAAAGGGAGTGCAGAAGTGCCACAACATGGCTGCTTTCACGGCTTTTCCCTTAGGAAGAACCCTAATACCCGGCTGATTTACCTTCCTAGGGTTACTGTTAGGCTTAGGCCTAGGACTTTTAAAACCAGGAAGCCCTGGGCTCCAGGCACACTGCAGCTGCGAAAGGCATCCCAAGGGGAGCGCAAAAGTGACGCAACTTGGCTGCCACCACTGATATTTCCATGAGACCATCCCGAACCATAGGTTGATTTTCCTTCCTAGGGTTAAGGTTTGTGTTACGCCTAGGGTAAGGGCTCTATTAACCAGAAAGCCCTGAGTTCCAAGAACACAGCAGCTGCGAAGGACTAGCCAAGAAGAGCGCAAAAGTAGCACAACATGCCTGCCTCCACAGCTTTTTCCTTGGGGACATGCCTAATTCCTGGCTGATTTGCCTTTCTCGTCTTAGGGTTGGGGTTCGGCCTAGGGCTAGGATTTTTAAAATCAGGAAGCCCTGAGTTCCAGGCACACTGCAGCTGTGAAAGGCATCCAAAAGGGAGTGCAAAAGTGCCACAACATGGCTGCTTTCACGGCTTTTTCCTTGGCAAGAAGCCTAACACCAGGCTGATTTACCTTCCCAGGGTTACTGTTAGGGTTAGGCCTAGGGCTAGGATTTTTAAAACTAGGAAGCCCTTAGCTCCAGGCACACTGCAGCTGTTCAAGGCATCCCAAGGGGAGTACAAAAGTGCAACAACATGGCAGCTTTCACAGCTTTTTCCTTGGCACCATCCCTATACCTAGGCTGATTTATCTGCCTAGGGTTAGGGTTAGGGTTCAGCCTAGGGCTTGGATTTCTTTAACCAGGAAGCCCTGAGTTCCAGGCTTACTTCATCTGCCAAAGGCATCCCAAAGGGAGTGCAGAAGTGCCACAACATGGCTGCTTTCACGGCTTTTCCCTTAGGAAGAACCCTAATACCCGGCTGATTTACCTTCCTAGGGTTACTGTTAGGCTTAGGCCTAGGACTTTTAAAACCAGGAAGCCCTGGGCTCCAGGCACACTGCAGCTGCGAAAGGCATCCCAAGGGGAGCGCAAAAGTGACGCAACTTGGCTGCCACCACTGATATTTCCATGAGACCATCCCGAACCATAGGCTGATTTTCCTTCCTAGGGTTAAGGTTTGAGTTACGCCTAGGGTAAGGGTCTATTAACCAGAAAGCCCTGAGTTCCAAGAACACAGCAGCTGCGAAGGACTAGCCAAGAAGAGCGCAAAAGTACCACAACATGCCTGCCTCCACAGCTTTTTCCTTGGGGACATGCCTAATTCCTGGCTGATTTGCCTTTCTCGTCTTAGGGTTGGGGTTCGGCCTAGGGCTAGGATTTTTAAAATCAGGAAGCCCTGAGTTCCAGGCACACTGCAGCTGTGAAAGGCATCCAAAAGGGAGTGCAAAAGTGCCACAACATGGCTGCTTTCACGGCTTTTTCCTTGGCAAGAAGCCTAACACCAGGCTGATTTACCTTCCCAGGGTTACTGTTAGGCTTAGGCCTAGGGCTAGGATTTTTAAAACTAGGAAGCCCTGGGCTCCAGGCACACTGCAGCTGTTCAAGGCATCCCAAGGGGAGTACAAAAGTGCTACAACATGGCAGCTTTCACAGCTTTTTCCTTGGCACCATCCCTATACCTAGGCTGATTTATCTGCCTAGGGTTAGGGTTAGGCTTCAGCCTAGGGCTTGGAGTTTTTTAACCAGGAAGCCCTGAGTTCCAGGCTTACTTCATCTGCCAAAGGCATCCCAAAGGGAGTGCAGAAGTGCCACAACATGGCTGCTTTCACGGCTTTTCCCTTAGGAAGAACCCTAATACCCGGCTGATTTACCTTCCTAGGGTTACTGTTAGGCTTAGGCCTAGGACTTTTAAAACCAGGAAGCCCTGGGCTCCAGGCACACTGCAGCTGCGAAAGGCCTCCCAAGGGGAGCGCAAAAGTGACGCAACTTGGCTGCCACCACTGATATTTCCATGAGACCATCCCGAACCATAGGCTGATTTTCCTTCCTAGGGTTAAGGTTTGAGTTACGCCTAGGGTAAGGGTCTATTAACCAGAAAGCCCTGAGTTCCAAGAACACAGCAGTTGCGAAGGACTAGCCAAGAAGAGCGCAAAAGTACCACAACATGTCTGCCTCCACAGCTTTTTCCTTGGGGACATGCCTAATTCCTGGCTGATTTGCCTTTCTCGTCTTAGGGTTGGGGTTCGGCCTAGGGCTAGGATTTTTAAAATCAGGAAGCCCTGAGTTCCTGGCACACTGCAGCTGTGAAAGGCATCCAAAAGGGAGTGCAAAAGTGCCACAACATGGCTGCTTTCACGGCTTTTTCCTTGGCAAGAAGCCTAACACCAGGCTGATTTACCTTCCCAGGGTTACTGTTAGGCTTAGGCCTAGGGCTAGGATTTTTAAAACTAGGAAGCCCTTAGCTCCAGGCACACTGCAGCTGTTCAAGGCATCCCATGGGGAGTACAAAAGTGCAACAACATGGCAGCTTTCACAGCTTTTTCCTTGGCACCATCCCTATACCTAGGCTGATTTATCTGCCTAGGGTTAGGGTTAGGGTTCAGCCTAGGGCTTGGAGTTTTTTAACCAGGAAGCCCTGAGTTCCAGGCTTACTTCATCTGCCAAAGGCATCCCAAAGGGAGTGCAGAAGTGCCACAACATGGCTGCTTTCACGGCTTTTCCCTTAGGAAGAACCCTAATACCCGGCTGATTTACCTTCCTAGGGTTACTGTTAGGCTTAGGCCTAGGACTTTTAAAACCAGGAAGCCCTGGGCTCCAGGCACACTGCAGCTGCGAAAGGCCTCCCAAGGGGAGCGCAAAAGTGACGCAACTTGGCTGCCACCACTGATATTTCCATGAGAGCATCCCGAACCATAGGCTGATTTTCCTTCCTAGGGTTAAGGTTTGAGTTACGCCTAGGGTAAGGGCTCTATTAACCAGAAAGCCCTGAGTTCCAAGAACACAGCAGCTGCGAAGGACTAGCCAAGAAGAGCGCAAAAGTACCACAACATGCCTGCCTCCACAGCTTTTTCCTTGGGGACATGCCTAATTCCTGGCTGATTTGCCTTTCTCGTCTTAGGGTTGGGGTTCGGCCTAGGGCTAGGATTTTTAAAATCAGGAAGCCCTGAGTTCCAGGCACACTGCAGATGTGAAAGGCATCCAAAAGGGAGTGCAAAAGTGCCACAACATGGCTGCTTTCACGGCTTTTTCCTTGGCAAGAAGCCTAACACCAGGCTGATTTACCTTCCCAGGGTTACTGTTAGGCTTAGGCCTAGGGCTAGGATTTTTAAAACTAGGAAGCCCTTAGCTCCAGGCACACTGCAGCTGTTCAAGGCATCCCAAGGGGAGTACAAAAGTGCAACAACATGGCAGCTTTCACAGCTTTTTCCTTGGCACCATCCCTATACCTAGGCTGATTTATCTGCCTAGGGTTAGGGTTAGGGTTCAGCCTAGGGCTTGGATTTCTTTAACCAGGAAGCCCTGAGTTCCAGGCTTACTTCATCTGCCAAAGGCATCCCAAAGGGAGTGCAGAAGTGCCACAACATGGCTGCTTTCACGGCTTTTCCCTTAGGAAGAACCCTAATACCCGGCTGATTTACCTTCCTAGGGTTACTGTTAGGCTTAGGCCTAGGACTTTTAAAACCAGGAAGCCCTGGGCTCCAGGCACACTGCAGCTGCGAAAGGCATCCCAAGGGGAGCGCAAAAGTGACGCAACTTGGCTGCCACCACTGATATTTCCATGAGACCATCCCGAACCATAGGCTGATTTTCCTTCCTAGGGTTAAGGTTTGAGTTACGCCTAGGGTAAGGGTCTATTAACCAGAAAGCCCTGAGTTCCAAGAACACAGCAGCTGCGAAGGACTAGCCAAGAAGAGCGCAAAAGTACCACAACATGCCTGCCTCCACAGCTTTTTCCTTGGGGACATGCCTAATTCCTGGCTGATTTGCCTTTCTCGTCTTAGGGTTGGGGTTCGGCCTAGGGCTAGGATTTTTAAAATCAGGAAGCCCTGAGTTCCAGGCACACTGCAGCTGTGAAAGGCATCCAAAAGGGAGTGCAAAAGTGCCACAACATGGCTGCTTTCACGGCTTTTTCCTTGGCAAGAAGCCTAACACCAGGCTGATTTACCTTCCCAGGGTTACTGTTAGGCTTAGGCCTAGGGCTAGGATTTTTAAAACTAGGAAGCCCTTAGCTCCAGGCACACTGCAGCTGTTCAAGGCATCCCATGGGGAGTACAAAAGTGCTACAACATGGCAGCTTTCACAGCTTTTTCCTTGGCACCATCCCTATACCTAGGCTGATTTATCTGCCTAGGGTTAGGGTTAGGCTTCAGCCTAGGGCTTGGATTTCTTTAACCAGGAAGCCCTGAGTTCCAGGCTTACTTCATCTGCCAAAGGCATCCCAAAGGGAGTGCAGAAGTGCCACAACATGGCTGCTTTCACGGCTTTTCCCTTAGGAAGAACCCTAATACCCGGCTGATTTACCTTCCTAGGGTTACTGTTAGGCTTAGGTCTAGGACTTTTAAAACCAGGAAGCCCTGGGCTCCAGGCACACTGCAGCTGCGAAAGGCATCCCAAGGGGAGCGCAAAAGTGACGCAACTTGGCTGCCACCACTGATATTTCCATGAGACCATCCCGAACCATAGGCTGATTTTCCTTCCTAGGGTTAAGGTTTGAGTTACGCCTAGGGTAAGGGTCTATTAACCAGAAAGCCCTGAGTTCCAAGAACACAGCAGTTGCGAAGGACTAGCCAAGAAGAGCGCAAAAGTACCACAACATGCCTGCCTCCACAGCTTTTTCCTTGGGGACATGCCTAATTCCTGGCTGATTTGCCTTTCTCGTCTTAGGGTTGGGGTTCGGCCTAGGGCTAGGATTTTTAAAATCAGGAAGCCCTGAGTTCCAGGCACACTGCAGCTGTGAAAGGCATCCAAAAGGGAGTGCAAAAGTGCCACAACATGGCTGCTTTCACGGCTTTTTCCTTGGCAAGAAGCCTAACACCAGGCTGATTTACCTTCCCAGGGTTACTGTTAGGCTTAGGCCTAGGGCTAGGATTTTTAAAACTAGGAAGCCCTTAGCTCCAGGCACACTGCAGCTGTTCAAGGCATCCCAAGGGGAGTACAAAAGTGCAACAACATGGCAGCTTTCACAGCTTTTTCCTTGGCACCATCCCTATACCTAGGCTGATTTATCTGCCTAGGGTTAGGGTTAGGCTTCAGCCTAGGGCTTGGATTTCTTTAACCAGGAAGCCCTGAGTTCCAGGCTTACTTCATCTGCCAAAGGCATCCCAAAGGGAGTGCAGAAGTGCCACAACATGGCTGCTTTCACGGCTTTTCCCTTAGGAAGAACCCTAATACCCGGCTGATTTACCTTCCTAGGGTTACTGTTAGGCTTAGGCCTAGGACTTTTAAAACCAGGAAGCCCTGGGCTCCAGGCACACTGCAGCTGCGAAAGGCATCCCAAGGGGAGCGCAAAAGTGACGCAACTTGGCTGCCACCACTGATATTTCCATGAGACCATCCCGAACCATAGGCTGATTTTCCTTCCTAGGGTTAAGGTTTGAGTTACGCCTAGGGTAAGGGTCTATTAACCAGAAAGCCCTGAGTTCCAAGAACACAGCAGTTGCGAAGGACTAGCCAAGAAGAGCGCAAAAGTACCACAACATGTCTGCCTCCACAGCTTTTTCCTTGGGGACATGCCTAATTCCTGGCTGATTTGCCTTTCTCGTCTTAGGGTTGGGGTTCGGCCTAGGGCTAGGATTTTTAAAATCAGGAAGCCCTGAGTTCCAGGCACACTGCAGCTGTGAAAGGCATCCAAAAGGGAGTGCAAAAGTGCCACAACATGGCTGCTTTCACGGCTTTTTCCTTGGCAAGAAGCCTAACACCAGGCTGATTTACCTTCCCAGGGTTACTGTTAGGCTTAGGCCTAGGGCTAGGATTTTTAAAACTAGGAAGCCCTTAGCTCCAGGCACACTGCAGCTGTTCAAGGCATCCCATGGGGAGTACAAAAGTGCAACAACATGGCAGCTTTCACAGCTTTTTCCTTGGCACCATCCCTATACCTAGGCTGATTTATCTGCCTAGGGTTAGGGTTAGGGTTCAGCCTAGGGCTTGGAGTTTTTTAACCAGGAAGCCCTGAGTTCCAGGCTTACTTCATCTGCCAAAGGCATCCCAAAGGGAGTGCAGAAGTGCCACAACATGGCTGCTTTCACGGCTTTTCCCTTAGGAAGAACCCTAATACCCGGCTGATTTACCTTCCTAGGGTTACTGTTAGGCTTAGGCCTAGGACTTTTAAAACCAGGAAGCCCTGGGCTCCAGGCACACTGCAGCTGCGAAAGGCATCCCAAGGGGAGCGCAAAAGTGACGCAACTTGGCTGCCACCACTGATATTTCCATGAGACCATCCCGAACCATAGGCTGATTTTCCTTCCTAGGGTTAAGGTTTGAGTTACGCCTAGGGTAAGGGTCTATTAACCAGAAAGCCCTGAGTTCCAAGAACACAGCAGCTGCGAAGGACTAGCCAAGAAGAGCGCAAAAGTACCACAACATGCCTGCCTCCACAGCTTTTTCCTTGGGGACATGCCTAATTCCTGGCTGATTTGCCTTTCTCGTCTTAGGGTTGGGGTTCGGCCTAGGGCTAGGATTTTTAAAATCAGGAAGCCCTGAGTTCCAGGCACACTGCAGCTGTGAAAGGCATCCAAAAGGGAGTGCAAAAGTGCCACAACATGGCTGCTTTCACGGCTTTTTCCTTGGCAAGAAGCCTAACACCAGGCTGATTTACCTTCCCAGGGTTACTGTTAGGCTTAGGCCTAGGGCTAGGATTTTTAAAACTAGGAAGCCCTTAGCTCCAGGCACACTGCAGCTGTTCAAGGCATCCCATGGGGAGTACAAAAGTGCAACAACATGGCAGCTTTCACAGCTTTTTCCTTGGCACCATCCCTATACCTAGGCTGATTTATCTGCCTAGGGTTAGGGTTAGGGTTCAGCCTAGGGCTTGGAGTTTTTTAACCAGGAAGCCCTGAGTTCCAGGCTTACTTCATCTGCCAAAGGCATCCCAAAGGGAGTGCAGAAGTGCCACAACATGGCTGCTTTCACGGCTTTTCCCTTAGGAAGAACCCTAATACCCGGCTGATTTACCTTCCTAGGGTTACTGTTAGGCTTAGGCCTAGGACTTTTAAAACCAGGAAGCCCTGGGCTCCAGGCACACTGCAGCTGCGAAAGGCATCCCAAGGGGAGCGCAAAAGTGACGCAACTTGGCTGCCACCACTGATATTTCCATGAGACCATCCCGAACCATAGGCTGATTTTCCTTCCTAGGGTTAAGGTTTGAGTTACGCCTAGGGTAAGGGTCTATTAACCAGAAAGCCCTGAGTTCCAAGAACACAGCAGCTGCGAAGGACTAGCCAAGAAGAGCGCAAAAGTACCACAACATGCCTGCCTCCACAGCTTTTTCCTTGGGGACATGCCTAATTCCTGGCTGATTTGCCTTTCTCGTCTTAGGGTTGGGGTTCGGCCTAGGGCTAGGATTTTTAAAATCAGGAAGCCCTGAGTTCCAGGCACACTGCAGCTGTGAAAGGCATCCAAAAGGGAGTGCAAAAGTGCCACAACATGGCTGCTTTCACGGCTTTTTCCTTGGCAAGAAGCCTAACACCAGGCTGATTTACCTTCCCAGGGTTACTGTTAGGCTTAGGCCTAGGGCTAGGATTTTTAAAACTAGGAAGCCCTGGGCTCCAGGCACACTGCAGCTGTTCAAGGCATCCCATGGGGAGTACAAAAGTGCTACAACATGGCAGCTTTCACAGCTTTTTCCTTGGCACCATCCCTATACCTAGGCTGATTTATCTGCCTAGGGTTAGGGTTAGGCTTCAGCCTAGGGCTTGGATTTCTTTAACCAGGAAGCCCTGAGTTCCAGGCTTACTTCATCTGCCAAAGGCATCCCAAAGGGAGTGCAGAAGTGCCACAACATGGCTGCTTTCACGGCTTTTCCCTTAGGAAGAACCCTAATACCCGGCTGATTTACCTTCCTAGGGTTACTGTTAGGCTTAGGTCTAGGACTTTTAAAACCAGGAAGCCCTGGGCTCCAGGCACACTGCAGCTGCGAAAGGCATCCCAAGGGGAGCGCAAAAGTGACGCAACTTGGCTGCCACCACTGATATTTCCATGAGACCATCCCGAACCATAGGCTGATTTTCCTTCCTAGGGTTAAGGTTTGAGTTACGCCTAGGGTAAGGGTCTATTAACCAGAAAGCCCTGAGTTCCAAGAACACAGCAGTTGCGAAGGACTAGCCAAGAAGAGCGCAAAAGTACCACAACATGCCTGCCTCCACAGCTTTTTCCTTGGGGACATGCCTAATTCCTGGCTGATTTGCCTTTCTCGTCTTAGGGTTGGGGTTCGGCCTAGGGCTAGGATTTTTAAAATCAGGAAGCCCTGAGTTCCAGACACACTGCAGCTGTGAAAGGCATCCAAAAGGGAGTGCAAAAGTGCCACAACATGGCTGCTTTCACGGCTTTTTCCTTGGCAAGAAGCCTAACACCAGGCTGATTTACCTTCCCAGGGTTACTGTTAGGCTTAGGCCTAGGGCTAGGATTTTTAAAACTAGGAAGCCCTTAGCTCCAGGCACACTGCAGCTGTTCAAGGCATCCCAAGGGGAGTACAAAAGTGCAACAACATGGCAGCTTTCACAGCTTTTTCCTTGGCACCATCCCTATACCTAGGCTGATTTATCTGCCTAGGGTTAGGGTTAGGCTTCAGCCTAGGGCTTGGATTTCTTTAACCAGGAAGCCCTGAGTTCCAGGCTTACTTCATCTGCCAAAGGCATCCCAAAGGGAGTGCAGAAGTGCCACAACATGGCTGCTTTCACGGCTTTTCCCTTAGGAAGAACCCTAATACCCGGCTGATTTACCTTCCTAGGGTTACTGTTAGGCTTAGGCCTAGGACTTTTAAAACCAGGAAGCCCTGGGCTCCAGGCACACTGCAGCTGCGAAAGGCATCCCAAGGGGAGCGCAAAAGTGACGCAACTTGGCTGCCACCACTGATATTTCCATGAGACCATCCCGAACCATAGGCTGATTTTCCTTCCTAGGGTTAAGGTTTGAGTTACGCCTAGGGTAAGGGTCTATTAACCAGAAAGCCCTGAGTTCCAAGAACACAGCAGTTGCGAAGGACTAGCCAAGAAGAGCGCAAAAGTACCACAACATGTCTGCCTCCACAGCTTTTTCCTTGGGGACATGCCTAATTCCTGGCTGATTTGCCTTTCTCGTCTTAGGGTTGGGGTTCGGCCTAGGGCTAGGATTTTTAAAATCAGGAAGCCCTGAGTTCCAGGCACACTGCAGCTGTGAAAGGCATCCAAAAGGGAGTGCAAAAGTGCCACAACATGGCTGCTTTCACGGCTTTTTCCTTGGCAAGAAGCCTAACACCAGGCTGATTTACCTTCCCAGGGTTACTGTTAGGCTTAGGCCTAGGGCTAGGATTTTTAAAACTAGGAAGCCCTTAGCTCCAGGCACACTGCAGCTGTTCAAGGCATCCCATGGGGAGTACAAAAGTGCAACAACATGGCAGCTTTCACAGCTTTTTCCTTGGCACCATCCCTATACCTAGGCTGATTTATCTGCCTAGGGTTAGGGTTAGGGTTCAGCCTAGGGCTTGGAGTTTTTTAACCAGGAAGCCCTGAGTTCCAGGCTTACTTCATCTGCCAAAGGCATCCCAAAGGGAGTGCAGAAGTGCCACAACATGGCTGCTTTCACGGCTTTTCCCTTAGGAAGAACCCTAATACCCGGCTGATTTACCTTCCTAGGGTTACTGTTAGGCTTAGGCCTAGGACTTTTAAAACCAGGAAGCCCTGGGCTCCAGGCACACTGCAGCTGCGAAAGGCATCCCAAGGGGAGCGCAAAAGTGACGCAACTTGGCTGCCACCACTGATATTTCCATGAGACCATCCCGAACCATAGGCTGATTTTCCTTCCTAGGGTTAAGGTTTGAGTTACGCCTAGGGTAAGGGTCTATTAACCAGAAAGCCCTGAGTTCCAAGAACACAGCAGCTGCGAAGGACTAGCCAAGAAGAGCGCAAAAGTACCACAACATGCCTGCCTCCACAGCTTTTTCCTTGGGGACATGCCTAATTCCTGGCTGATTTGCCTTTCTCGTCTTAGGGTTGGGGTTCGGCCTAGGGCTAGGATTTTTAAAATCAGGAAGCCCTGAGTTCCAGGCACACTGCAGCTGTGAAAGGCATCCAAAAGGGAGTGCAAAAGTGCCACAACATGGCTGCTTTCACGGCTTTTTCCTTGGCAAGAAGCCTAACACCAGGCTGATTTACCTTCCCAGGGTTACTGTTAGGCTTAGGCCTAGGGCTAGGATTTTTAAAACTAGGAAGCCCTTAGCTCCAGGCACACTGCAGCTGTTCAAGGCATCCCAAGGGGAGTACAAAAGTGCTACAACATGGCAGCTTTCACAGCTTTTTCCTTGGCACCATCCCTATACCTAGGCTGATTTATCTGCCTAGGGTTAGGGTTAGGCTTCAGCCTAGGGCTTGGAGTTTTTTAACCAGGAAGCCCTGAGTTCCAGGCTTACTTCATCTGCCAAAGGCATCCCAAAGGGAGTGCAGAAGTGCCACAACATGGCTGCTTTCACGGCTTTTCCCTTAGGAAGAACCCTAATACCCGGCTGATTTACCTTCCTAGGGTTACTGTTAGGCTTAGGCCTAGGACTTTTAAAACCAGGAAGCCCTGGGCTCCAGGCACACTGCAGCTGCGAAAGGCATCCCAAGGGGAGCGCAAAAGTGACGCAACTTGGCTGCCACCACTGATATTTCCATGAGACCATCCCGAACCATAGGTTGATTTTCCTTCCTAGGCTTAAGGTTTGAGTTACGCCTAGGGTAAGGGCTCTATTAACCAGAAAGCCCTGAGTTCCAAGAACACAGCAGCTGCGAAGGACTAGCCAAGAAGAGCGCAAAAGTAGCACAACATGCCTGCCTCCACAGCTTTTTCCTTGGGGACATGCCTAATTCCTGGCTGATTTGCCTTTCTCGTCTTAGGGTTGGGGTTCGGCCTAGGGCTAGGATTTTTAAAATCAGGAAGCCCTGAGTTCCAGGCACACTGCAGCTGTGAAAGGCATCCAAAAGGGAGTGCAAAAGTGCCACAACATGGCTGCTTTCACGGCTTTTTCCTTGGCAAGAAGCCTAACACCAGGCTGATTTACCTTCCCAGGGTTACTGTTAGGCTTAGGCCTAGGGCTAGGATTTTTAAAACTAGGAAGCCCTTAGCTCCAGGCACACTGCAGCTGTTCAAGGCATCCCAAGGGGAGTACAAAAGTGCAACAACATGGCAGCTTTCACAGCTTTTTCCTTGGCACCATCCCTATACCTAGGCTGATTTATCTGCCTAGGGTTAGGGTTAGGGTTCAGCCTAGGGCTTGGATTTCTTTAACCAGGAAGCCCTGAGTTCCAGGCTTACTTCATCTGCCAAAGGCATCCCAAAGGGAGTGCAGAAGTGCCACAACATGGCTGCTTTCACGGCTTTTCCCTTACGAAGAACCCTAATACCCGGCTGATTTACCTTCCTAGGGTTACTGTTAGGCTTAGGCCTAGGACTTTTAAAACCAGGAAGCCCTGGGCTCCAGGCACACTGCAGCTGCGAAAGGCATCCCAAGGGGAGCGCAAAAGTGACGCAACTTGGCTGCCACCACTGATATTTCCATGAGACCATCCCGAACCATAGGCTGATTTTCCTTCCTAGGGTTAAGGTTTGAGTTACGCCTAGGGTAAGGGTCTATTAACCAGAAAGCCCTGAGTTCCAAGAACACAGCAGCTGCGAAGGACTAGCCAAGAAGAGCGCAAAAGTACCACAACATGCCTGCCTCCACAGCTTTTTCCTTGGGGACATGCCTAATTCCTGGCTGATTTGCCTTTCTCGTCTTAGGGTTGGGGTTCGGCCTAGGGCTAGGATTTTTAAAATCAGGAAGCCCTGAGTTCCAGGCACACTGCAGCTGTGAAAGGCATCCAAAAGGGAGTGCAAAAGTGCCACAACATGGCTGCTTTCACGGCTTTTTCCTTGGCAAGAAGCCTAACACCAGGCTGATTTACCTTCCCAGGGTTACTGTTAGGCTTAGGCCTAGGGCTAGGATTTTTAAAACTAGGAAGCCCTGGGCTCCAGGCACACTGCAGCTGTTCAAGGCATCCCATGGGGAGTACAAAAGTGCTACAACATGGCAGCTTTCACAGCTTTTTCCTTGGCACCATCCCTATACCTAGGCTGATTTATCTGCCTAGGGTTAGGGTTAGGCTTCAGCCTAGGGCTTGGATTTCTTTAACCAGGAAGCCCTGAGTTCCAGGCTTACTTCATCTGCCAAAGGCATCCCAAAGGGAGTGCAGAAGTGCCACAACATGGCTGCTTTCACGGCTTTTCCCTTAGGAAGAACCCTAATACCCGGCTGATTTACCTTCCTAGGGTTACTGTTAGGCTTAGGTCTAGGACTTTTAAAACCAGGAAGCCCTGGGCTCCAGGCACACTGCAGCTGCGAAAGGCATCCCAAGGGGAGCGCAAAAGTGACGCAACTTGGCTGCCACCACTGATATTTCCATGAGACCATCCCGAACCATAGGCTGATTTTCCTTCCTAGGGTTAAGGTTTGAGTTACGCCTAGGGTAAGGGTCTATTAACCAGAAAGCCCTGAGTTCCAAGAACACAGCAGTTGCGAAGGACTAGCCAAGAAGAGCGCAAAAGTACCACAACATGCCTGCCTCCACAGCTTTTTCCTTGGGGACATGCCTAATTCCTGGCTGATTTGCCTTTCTCGTCTTAGGGTTGGGGTTCGGCCTAGGGCTAGGATTTTTAAAATCAGGAAGCCCTGAGTTCCAGGCACACTGCAGCTGTGAAAGGCATCCAAAAGGGAGTGCAAAAGTGCCACAACATGGCTGCTTTCACGGCTTTTTCCTTGGCAAGAAGCCTAACACCAGGCTGATTTACCTTCCCAGGGTTACTGTTAGGCTTAGGCCTAGGGCTAGGATTTTTAAAACTAGGAAGCCCTTAGCTCCAGGCACACTGCAGCTGTTCAAGGCATCCCAAGGGGAGTACAAAAGTGCAACAACATGGCAGCTTTCACAGCTTTTTCCTTGGCACCATCCCTATACCTAGGCTGATTTATCTGCCTAGGGTTAGGGTTAGGCTTCAGCCTAGGGCTTGGATTTCTTTAACCAGGAAGCCCTGAGTTCCAGGCTTACTTCATCTGCCAAAGGCATCCCAAAGGGAGTGCAGAAGTGCCACAACATGGCTGCTTTCACGGCTTTTCCCTTAGGAAGAACCCTAATACCCGGCTGATTTACCTTCCTAGGGTTACTGTTAGGCTTAGGCCTAGGACTTTTAAAACCAGGAAGCCCTGGGCTCCAGGCACACTGCAGCTGCGAAAGGCATCCCAAGGGGAGCGCAAAAGTGACGCAACTTGGCTGCCACCACTGATATTTCCATGAGACCATCCCGAACCATAGGCTGATTTTCCTTCCTAGGGTTAAGGTTTGAGTTACGCCTAGGGTAAGGGTCTATTAACCAGAAAGCCCTGAGTTCCAAGAACACAGCAGTTGCGAAGGACTAGCCAAGAAGAGCGCAAAAGTACCACAACATGTCTGCCTCCACAGCTTTTTCCTTGGGGACATGCCTAATTCCTGGCTGATTTGCCTTTCTCGTCTTAGGGTTGGGGTTCGGCCTAGGGCTAGGATTTTTAAAATCAGGAAGCCCTGAGTTCCAGGCACACTGGAGCTGTGAAAGGCATCCAAAAGGGAGTGCAAAAGTGCCACAACATGGCTGCTTTCACGGCTTTTTCCTTGGCAAGAAGCCTAACACCAGGCTGATTTACCTTCCCAGGGTTACTGTTAGGCTTAGGCCTAGGGCTAGGATTTTTAAAACTAGGAAGCCCTTAGCTCCAGGCACACTGCAGCTGTTCAAGGCATCCCATGGGGAGTACAAAAGTGCAACAACATGGCAGCTTTCACAGCTTTTTCCTTGGCACCATCCCTATACCTAGGCTGATTTATCTGCCTAGGGTTAGGGTTAGGGTTCAGCCTAGGGCTTGGAGTTTTTTAACCAGGAAGCCCTGAGTTCCAGGCTTACTTCATCTGCCAAAGGCATCCCAAAGGGAGTGCAGAAGTGCCACAACATGGCTGCTTTCACGGCTTTTCCCTTAGGAAGAACCCTAATACCCGGCTGATTTACCTTCCTAGGGTTACTGTTAGGCTTAGGCCTAGGACTTTTAAAACCAGGAAGCCCTGGGCTCCAGGCACACTGCAGCTGCGAAAGGCATCCCAAGGGGAGCGCAAAAGTGACGCAACTTGGCTGCCACCACTGATATTTCCATGAGACCATCCCGAACCATAGGCTGATTTTCCTTCCTAGGGTTAAGGTTTGAGTTACGCCTAGGGTAAGGGTCTATTAACCAGAAAGCCCTGAGTTCCAAGAACACAGCAGCTGCGAAGGACTAGCCAAGAAGAGCGCAAAAGTACCACAACATGCCTGCCTCCACAGCTTTTTCCTTGGGGACATGCCTAATTCCTGGCTGATTTGCCTTTCTCGTCTTAGGGTTGGGGTTCGGCCTAGGGCTAGGATTTTTAAAATCAGGAAGCCCTGAGTTCCAGGCACACTGCAGCTGTGAAAGGCATCCAAAAGGGAGTGCAAAAGTGCCACAACATGGCTGCTTTCACGGCTTTTTCCTTGGCAAGAAGCCTAACACCAGGCTGATTTACCTTCCCAGGGTTACTGTTAGGCTTAGGCCTAGGGCTAGGATTTTTAAAACTAGGAAGCCCTGGGCTCCAGGCACACTGCAGCTGTTCAAGGCATCCCATGGGGAGTACAAAAGTGCTACAACATGGCAGCTTTCACAGCTTTTTCCTTGGCACCATCCCTATACCTAGGCTGATTTATCTGCCTAGGGTTAGGGTTAGGCTTCAGCCTAGGGCTTGGATTTCTTTAACCAGGAAGCCCTGAGTTCCAGGCTTACTTCATCTGCCAAAGGCATCCCAAAGGGAGTGCAGAAGTGCCACAACATGGCTGCTTTCACGGCTTTTCCCTTAGGAAGAACCCTAATACCCGGCTGATTTACCTTCCTAGGGTTACTGTTAGGCTTAGGTCTAGGACTTTTAAAACCAGGAAGCCCTGGGCTCCAGGCACACTGCAGCTGCGAAAGGCATCCCAAGGGGAGCGCAAAAGTGACGCAACTTGGCTGCCACCACTGATATTTCCATGAGACCATCCCGAACCATAGGCTGATTTTCCTTCCTAGGGTTAAGGTTTGAGTTACGCCTAGGGTAAGGGTCTATTAACCAGAAAGCCCTGAGTTCCAAGAACACAGCAGTTGCGAAGGACTAGCCAAGAAGAGCGCAAAAGTACCACAACATGCCTGCCTCCACAGCTTTTTCCTTGGGGACATGCCTAATTCCTGGCTGATTTGCCTTTCTCGTCTTAGGGTTGGGGTTCGGCCTAGGGCTAGGATTTTTAAAATCAGGAAGCCCTGAGTTCCAGACACACTGCAGCTGTGAAAGGCATCCAAAAGGGAGTGCAAAAGTGCCACAACATGGCTGCTTTCACGGCTTTTTCCTTGGCAAGAAGCCTAACACCAGGCTGATTTACCTTCCCAGGGTTACTGTTAGGCTTAGGCCTAGGGCTAGGATTTTTAAAACTAGGAAGCCCTTAGCTCCAGGCACACTGCAGCTGTTCAAGGCATCCCAAGGGGAGTACAAAAGTGCAACAACATGGCAGCTTTCACAGCTTTTTCCTTGGCACCATCCCTATACCTAGGCTGATTTATCTGCCTAGGGTTAGGGTTAGGCTTCAGCCTAGGGCTTGGATTTCTTTAACCAGGAAGCCCTGAGTTCCAGGCTTACTTCATCTGCCAAAGGCATCCCAAAGGGAGTGCAGAAGTGCCACAACATGGCTGCTTTCACGGCTTTTCCCTTAGGAAGAACCCTAATACCCGGCTGATTTACCTTCCTAGGGTTACTGTTAGGCTTAGGCCTAGGACTTTTAAAACCAGGAAGCCCTGGGCTCCAGGCACACTGCAGCTGCGAAAGGCATCCCAAGGGGAGCGCAAAAGTGACGCAACTTGGCTGCCACCACTGATATTTCCATGAGACCATCCCGAACCATAGGCTGATTTTCCTTCCTAGGGTTAAGGTTTGAGTTACGCCTAGGGTAAGGGCTCTATTAACCAGAAAGCCCTGAGTTCCAAGAACACAGCAGCTGCGAAGGACTAGCCAAGAAGAGCGCAAAAGTACCACAACATGCCTGCCTCCACAGCTTTTTCCTTGGGGACATGCCTAATTCCTGGCTGATTTGCCTTTCTCGTCTTAGGGTTGGGGTTCGGCCTAGGGCTAGGATTTTTAAAATCAGGAAGCCCTGAGTTCCAGGCACACTGCAGCTGTGAAAGGCATCCAAAAGGGAGTGCAAAAGTGCCACAACATGGCTGCTTTCACGGCTTTTTCCTTGGCAAGAAGCCTAACACCAGGCTGATTTACCTTCCCAGGGTTACTGTTAGGCTTAGGCCTAGGGCTAGGATTTTTAAAACTAGGAAGCCCTTAGCTCCAGGCACACTGCAGCTGTTCAAGGCATCCCAAGGGGAGTACAAAAGTGCTACAACATGGCAGCTTTCACAGCTTTTTCCTTGGCACCATCCCTATACCTAGGCTGATTTATCTGCCTAGGGTTAGGGTTAGGCTTCAGCCTAGGGCTTGGAGTTTTTTAACCAGGAAGCCCTGAGTTCCAGGCTTACTTCATCTGCCAAAGGCATCCCAAAGGGAGTGCAGAAGTGCCACAACATGGCTGCTTTCACGGCTTTTCCCTTAGGAAGAACCCTAATACCCGGCTGATTTACCTTCCTAGGGTTACTGTTAGGCTTAGGCCTAGGACTTTTAAAACCAGGAAGCCCTGGGCTCCAGGCACACTGCAGCTGCGAAAGGCATCCCAAGGGGAGCGCAAAAGTGACGCAACTTGGCTGCCACCACTGATATTTCCATGAGACCATCCCGAACCATAGGTTGATTTTCCTTCCTAGGCTTAAGGTTTGAGTTACGCCTAGGGTAAGGGCTCTATTAACCAGAAAGCCCTGAGTTCCAAGAACACAGCAGCTGCGAAGGACTAGCCAAGAAGAGCGCAAAAGTAGCACAACATGCCTGCCTCCACAGCTTTTTCCTTGGGGACATGCCTAATTCCTGGCTGATTTGCCTTTCTCGTCTTAGGGTTGGGGTTCGGCCTAGGGCTAGGATTTTTAAAATCAGGAAGCCCTGAGTTCCAGGCACACTGCAGCTGTGAAAGGCATCCAAAAGGGAGTGCAAAAGTGCCACAACATGGCTGCTTTCACGGCTTTTTCCTTGGCAAGAAGCCTAACACCAGGCTGATTTACCTTCCCAGGGTTACTGTTAGGCTTAGGCCTAGGGCTAGGATTTTTAAAACTAGGAAGCCCTTAGCTCCAGGCACACTGCAGCTGTTCAAGGCATCCCAAGGGGAGTACAAAAGTGCAACAACATGGCAGCTTTCACAGCTTTTTCCTTGGCACCATCCCTATACCTAGGCTGATTTATCTGCCTAGGGTTAGGGTTAGGGTTCAGCCTAGGGCTTGGATTTCTTTAACCAGGAAGCCCTGAGTTCCAGGCTTACTTCATCTGCCAAAGGCATCCCAAAGGGAGTGCAGAAGTGCCACAACATGGCTGCTTTCACGGCTTTTCCCTTAGGAAGAACCCTAATACCCGGCTGATTTACCTTCCTAGGGTTACTGTTAGGCTTAGGCCTAGGACTTTTAAAACCAGGAAGCCCTGGGCTCCAGGCACACTGCAGCTGCGAAAGGCATCCCAAGGGGAGCGCAAAAGTGACGCAACTTGGCTGCCACCACTGATATTTCCATGAGACCATCCCGAACCATAGGCTGATTTTCCTTCCTAGGGTTAAGGTTTGAGTTACGCCTAGGGTAAGGGTCTATTAACCAGAAAGCCCTGAGTTCCAAGAACACAGCAGCTGCGAAGGACTAGCCAAGAAGAGCGCAAAAGTACCACAACATGCCTGCCTCCACAGCTTTTTCCTTGGGGACATGCCTAATTCCTGGCTGATTTGCCTTTCTCGTCTTAGGGTTGGGGTTCGGCCTAGGGCTAGGATTTTTAAAATCAGGAAGCCCTGAGTTCCAGGCACACTGCAGCTGTGAAAGGCATCCAAAAGGGAGTGCAAAAGTGCCACAACATGGCTGCTTTCACGGCTTTTTCCTTGGCAAGAAGCCTAACACCAGGCTGATTTACCTTCCCAGGGTTACTGTTAGGCTTAGGCCTAGGGCTAGGATTTTTAAAACTAGGAAGCCCTTAGCTCCAGGCACACTGCAGCTGTTCAAGGCATCCCAAGGGGAGTACAAAAGTGCTACAACATGGCAGCTTTCACAGCTTTTTCCTTGGCACCATCCCTATACCTAGGCTGATTTATCTGCCTAGGGTTAGGGTTAGGCTTCAGCCTAGGGCTTGGATTTCTTTAACCAGGAAGCCCTGAGTTCCAGGCTTACTTCATCTGCCAAAGGCATCCCAAAGGGAGTGCAGAAGTGCCACAACATGGCTGCTTTCACGGCTTTTCCCTTAGGAAGAACCCTAATACCCGGCTGATTTACCTTCCTAGGGTTACTGTTAGGCTTAGGTCTAGGACTTTTAAAACCAGGAAGCCCTGGGCTCCAGGCACACTGCAGCTGCGAAAGGCATCCCAAGGGGAGCGCAAAAGTGACGCAACTTGGCTGCCACCACTGATATTTCCATGAGACCATCCCGAACCATAGGCTGATTTTCCTTCCTAGGGTTAAGGTTTGAGTTACGCCTAGGGTAAGGGCTCTATTAACCAGAAAGCCCTGAGTTCCAAGAACACAGCAGCTGCGAAGGACTAGCCAAGAAGAGCGCAAAAGTACCACAACATGCCTGCCTCCACAGCTTTTTCCTTGGGGACATGCCTAATTCCTGGCTGATTTGCCTTTCTCGTCTTAGGGTTGGGGTTCGGCCTAGGGCTAGGATTTTTAAAATCAGGAAGCCCTGAGTTCCAGGCACACTGCAGCTGTGAAAGGCATCCAAAAGGGAGTGCAAAAGTGCCACAACATGGCTGCTTTCACGGCTTTTTCCTTGGCAAGAAGCCTAACACCAGGCTGATTTACCTTCCCAGGGTTACTGTTAGGCTTAGGCCTAGGGCTAGGATTTTTAAAACTAGGAAGCCCTGGGCTCCAGACACACTGCAGCTGTTCAAGGCATCCCAAGGGGAGTACAAAAGTGCAACAACATGGCAGCTTTCACAGCTTTTTCCTTGGCACCATCCCTATACCTAGGCTGATTTATCTGCCTAGGGTTAGGGTTAGGGTTCAGCCTAGGGCTTGGATTTCTTTAACCAGGAAGCCCTGAGTTCCAGGCTTACTTCATCTGCCAAAGGCATCCCAAAGGGAGTGCAGAAGTGCCACAACATGGCTGCTTTCACGGCTTTTCCCTTAGGAAGAACCCTAATACCCGGCTGATTTACCTTCCTAGGGTTACTGTTAGGCTTAGGTCTAGGACTTTTAAAACCAGGAAGCCCTGGGCTCCAGGCACACTGCAGCTGCGAAAGGCATCCCAAGGGGAGCGCAAAAGTGACGCAACTTGGCTGCCACCACTGATATTTCCATGAGACCATCCCGAACCATAGGCTGATTTTCCTTCCTAGGGTTAAGGTTTGAGTTACGCCTAGGGTAAGGGTCTATTAACCAGAAAGCCCTGAGTTCCAAGAACACAGCAGTTGCGAAGGACTAGCCAAGAAGAGCGCAAAAGTACCACAACATGTCTGCCTCCACAGCTTTTTCCTTGGGGACATGCCTAATTCCTGGCTGATTTGCCTTTCTCGTCTTAGGGTTGGGGTTCGGCCTAGGGCTAGGATTTTTAAAATCAGGAAGCCCTGAGTTCCAGGCACACTGGAGCTGTGAAAGGCATCCAAAAGGGAGTGCAAAAGTGCCACAACATGGCTGCTTTCACGGCTTTTTCCTTGGCAAGAAGCCTAACACCAGGCTGATTTACCTTCCCAGGGTTACTGTTAGGCTTAGGCCTAGGGCTAGGATTTTTAAAACTAGGAAGCCCTGGGCTCCAGGCACACTGCAGCTGTTCAAGGCATCCCAAGGGGAGTACAAAAGTGCTACAACATGGCAGCTTTCACAGCTTTTTCCTTGGCACCATCCCTATACCTAGGCTGATTTATCTGCCTAGGGTTAGGGTTAGGGTTCAGCCTAGGGCTTGGATTTCTTTAACCAGGAAGCCCTGAGTTCCAGGCTTACTTCATCTGCCAAAGGCATCCCAAAGCGAGTGCAGAAGTGCCACAACATGGCTGCTTTCACGGCTTTTCCCTTAGGAAGAACCCTAATACCCGGCTGATTTACCTTCCTAGGGTTACTGTTAGGCTTAGGCCTAGGACTTTTAAAACCAGGAAGCCCTGGGCTCCAGGCACACTGCAGCTGCGAAAGGCATCCCAAGGGGAGCGCAAAAGTGACGCAACTTGGCTGCCACCACTGATATTTCCATGAGACCATCCCGAACCATAGGCTGATTTTCCTTCCTAGGGTTAAGGTTTGAGTTACGCCTAGGGTAAGGGCTCTATTAACCAGAAAGCCCTGAGTTCCAAGAACACAGCAGCTGCGAAGGACTAGCCAAGAAGAGCGCAAAAGTACCACAACATGCCTGCCTCCACAGCTTTTTCCTTGGGGACATGCCTAATTCCTGGCTGATTTGCCTTTCTCGTCTTAGGGTTGGGGTTCGGCCTAGGGCTAGGATTTTTAAAATCAGGAAGCCCTGAGTTCCAGGCACACTGCAGCTGTGAAAGGCATCCAAAAGGGAGTGCAAAAGTGCCACAACATGGCTGCTTTCACGGCTTTTTCCTTGGCAAGAAGCCTAACACCAGGCTGATTTACCTTCCCAGGGTTACTGTTAGGCTTAGGCCTAGGGCTAGGATTTTTAAAACTAGGAAGCCCTGGGCTCCAGGCACACTGCAGCTGTTCAAGGCATCCCAAGGGGAGTACAAAAGTGCTACAACATGGCAGCTTTCACAGCTTTTTCCTTGGCACCATCCCTATACCTAGGCTGATTTATCTGCCTAGGGTTAGGGTTAGGGTTCAGCCTAGGGCTTGGATTTCTTTAACCAGGAAGCCCTGAGTTCCAGGCTTACTTCATCTGCCAAAGGCATCCCAAAGCGAGTGCAGAAGTGCCACAACATGGCTGCTTTCACGGCTTTTCCCTTAGGAAGAACCCTAATACCCGGCTGATTTACCTTCCTAGGGTTACTGTTAGGCTTAGGCCTAGGACTTTTAAAACCAGGAAGCCCTGGGCTCCAGGCACACTGCAGCTGCGAAAGGCATCCCAAGGGGAGCGCAAAAGTGACGCAACTTGGCTGCCACCACTGATATTTCCATGAGACCATCCCGAACCATAGGCTGATTTTCCTTCCTAGGGTTAAGGTTTGAGTTACGCCTAGGGTAAGGGCTCTATTAACCAGAAAGCCCTGAGTTCCAAGAACACAGCAGCTGCGAAGGACTAGCCAAGAAGAGCGCAAAAGTACCACAACATGCCTGCCTCCACAGCTTTTTCCTTGGGGACATGCCTAATTCCTGGCTGATTTGCCTTTCTCGTCTTAGGGTTGGGGTTCGGCCTAGGGCTAGGATTTTTAAAATCAGGAAGCCCTGAGTTCCAGGCACACTGGAGCTGTGAAAGGCATCCAAAAGGGAGTGCAAAAGTGCCACAACATGGCTGCTTTCACGGCTTTTTCCTTGGCAAGAAGCCTAACACCAGGCTGATTTACCTTCCCAGGGTTACTGTTAGGCTTAGGCCTAGGGCTAGGATTTTTAAAACTAGAAAGCCCTAAGCTCCAGACACACTGCAGCTGTTCAAGGCATCCCAAGGGGAGTACAAAAGTGCTACAACATGGCAGCTTTCACAGCTTTTTCCTTGGCACCATCCCTATACCTAGGCTGATTTATCTGCCTAGGGTTAGGGTTAGGGTTCAGCCTAGGGCTTGGATTTCTTTAACCAGGAAGCCCTGAGTTCCAGGCTTACTTCATCTGCCAAAGGCATCCCAAAGGGAGTGCAGAAGTGCCACAACATGGCTGCTTTCACGGCTTTTCCCTTAGGAAGAACCCTAATACCCGGCTGATTTACCTTCCTAGGGTTACTGTTAGGCTTAGGCCTAGGACTTTTAAAACCAGGAAGCCCTGGGCTCCAGGCACACTGCAGCTGCGAAAGGCATCCCAAGGGGAGCGCAAAAGTGACGCAACTTGGCTGCCACCACTGATATTTCCATGAGACCATCCCGAACCATAGGTTGATTTTCCTTCCTAGGGTTAAGGTTTGAGTTACGCCTAGGGTAAGGGCTCTATTAACCAGAAAGCCCTGAGTTCCAAGAACACAGCAGCTGCGAAGGACTAGCCAAGAAGAGCGCAAAAGTACCACAACATGCCTGCCTCCACAGCTTTTTCCTTGGGGACATGCCTAATTCCTGGCTGATTTGCCTTTCTCGTCTTAGGGTTGGGGTTCGGCCTAGGGCTAGGATTTTTAAAATCAGGAAGCCCTGAGTTCCAGGCACACTGCAGCTGTGAAAGGCATCCAAAAGGGAGTGCAAAAGTGCCACAACATGGCTGCTTTCACGGCTTTTTCCTTGGCAAGAAGCCTAACACCAGGCTGATTTACCTTCCCAGGGTTACTGTTAGGCTTAGGCCTAGGGCTAGGATTTTTAAAACTAGGAAGCCCTGGGCTCCAGACACACTGCAGCTGTTCAAGGCATCCCAAGGGGAGTACAAAAGTGCTACAACATGGCAGCTTTCACAGCTTTTTCCTTGGCACCATCCCTATACCTAGGCTGATTTATCTGCCTAGGGTTAGGGTTAGGCTTCAGCCTAGGGCTTGGATTTCTTTAACCAGGAAGCCCTGAGTTCCAGGCTTACTTCATCTGCCAAAGGCATCCCAAAGCGAGTGCAGAAGTGCCACAACATGGCTGCTTTCACGGCTTTTCCCTTAGGAAGAACCCTAATACCCGGCTGATTTACCTTCCTAGGGTTACTGTTAGGCTTAGGCCTAGGACTTTTAAAACCAGGAAGCCCTGGGCTCCAGGCACACTGCAGCTGCGAAAGGCATCCCAAGGGGAGCGCAAAAGTGACGCAACTTGGCTGCCACAACTGGTATTTCCATGAGACCATCCCGAACCATAGGCTGATTTTCCTTCCTAGGGTTAAGGTTTGAGTTACGCCTAGGGTAAGGGTCTATTAACCAGAAAGCCCTGAGTTCCAAGAACACAGCAGCTGCGAAGGACTAGCCAAGAAGAGCGCAAAAGTACCACAACATGCCTGCCTCCACAGCTTTTTCCTTGGGGACATGCCTAATTCCTGGCTGATTTGCCTTTCTCGTCTTAGGGTTGGGGTTCGGCCTAGGGCTAGGATTTTTAAAATCAGGAAGCCCTGAGTTCCAGGCACACTGCAGCTGTGAAAGGCATCCAAAAGGGAGTGCAAAAGTGCCACAACATGGCTGCTTTCACGGCTTTTTCCTTGGCAAGAAGCCTAACACCAGGCTGATTTACCTTCCCAGGGTTACTGTTAGGCTTAGGCCTAGGGCTAGGATTTTTAAAACTAGGAAGCCCTGGGCTCCAGGCACACTGCAGCTGTTCAAGGCATCCCATGGGGAGTACAAAAGTGCTACAACATGGCAGCTTTCACAGCTTTTTCCTTGGCACCATCCCTATACCTAGGCTGATTTATCTGCCTAGGGTTAGGGTTAGGGTTCAGCCTAGGGCTTGGATTTCTTTAACCAGGAAGCCCTGAGTTCCAGGCTTACTTCATCTGCCAAAGGCATCCCAAAGGGAGTGCAGAAGTGCCACAACATGGCTGCTTTCACGGCTTTTCCCTTAGGAAGAACCCTAATACCCGGCTGATTTACCTTCCTAGGGTTACTGTTAGGCTTAGGCCTAGGACTTTTAAAACCAGGAAGCCCTGGGCTCCAGGCACACTGCAGCTGCAAAAGGCATCCCAAGGGGAGCGCAAAAGTGACGCAACTTGGCTGCCACCACTGATATTTCCATGAGACCATCCCGAACCATAGGCTGATTTTCCTTCCTAGGGTTAAGGTTTGAGTTACCCCTAGGGTAAGGGTCTATTAACCAGAAAGCCCTGAGTTCCAAGAACACAGCAGCTGCGAAGGACTAGCCAAGAAGAGCGCAAAAGTACCACAACATGCCTGCCTCCACAGCTTTTTCCTTGGGGACATGCCTAATTCCTGGCTGATTTGCCTTTCTCGTCTTAGGGTTGGGGTTCGGCCTAGGGCTAGGATTTTTAAAATCAGGAAGCCCTGAGTTCCAGGCACACTGCAGCTGTGAAAGGCATCCAAAAGGGAGTGCAAAAGTGCCACAACATGGCTGCTTTCACGGCTTTTTCCTTGGCAAGAAGCCTAACACCAGGCTGATTTACCTTCCCAGGGTTACTGTTAGGCTTAGGCCTAGGGCTAGGATTTTTAAAACTAGGAAGCCCTGGGCTCCAGGCACACTGCAGCTGTTCAAGGCATCCCATGGGGAGTACAAAAGTGCTACAACATGGCAGCTTTCACAGCTTTTTCCTTGGCACCATCCCTATACCTAGGCTGATTTATCTGCCTAGGGTTAGGGTTAGGCTTCAGCCTAGGGCTTGGATTTCTTTAACCAGGAAGCCCTGAGTTCCAGGCTTACTTCATCTGCCAAAGGCATCCCAAAGGGAGTGCAGAAGTGCCACAACATGGCTGCTTTCACGGCTTTTCCCTTAGGAAGAACCCTAATACCCGGCTGATTTACCTTCCTAGGGTTACTGTTAGGCTTAGGCCTAGGACTTTTAAAACCAGGAAGCCCTGGGCTCCAGGCACACTGCAGCTGCGAAAGGCATCCCAAGGGGAGCGCAAAAGTGACGCAACTTGGCTGCCACCACTGATATTTCCATGAGACCATCCCGAACCATAGGCTGATTTTCCTTCCTAGGGTTAAGGTTTGAGTTACGCCTAGGGTAAGGGCTCTATTAACCAGAAAGCCCTGAGTTCCAAGAACACAGCAGCTGCGAAGGACTAGCCAAGAAGAGCGCAAAAGTACCACAACATGCCTGCCTCCACAGCTTTTTCCTTGGGGACATGCCTAATTCCTGGCTGATTTGCCTTTCTCGTCTTAGGGTTGGGGTTCGGCCTAGGGCTAGGATTTTTAAAATCAGGAAGCCCTGAGTTCCAGGCACACTGCAGCTGTGAAAGGCATCCAAAAGGGAGTGCAAAAGTGCCACAACATGGCTGCTTTCACGGCTTTTTCCTTGGCAAGAAGCCTAACACCAGGCTGATTTACCTTCCCAGGGTTACTGTTAGGCTTAGGCCTAGGGCTAGGATTTTTAAAACTAGAAAGCCCTAAGCTCCAGACACACTGCAGCTGTTCAAGGCATCCCAAGGGGAGTACAAAAGTGCTACAACATGGCAGCTTTCACAGCTTTTTCCTTGGCACCATCCCTATACCTAGGCTGATTTATCTGCCTAGGGTTAGGGTTAGGGTTCAGCCTAGGGCTTGGATTTCTTTAACCAGGAAGCCCTGAGTTCCAGGCTTACTTCATCTGCCAAAGGCATCCCAAAGCGAGTGCAGAAGTGCCACAACATGGCTGCTTTCACGGCTTTTCCCTTAGGAAGAACCCTAATACCCGGCTGATTTACCTTCCTAGGGTTACTGTTAGGCTTAGGCCTAGGACTTTTAAAACCAGGAAGCCCTGGGCTCCAGGCACACTGCAGCTGCGAAAGGCATCCCAAGGGGAGCGCAAAAGTGACGCAACTTGGCTGCCACCACTGATATTTCCATGAGACCATCCCGAACCATAGGTTGATTTTCCTTCCTAGGGTTAAGGTTTGAGTTACGCCTAGGGTAAGGGCTCTATTAACCAGAAAGCCCTGAGTTCCAAGAACACAGCAGCTGCGAAGGACTAGCCAAGAAGAGCGCAAAAGTACCACAACATGCCTGCCTCCACAGCTTTTTCCTTGGGGACATGCCTAATTCCTGGCTGATTTGCCTTTCTCATCTTAGGGTTGGGGTTCGGCCTAGGGCTAGGATTTTTAAAATCAGGAAGCCCTGAGTTCCAGGCACACTGCAGCTGTGAAAGGCATCCAAAAGGGAGTGCAAAAGTGCCACAACATGGCTGCTTTCACGGCTTTTTCCTTGGCAAGAAGCCTAACACCAGGCTGATTTACCTTCCCAGGGTTACTGTTAGGCTTAGGCCTAGGGCTAGGATTTTTAAAACTAGGAAGCCCTTAGCTCCAGGCACACTGCAGCTGTTCAAGGCATCCCAAGGGGAGTACAAAAGTGCAACAACATGGCAGCTTTCACAGCTTTTTCCTTGGCACCATCCCTATACCTAGGCTGATTTATCTGCCTAGGGTTAGGGTTAGGGTTCAGCCTAGGGCTTGGATTTCTTTAACCAGGAAGCCCTGAGTTCCAGGCTTACTTCATCTGCCAAAGGCATCCCAAAGGGAGTGCAGAAGTGCCACAACATGGCTGCTTTCACGGCTTTTCCCTTAGGAAGAACCCTAATACCCGGCTGATTTACCTTCCTAGGGTTACTGTTAGGCTTAGGCCTAGGACTTTTAAAACCAGGAAGCCCTGGGCTCCAGGCACACTGCAGCTGCGAAAGGCATCCCAAGGGGAGCGCAAAAGTGATGCAACTTGGCTGCCACCACTGATATTTCCATGAGACCATCCCGAACCATAGGCTGATTTTCCTTCCTAGGGTTAAGGTTTGAGTTACGCCTAGGGTAAGGGTCTATTAACCAGAAAGCCCTGAGTTCCAAGAACACAGCAGCTGCGAAGGACTAGCCAAGAAGAGCGCAAAAGTACCACAACATGCCTGCCTCCACAGCTTTTTCCTTGGGGACATGCCTAATTCCTGGCTGATTTGCCTTTCTCGTCTTAGGGTTGGGGTTCGGCCTAGGGCTAGGATTTTTAAAATCAGGAAGCCCTGAGTTCCAGGCACACTGCAGCTGTGAAAGGCATCCAAAAGGGAGTGCAAAAGTGCCACAACATGGCTGCTTTCACGGCTTTTTCCTTGGCAAGAAGCCTAACACCAGGCTGATTTACCTTCCCAGGGTTACTGTTAGGCTTAGGCCTAGGGCTAGGATTTTTAAAACTAGGAAGCCCTGGGCTCCAGGCACACTGCAGCTGTTCAAGGCATCCCATGGGGAGTACAAAAGTGCTACAACATGGCAGCTTTCACAGCTTTTTCCTTGGCACCATCCCTATACCTAGGCTGATTTATCTGCCTAGGGTTAGGGTTAGGCTTCAGCCTAGGGCTTGGATTTCTTTAACCAGGAAGCCCTGAGTTCCAGGCTTACTTCATCTGCCAAAGGCATCCCAAAGGGAGTGCAGAAGTGCCACAACATGGCTGCTTTCACGGCTTTTCCCTTAGGAAGAACCCTAATACCCGGCTGATTTACCTTCCTAGGGTTACTGTTAGGCTTAGGCCTAGGACTTTTAAAACCAGGAAGCCCTGGGCTCCAGGCACACTGCAGCTGCGAAAGGCATCCCAAGGGGAGCGCAAAAGTGACGCAACTTGGCTGCCACCACTGATATTTCCATGAGACCATCCCGAACCATAGGCTGATTTTCCTTCCTAGGGTTAAGGTTTGAGTTACGCCTAGGGTAAGGGCTCTATTAACCAGAAAGCCCTGAGTTCCAAGAACACAGCAGCTGCGAAGGACTAGCCAAGAAGAGCGCAAAAGTACCACAACATGCCTGCCTCCACAGCTTTTTCCTTGGGGACATGCCTAATTCCTGGCTGATTTGCCTTTCTCGTCTTAGGGTTGGGGTTCGGCCTAGGGCTAGGATTTTTAAAATCAGGAAGCCCTGAGTTCCAGGCACACTGCAGCTGTGAAAGGCATCCAAAAGGGAGTGCAAAAGTGCCACAACATGGCTGCTTTCACGGCTTTTTCCTTGGCAAGAAGCCTAACACCAGGCTGATTTACCTTCCCAGGGTTACTGTTAGGCTTAGGCCTAGGGCTAGGATTTTTAAAACTAGAAAGCCCTAAGCTCCAGACACACTGCAGCTGTTCAAGGCATCCCAAGGGGAGTACAAAAGTGCTACAACATGGCAGCTTTCACAGCTTTTTCCTTGGCACCATCCCTATACCTAGGCTGATTTATCTGCCTAGGGTTAGGGTTAGGGTTCAGCCTAGGGCTTGGATTTCTTTAACCAGGAAGCCCTGAGTTCCAGGCTTACTTCATCTGCCAAAGGCATCCCAAAGCGAGTGCAGAAGTGCCACAACATGGCTGCTTTCACGGCTTTTCCCTTAGGAAGAACCCTAATACCCGGCTGATTTACCTTCCTAGGGTTACTGTTAGGCTTAGGCCTAGGACTTTTAAAACCAGGAAGCCCTGGGCTCCAGGCACACTGCAGCTGCGAAAGGCATCCCAAGGGGAGCGCAAAAGTGACGCAACTTGGCTGCCACCACTGATATTTCCATGAGACCATCCCGAACCATAGGCTGATTTTCCTTCCTAGGGTTAAGGTTTGAGTTACGCCTAGGGTAAGGGTCTATTAACCAGAAAGCCCTGAGTTCCAAGAACACAGCAGCTGCGAAGGACTAGCCAAGAAGAGCGCAAAAGTACCACAACATGCCTGCCTCCACAGCTTTTTCCTTGGGGACATGCCTAATTCCTGGCTGATTTGCCTTTCTCGTCTTAGGGTTGGGGTTCGGCCTAGGGCTAGGATTTTTAAAATCAGGAAGCCCTGAGTTCCAGGCACACTGCAGCTGTGAAAGGCATCCAAAAGGGAGTGCAAAAGTGCCACAACATGGCTGCTTTCACGGCTTTTTCCTTGGCAAGAAGCCTAACACCAGGCTGATTTACCTTCCCAGGGTTACTGTTAGGCTTAGGCCTAGGGCTAGGATTTTTAAAACTAGGAAGCCCTGGGCTCCAGGCACACTGCAGCTGTTCAAGGCATCCCAAGGGGAGTACAAAAGTGCTACAACATGGCAGCTTTCACAGCTTTTTCCTTGGCACCATCCCTATACCTAGGCTGATTTATCTGCCTAGGGTTAGGGTTAGGCTTCAGCCTAGGGCTTGGATTTCTTTAACCAGGAAGCCCTGAGTTCCAGGCTTACTTCATCTGCCAAAGGCATCCCAAAGGGAGTGCAGAAGTGCCACAACATGGCTGCTTTCACGGCTTTTCCCTTAGGAAGAACCCTAATACCCGGCTGATTTACCTTCCTAGGGTTACTGTTAGGCTTAGGCCTAGGACTTTTAAAACCAGGAAGCCCTGGGCTCCAGGCACACTGCAGCTGCGAAAGGCATCCCAAGGGGAGCGCAAAAGTGACGCAACTTGGCTGCCACCACTGATATTTCCATGAGACCATCCCGAACCATAGGCTGATTTTCCTTCCTAGGGTTAAGGTTTGAGTTACGCCTAGGGTAAGGGCTCTATTAACCAGAAAGCCCTGAGTTCCAAGAACACAGCAGCTGCGAAGGACTAGCCAAGAAGAGCGCAAAAGTACCACAACATGCCTGCCTCCACAGCTTTTTCCTTGGGGACATGCCTAATTCCTGGCTGATTTGCCTTTCTCGTCTTAGGGTTGGGGTTCGGCCTAGGGCTAGGATTTTTAAAATCAGGAAGCCCTGAGTTCCAGGCACACTGGAGCTGTGAAAGGCATCCAAAAGGGAGTGCAAAAGTGCCACAACATGGCTGCTTTCACGGCTTTTTCCTTGGCAAGAAGCCTAACACCAGGCTGATTTACCTTCCCAGGGTTACTGTTAGGCTTAGGCCTAGGGCTAGGATTTTTAAAACTAGGAAGCCCTGGGCTCCAGACACACTGCAGCTGTTCAAGGCATCCCAAGGGGAGTACAAAAGTGCTACAACATGGCAGCTTTCACAGCTTTTTCCTTGGCACCATCCCTATACCTAGGCTGATTTATCTGCCTAGGGTTAGGGTTAGGCTTCAGCCTAGGGCTTGGATTTCTTTAACCAGGAAGCCCTGAGTTCCAGGCTTACTTCATCTGCCAAAGGCATCCCAAAGGGAGTGCAGAAGTGCCACAACATGGCTGCTTTCACGGCTTTTCCCTTAGGAAGAACCCTAATACCCGGCTGATTTACCTTCCTAGGGTTACTGTTAGGCTTAGGCCTAGGACTTTTAAAACCAGGAAGCCCTGGGCTCCAGGCACACTGCAGCTGCGAAAGGCATCCCAAGGGGAGCGCAAAAGTGACGCAACTTGGCTGCCACCACTGATATTTCCATGAGACCATCCCGAACCATAGGCTGATTTTCCTTCCTAGGGTTAAGGTTTGAGTTACGCCTAGGGTAAGGGTCTATTAACCAGAAAGCCCTGAGTTCCAAGAACACAGCAGCTGCGAAGGACTAGCCAAGAAGAGCGCAAAAGTACCACAACATGCCTGCCTCCACAGCTTTTTCCTTGGGGACATGCCTAATTCCTGGCTGATTTGCCTTTCTCGTCTTAGGGTTGGGGTTCGGCCTAGGGCTAGGATTTTTAAAATCAGGAAGCCCTGAGTTCCAGGCACACTGCAGCTGTGAAAGGCATCCAAAAGGGAGTGCAAAAGTGCCACAACATGGCTGCTTTCACGGCTTTTTCCTTGGCAAGAAGCCTAACACCAGGCTGATTTACCTTCCCAGGGTTACTGTTAGGCTTAGGCCTAGGGCTAGGATTTTTAAAACTAGGAAGCCCTTAGCTCCAGGCACACTGCAGCTGTTCAAGGCATCCCAAGGGGAGTACAAAAGTGCTACAACATGGCAGCTTTCACAGCTTTTTCCTTGGCACCATCCCTATACCTAGGCTGATTTATCTGCCTAGGGTTAGGGTTAGGCTTCAGCCTAGGGCTTGGAGTTTTTTAACCAGGAAGCCCTGAGTTCCAGGCTTACTTCATCTGCCAAAGGCATCCCAAAGGGAGTGCAGAAGTGCCACAACATGGCTGCTTTCACGGCTTTTCCCTTAGGAAGAACCCTAATACCCGGCTGATTTACCTTCCTAGGGTTACTGTTAGGCTTAGGCCTAGGACTTTTAAAACCAGGAAGCCCTGGGCTCCAGGCACACTGCAGCTGCGAAAGGCATCCCAAGGGGAGCGCAAAAGTGACGCAACTTGGCTGCCACCACTGATATTTCCATGAGACCATCCCGAACCATAGGCTGATTTTCCTTCCTAGGGTTAAGGTTTGAGTTACGCCTAGGGTAAGGGCTCTATTAACCAGAAAGCCCTGAGTTCCAAGAACACAGCAGCTGCGAAGGACTAGCCAAGAAGAGCGCAAAAGTACCACAACATGCCTGCCTCCACAGCTTTTTCCTTGGGGACATGCCTAATTCCTGGCTGATTTGCCTTTCTCGTCTTAGGGTTGGGGTTCGGCCTAGGGCTAGGATTTTTAAAATCAGGAAGCCCTGAGTTCCAGGCACACTGCAGCTGTGAAAGGCATCCAAAAGGGAGTGCAAAAGTGCCACAACATGGCTGCTTTCACGGCTTTTTCCTTGGCAAGACGCCTAACACCACGCTGATTTCCCTTCCCAGGGTTACTGTTAGGCTTAGGCCTAGGGCTAGGATTTTTAAAACTAGGAAGCCCTTAGCTCCAGGCACACTGCAGCTGTTCAAGGCATCCCAAGGGGAGTACAAAAGTGCAACAACATGGCAGCTTTCACAGCTTTTTCCTTGGCACCATCCCTATACCTAGGCTGATTTATCTGCCTAGGGTTAGGGTTAGGCTTCAGCCTAGGGCTTGGATTTCTTTAACCAGGAAGCCCTGAGTTCCAGGCTTACTTCATCTGCCAAAGGCATCCCAAAGGGAGTGCAGAAGTGCCACAACATGGCTGCTTTCACGGCTTTTCCCTTAGGAAGAACCCTAATACCCGGCTGATTTACCTTCCTAGGGTTACTGTTAGGCTTAGGCCTAGGACTTTTAAAACCAGGAAGCCCTGGGCTCCAGGCACACTGCAGCTGCGAAAGGCATCCCAAGGGGAGCGCAAAAGTGACGCAACTTGGCTGCCACCACTGATATTTCCATGAGACCATCCCGAACCATAGGCTGATTTTCCTTCCTAGGGTTAAGGTTTGAGTTACGCCTAGGGTAAGGGTCTATTAACCAGAAAGTCCTGAGTTCCAAGAACACAGCAGCTGCGAAGGACTAGCCAAGAAGAGCGCAAAAGTACCACAACATGCCTGCCTCCACAGCTTTTTCCTTGGGGACATGCCTAATTCCTGGCTGATTTGCCTTTCTCGTCTTAGGGCTGGGGTTCGGCCTAGGGCTAGGATTTTTAAAATCAGGAAGCCCTGAGTTCCAGGCACACTGCAGCTGTGAAAGGCATCCAAAAGGGAGTGCAAAAGTGCCACAACATGGCTGCTTTCACGGCTTTTTCCTTGGCAAGAAGCCTAACACCAGGCTGATTTACCTTCCCAGGGTTACTGTTAGGCTTAGGCCTAGGGCTAGGATTTTTAAAACTAGGAAGCCCTTAGCTCCAGGCACACTGCGGCTGTTCAAGGCATCCCATGGGGAGTACAAAAGTGCTACAACATGGCAGCTTTCACAGCTTTTTCCTTGGCACCATCCCTATACCTAGGCTGATTTATCTGCCTAGGGTTAGGGTTAGGCTTCAGCCTAGGGCTTGGAGTTTTTTAACCAGGAAGCCCTGATTTCCAGGCTTACTTCATCTGCCAAAGGCATCCCAAAGGGAGTGCAGAAGTGCCACAACATGGCTGCTTTCACGGCTTTTCCCTTAGGAAGAACCCTAATACCCGGCTGATTTACCTTCCTAGGGTTACTGTTAGGCTTAGGCCTAGGACTTTTAAAACCAGGAAGCCCTGGGCTCCAGGCACACTGCAGCTGCGAAAGGCATCCCAAGGGGAGCGCAAAAGTGACGCAACTTGGCTGCCACCACTGATATTTCCATGAGACCATCCCGAACCATAGGCTGATTTTCCTTCCTAGGCTTAAGGTTTGAGTTACGCCTAGGGTAAGGGTCTATTAACCAGAAAGCCCTGAGTTCCAAGAACACAGCAGCTGCGAAGGACTAGTCAAGAAGAGCGCAAAAGTACCACAACATGCCTGCCTCCACAGCTTTTTCCTTGGGGACATGCCTAATTCCTGGCTGATTTGCCTTTCTCGTCTTAGGGTTGGGGTTCGGCCTAGGGCTAGGATTTTTAAAATCAGGAAGCCCTGAGTTCCAGGCACACTGCAGCTGTGAAAGGAATCCAAAAGGGAGTGCAAAAGTGCCACAACATGGCTGCTTTCACAGCTTTTTCCTTGGCAAGAAGCCTAACACCAGGCTGATTTACCTTCCCAGGGTTACTGTTAGGCTTAGGCCTAGGGCTAGGATTTTTAAAACTAGGAAGCCCTTAGCTCCAGGCACACTGCAGCTGTTCAAGGCATCCCAAGGGGAGTACAAAAGTGCTACAACATGGCAGCTTTCACAGCTTTTTCCTTGGCACCATCCCTATACCTAGGCTGATTTATCTGCCTAGGGTTAGGGTTAGGCTTCAGCCTAGGGCTTGGATTTCTTTAACCAGGAAGCCCTGAGTTCCAGGCTTACTTCATCTGCCAAAGGCATCCCAAAGGGAGTGCAGAAGTGCCACAACATGGCTGCTTTCACGGCTTTTCCCTTAGGAAGAACCCTAATACCCGGCTGATTTACCTTCCTAGGGTTACTGTTAGGCTTAGGCCTAGGACTTTTAAAACCAGGAAGCCCTGGGCTCCAGGCACACTGCAGCTGCGAAAGGCATCCCAAGGGGAGCGCAAAAGTGACGCAACTTGGCTGCCACCACTGATATTTCCATGAGACCATCCCGAACCATAGGCTGATTTTCCTTCCTAGGGTTAAGGTTTGAGTTACGCCTAGGGTAAGGGCTCTATTAACCAGAAAGCCCTGAGTTCCAAGAACACAGCAGCTGCGAAGGACTAGCCAAGAAGAGCGCAAAAGTAGCACAACATGCCTGCCTCCACAGCTTTTTCCTTGGGGACATGCCTAATTCCTGGCTGATTTGCCTTTCTCGTCTTAGGGTTGGGGTTCGGCCTAGGGCTAGGATTTTTAAAATCAGGAAGCCCTGAGTTCCAGGCACACTGCAGCTGTGAAAGGCATCCAAAAGGGAGTGCAAAAGTGCCACAACATGGCTGCTTTCACGGCTTTTTCCTTGGCAAGAAGCCTAACATCAGGCTGATTTACCTTCCCAGGGTTACTGTTAGGCTTAGGCCTAGGGCTAGGATTTTTAAAACTAGGAAGCCCTTAGCTCCAGGCACACTGCAGCTGTTCAAGGCATCCCAAGGGGAGTACAAAAGTGCTACAACATGGCAGCTTTCACAGCTTTTTCCTTGGCACCATCCCTATACCTAGGCTGATTTATCTGCCTAGGGTTAGGGTTAGGCTTCAGCCTAGGGCTTGGATTTCTTTAACCAGGAAGCCCTGAGTTCCAGGCTTACTTCATCTGCCAAAGGCATCCCAAAGGGAGTGCAGAAGTGCCACAACATGGCTGCTTTCACGGCTTTTCCCTTAGGAAGAACCCTAATACCCGGCTGATTTACCTTCCTAGGGTTACTGTTAGGCTTAGGCCTAGGACTTTTAAAACCAGGAAGCCCTGGGCTCCAGGCACACTGCAGCTGCGAAAGGCATCCCAAGGGGAGCGCAAAAGTGACGCAACTTGGCTGCCACCACTGATATTTCCATGAGACCATCCCGAACCATAGGCTGATTTTCCTTCCTAGGGTTAAGGTTTGAGTTACGCCTAGGGTAAGGGTCTATTAACCAGAAAGTCCTGAGTTCCAAGAACACAGCAGCTGCGAAGGACTAGCCAAGAAGAGCGCAAAAGTACCACAACATGCCTGCCTCCACAGCTTTTTCCTTGGGGACATGCCTAATTCCTGGCTGATTTGCCTTTCTCGTCTTAGGGTTGGGGTTCGGCCTAGGGCGCGGATTTTTAAAATCAGGAAGCCCTGAGTTCCAGGCACACTGCAGCTGTGAAAGGAATCCAAAAGGGAGTGCAAAAGTGCCACAACATGGCTGCTTTCACGGCTTTTTCCTTGGCAAGAAGCCTAACACCAGGCTGATTTACCTTCCCAGGGTTACTGTTAGGCTTAGGCCTAGGGCTAGGATTTTTAAAACTAGGAAGCCCTTAGCTCCAGGCACACTGCAGCTGTTCAAGGCATCCCAAGGGGAGTACAAAAGTGCTACAACATGGCAGCTTTCACAGCTTTTTCCTTGGCACCATCCCTATACCTAGGCTGATTTATCTGCCTAGGGTTAGGGTTAGGCTTCAGCCTAGGGCTTGGATTTCTTTAACCAGGAAGCCCTGAGTTCCAGGCTTACTTCATCTGCCAAAGGCATCCCAAAGGGAGTGCAGAAGTGCCACAACATGGCTGCTTTCACGGCTTTTCCCTTAGGAAGAACCCTAATACCCGGCTGATTTACCTTCCTAGGGTTACTGTTAGGCTTAGGCCTAGGACTTTTAAAACCAGGAAGCCCTGGGCTCCAGGCACACTGCAGCTGCGAAAGGCATCCCAAGGGGAGCGCAAAAGTGACGCAACTTGGCTGCCACCACTGATATTTCCATGAGACCATCCCGAACCATAGGCTGATTTTCCTTCCTAGGGTTAAGGTTTGAGTTACGCCTAGGGTAAGGGCTCTATTAACCAGAAAGCCCTGAGTTCCAAGAACACAGCAGCTGCGAAGGACTAGCCAAGAAGAGCGCAAAAGTACCACAACATGCCTGCCTCCACAGCTTTTTCCTTGGGGACATGCCTAATTCCTGGCTGATTTGCCTTTCTCGTCTTAGGGTTGGGGTTCGGCCTAGGGCTAGGATTTTTAAAATCAGGAAGCCCTGAGTTCCAGGCACACTGCAGCTGTGAAAGGCATCCAAAAGGGAGTGCAAAAGTGCCACAACATGGCTGCTTTCACGGCTTTTTCCTTGGCAAGAAGCCTAACATCAGGCTGATTTACCTTCCCAGGGTTACTGTTAGGCTTAGGCCTAGGGCTAGGATTTTTAAAACTAGGAAGCCCTTAGCTCCAGGCACACTGCAGCTGTTCAAGGCATCCCAAGGGGAGTACAAAAGTGCTACAACATGGCAGCTTTCACAGCTTTTTCCTTGGCACCATCCCTATACCTAGGCTGATTTATCTGCCTAGGGTTAGGGTTAGGGTTCAGCCTAGGGCTTGGATTTCTTTAACCAGGAAGCCCTGAGTTCCAGGCTTACTTCATCTGCCAAAGGCATCCCAAAGGGAGTGCAGAAGTGCCACAACATGGCTGCTTTCACGGCTTTTCCCTTAGGAAGAACCCTAATACCCGGCTGATTTACCTTCCTAGGGTTACTGTTAGGCTTAGGCCTAGGACTTTTAAAACCAGGAAGCCCTGGGCTCCAGGCACACTGCAGCTGCGAAAGGCATCCCAAGGGGAGCGCAAAAGTGACGCAACTTGGCTGCCACCACTGATATTTCCATGAGACCATCCCGAACCATAGGCTGATTTTCCTTCCTAGGGTTAAGGTTTGAGTTACGCCTAGGGTAAGGGTCTATTAACCAGAAAGCCCTGAGTTCCAAGAACACAGCAGTTGCGAAGGACTAGCCAAGAAGAGCGCAAAAGTACCACAACATGTCTGCCTCCACAGCTTTTTCCTTGGGGACATGCCTAATTCCTGGCTGATTTGCCTTTCTCGTCTTAGGGTTGGGGTTCGGCCTAGGGCTAGGATTTTTAAAATCAGGAAGCCCTGAGTTCCAAGCACACTGCAGCTGTGAAAGGCATCCAAAAGGGAGTGCAAAAGTGCCACAACATGGCTGCTTTCACGGCTTTTTCCTTGGCAAGAAGCCTAACACCAGGCTGATTTACCTTCCCAGGGTTACTGTTAGGCTTAGGCCTAGGGCTAGGATTTTTAAAACTAGAAAGCCCTTAGCTCCAGGCACACTGCAGCTGTTCAAGGCATCCCAAGGGGAGTACAAAAGTGCAACAACATGGCAGCTTTCACAGCTTTTTCCTTGGCACCATCCCTATACCTAGGCTGATTTATCTGCCTAGGGTTAGGGTTAGGCTTCAGCCTAGGGCTTGGAGTTTTTTAACCAGGAAGCCCTGAGTTCCAGGCTTACTTCATCTGCCAAAGGCATCCCAAAGGGAGTGCAGAAGTGCCACAACATGGCTGCTTTCACGGCTTTTCCCTTAGGAAGAACCCTAATACCCGGCTGATTTACCTTCCTAGGGTTACTGTTAGGCTTAGGTCTAGGACTTTTAAAACCAGGAAGCCCTGGGTTCCAGGCACACTGCAGCTGCAAAAGGCATCCCAAGGGGAGCGCAAAAGTGACGCAACTTGGCTGCCACCACTGATATTTCCATGAGACCATCCCGAACCATAGGTTGATTTTCCTTCCTAGGGTTAAGGTTTGAGTTACGCCTAGGGTAAGGGCTCTATTAACCAGAAAGCCCTGAGTTCCAAGAACACAGCAGCTGCGAAGGACTAGCCAAGAAGAGCGCAAAAGTACCACAACATGCCTGCCTCCACAGCTTTTTCCTTGGGGACATGCCTAATTCCTGGCTGATTTGCCTTTCTCGTCTTAGGGTTGGGGTTCGGCCTAGGGCTAGGATTTTTAAAATCAGGAAGCCCTGAGTTCCAGGCACACTGCAGCTGTGAAAGGCATCCAAAAGGGAGTGCAAAAGTGCCACAACATGGCTGCTTTCACGGCTTTTTCCTTGGCAAGAAGCCTAACATCAGGCTGATTTACCTTCCCAGGGTTACTGTTAGGCTTAGGCCTAGGGCTAGGATTTTTAAAACTAGGAAGCCCTTAGCTCCAGGCACACTGCAGCTGTTCAAGGCATCCCAAGGGGAGTACAAAAGTGCTACAACATGGCAGCTTTCACAGCTTTTTCCTTGGCACCATCCCTATACCTAGGCTGATTTATCTGCCTAGGGTTAGGGTTAGGCTTCAGCCTAGGGCTTGGATTTCTTTAACCAGGAAGCCCTGAGTTCCAGGCTTACTTCATCTGCCAAAGGCATCCCAAAGGGAGTGCAGAAGTGCCACAACATGGCTGCTTTCACGGCTTTTCCCTTAGGAAGAACCCTAATACCCGGCTGATTTACCTTCCTAGGGTTACTGTTAGGCTTAGGCCTAGGACTTTTAAAACCAGGAAGCCCTGGGCTCCAGGCACACTGCAGCTGCGAAAGGCATCCCAAGGGGAGCGCAAAAGTGACGCAACTTGGCTGCCACCACTGATATTTCCATGAGACCATCCCGAACCATAGGCTGATTTTCCTTCCTAGGGTTAAGGTTTGAGTTACGCCTAGGGTAAGGGTCTATTAACCAGAAAGCCCTGAGTTCCAAGAACACAGCAGTTGCGAAGGACTAGCCAAGAAGAGCGCAAAAGTACCACAACATGTCTGCCTCCACAGCTTTTTCCTTGGGGACATGCCTAATTCCTGGCTGATTTGCCTTTCTCGTCTTAGGGTTGGGGTTCGGCCTAGGGCTAGGATTTTTAAAATCAGGAAGCCCTGAGTTCCAAGCACACTGCAGCTGTGAAAGGCATCCAAAAGGGAGTGCAAAAGTGCCACAACATGGCTGCTTTCACGGCTTTTTCCTTGGCAAGAAGCCTAACACCAGGCTGATTTACCTTCCCAGGGTTACTGTTAGGCTTAGGCCTAGGGCTAGGATTTTTAAAACTAGAAAGCCCTTAGCTCCAGGCACACTGCAGCTGTTCAAGGCATCCCAAGGGGAGTACAAAAGTGCAACAACATGGCAGCTTTCACAGCTTTTTCCTTGGCACCATCCCTATACCTAGGCTGATTTATCTGCCTAGGGTTAGGGTTAGGCTTCAGCCTAGGGCTTGGAGTTTTTTAACCAGGAAGCCCTGAGTTCCAGGCTTACTTCATCTGCCAAAGGCATCCCAAAGGGAGTGCAGAAGTGCCACAACATGGCTGCTTTCACGGCTTTTCCCTTAGGAAGAACCCTAATACCCGGATGATTTACCTTCCTAGGGTTACTGTTAGGCTTAGGTCTAGGACTTTTAAAACCAGGAAGCCCTGGGTTCCAGGCACACTGCAGCTGCAAAAGGCATCCCAAGGGGAGCGCAAAAGTGACGCAACTTGGCTGCCACCACTGATATTTCCATGAGACCATCCCGAACCATAGGTTGATTTTCCTTCCTAGGGTTAAGGTTTGAGTTACGCCTAGGGTAAGGGCTCTATTAACCAGAAAGCCCTGAGTTCCAAGAACACAGCAGCTGCGAAGGACTAGCCAAGAAGAGCGCAAAAGTACCACAACATGCCTGCCTCCACAGCTTTTTCCTTGGGGACATGCCTAATTCCTGGCTGATTTGCCTTTCTCGTCTTAGGGTTGGGGTTCGGCCTAGGGCTAGGATTTTTAAAATCAGGAAGCCCTGAGTTCCAGGCACACTGCAGCTGTGAAAGGCATCCAAAAGGGAGTGCAAAAGTGCCACAACATGGCTGCTTTCACGGCTTTTTCCTTGGCAAGAAGCCTAACACCAGGCTGATTTACCTTCCCAGGGTTACTGTTAGGCTTAGGCCTAGGGCTAGGATTTTTAAAACTAGGAAGCCCTTAGCTCCAGGCACACTGCAGCTGTTCAAGGCATCCCAAGGGGAGTACAAAAGTGCTACAACATGGCAGCTTTCACAGCTTTTTCCTTGGCACCATCCCTATACCTAGGCTGATTTATCTGCCTAGGGTTAGGGTTAGGCTTCAGCCTAGGGCTTGGAGTTTTTTAACCAGGAAGCCCTGAGTTCCAGGCTTACTTCATCTGCCAAAGGCATCCCAAAGGGAGTGCAGAAGTGCCACAACATGGCTGCTTTCACGGCTTTTCCCTTAGGAAGAACCCTAATACCCGGCTGATTTACCTTCCTAGGGTTACTGTTAGGCTTAGGCCTAGGACTTTTAAAACCAGGAAGCCCTGGGCTCCAGGCACACTGCAGCTGCGAAAGGCATCCCAAGGGGAGCGCAAAAGTGACGCAACTTGGCTGCCACCACTGATATTTCCATGAGACCATCCCGAACCATAGGCTGATTTTCCTTCCTAGGGTTAAGGTTTGAGTTACGCCTAGGGTAAGGGCTCTATTAACCAGAAAGCCCTGAGTTCCAAGAACACAGCAGCTGCGAAGGACTAGCCAAGAAGAGCGCAAAAGTACCACAACATGCCTGCCTCCACAGCTTTTTCCTTGGGGACATGCCTAATTCCTGGCTGATTTGCCTTTCTCGTCTTAGGGTTGGGGTTCGGCCTAGGGCTAGGATTTTTAAAATCAGGAAGCCCTGAGTTCCAGGCACACTGGAGCTGTGAAAGGCATCCAAAAGGGAGTGCAAAAGTGCCACAACATGGCTGCTTTCACGGCTTTTTCCTTGGCAAGAAGCCTAACACCAGGCTGATTTACCTTCCCAGGGTTACTGTTAGGCTTAGGCCTAGGGCTAGGATTTTTAAAACTAGGAAGCCCTTAGCTCCAGGCACACTGCAGCTGTTCAAGGCATCCCAAGGGGAGTACAAAAGTGCTACAACATGGCAGCTTTCACAGCTTTTTCCTTGGCACCATCCCTATACCTAGGCTGATTTATCTGCCTAGGGTTAGGGTTAGGCTTCAGCCTAGGGCTTGGAGTTTTTTAACCAGGAAGCCCTGAGTTCCAGGCTTACTTCATCTGCCAAAGGCATCCCAAAGGGAGTGCAGAAGTGCCACAACATGGCTGCTTTCACGGCTTTTCCCTTAGGAAGAACCCTAATACCCGGCTGATTTACCTTCCTAGGGTTACTGTTAGGCTTAGGCCTAGGACTTTTAAAACCAGGAAGCCCTGGGCTCCAGGCACACTGCAGCTGCGAAAGGCATCCCAAGGGGAGCGCAAAAGTGACGCAACTTGGCTGCCACCACTGATATTTCCATGAGACCATCCCGAACCATAGGCTGATTTTCCTTCCTAGGGTTAAGGTTTGAGTTACGCCTAGGGTAAGGGCTCTATTAACCAGAAAGCCCTGAGTTCCAAGAACACAGCAGCTGCGAAGGACTAGCCAAGAAGAGCGCAAAAGTACCACAACATGCCTGCCTCCACAGCTTTTTCCTTGGGGACATGCCTAATTCCTGGCTGATTTGCCTTTCTCGTCTTAGGGTTGGGGTTCGGCCTAGGGCTAGGATTTTTAAAATCAGGAAGCCCTGAGTTCCAGGCACACTGCAGCTGTGAAAGGCATCCAAAAGGGAGTGCAAAAGTGCCACAACATGGCTGCTTTCACGGCTTTTTCCTTGGCAAGAAGCCTAACACCAGGCTGATTTACCTTCCCAGGGTTACTGTTAGGCTTAGGCCTAGGGCTAGGATTTTTAAAACTAGGAAGCCCTGGGCTCCAGGCACACTGCAGCTGTTCAAGGCATCCCAAGGGGAGTACAAAAGTGCAACAACATGGCAGCTTTCACAGCTTTTTCCTTGGCACCATCCCTATACCTAGGCTGATTTATCTGCCTAGGGTTAGGGTTAGGGTTCAGCCTAGGGCTTGGATTTCTTTAACCAGGAAGCCCTGAGTTCCAGGCTTACTTCATCTGCCAAAGGCATCCCAAAGGGAGTGCAGAAGTGCCACAACATGGCTGCTTTCACGGCTTTTCCCTTAGGAAGAACCCTAATACCCGGCTGATTTACCTTCCTAGGGTTACTGTTAGGCTTAGGCCTAGGACTTTTAAAACCAGGAAGCCCTGGGCTCCAGGCACACTGCAGCTGCGAAAGGCATCCCAAGGGGAGCGCAAAAGTGACGCAACTTGGCTGCCACCACTGATATTTCCATGAGACCATCCCGAACCATAGGCTGATTTTCCTTCCTAGGGTTAAGGTTTGAGTTACGCCTAGGGTAAGGGTCTATTAACCAGAAAGCCCTGAGTTCCAAGAACACAGCAGCTGCGAAGGACTAGCCAAGAAGAGCGCAAAAGTACCACAACATGCCTGCCTCCACAGCTTTTTCCTTGGGGACATGCCTAATTCCTGGCTGATTTGCCTTTCTCGTCTTAGGGTTGGGGTTCGGCCTAGGGCTAGGATTTTTAAAATCAGGAAGCCCTGAGTTCCAGGCACACTGCAGCTGTGAAAGGCATCCAAAAGGGAGTGCAAAAGTGCCACAACATGGCTGCTTTCACGGCTTTTTCCTTGGCAAGAAGCCTAACACCAGGCTGATTTACCTTCCCAGGGTTACTGTTAGGCTTAGGCCTAGGGCTAGGATTTTTAAAACTAGGAAGCCCTTAGCTCCAGGCACACTGCAGCTGTTCAAGGCATCCCAAGGGGAGTACAAAAGTGCTACAACATGGCAGCTTTCACAGCTTTTTCCTTGGCACCATCCCTATACCTAGGCTGATTTATCTGCCTAGGGTTAGGGTTAGGCTTCAGCCTAGGGCTTGGATTTCTTTAACCAGGAAGCCCTGAGTTCCAGGCTTACTTCATCTGCCAAAGGCATCCCAAAGGGAGTGCAGAAGTGCCACAACATGGCTGCTTTCACGGCTTTTCCCTTAGGAAGAACCCTAATACCCGGCTGATTTACCTTCCTAGGGTTACTGTTAGGCTTAGGTCTAGGACTTTTAAAACCAGGAAGCCCTGGGCTCCAGGCACACTGCAGCTGCGAAAGGCATCCCAAGGGGAGCGCAAAAGTGACGCAACTTGGCTGCCACCACTGATATTTCCATGAGACCATCCCGAACCATAGGCTGATTTTCCTTCCTAGGGTTAAGGTTTGAGTTACGCCTAGGGTAAGGGTCTATTAACCAGAAAGCCCTGAGTTCCAAGAACACAGCAGTTGCGAAGGACTAGCCAAGAAGAGCGCAAAAGTACCACAACATGTCTGCCTCCACAGCTTTTTCCTTGGGGACATGCCTAATTCCTGGCTGATTTGCCTTTCTCGTCTTAGGGTTGGGGTTCGGCCTAGGGCTAGGATTTTTAAAATCAGGAAGCCCTGAGTTCCAGGCACACTGCAGCTGTGAAAGGCATCCAAAAGGGAGTGCAAAAGTGCCACAACATGGCTGCTTTCACGGATTTTTCCTTGGCAAGAAGCCTAACACCAGGCTGATTTACCTTCCCAGGGTTACTGTTAGGCTTAGGCCTAGGGCTAGGATTTTTAAAACTAGGAAGCCCTGGGCTCCAGGCACACTGCAGCTGTTCAAGGCATCCCAAGGGGAGTACAAAAGTGCAACAACATGGCAGCTTTCACAGCTTTTTCCTTGGCACCATCCCTATACCTAGGCTGATTTATCTGCCTAGGGTTAGTGTTAGGGTTCAGCCTAGGGCTTGGAGTTTTTTAACCAGGAAGCCCTGAGTTCCAGGCTTACTTCATCTGCCAAAGGCATCCCAAAGGGAGTGCAGAAGTGCCACAACATGGCTGCTTTCACGGCTTTTCCCTTAGGAAGAACCCTAATACCCGGCTGATTTACCTTCCTAGGGTTACTGTTAGGCTTAGGCCTAGGACTTTTAAAACCAGGAAGCCCTGGGCTCCAGGCACACTGCAGCTGCAAAAGGCATCCCAAGGGGAGCGCAAAAGTGACGCAACTTGGCTGCCACCACTGATATTTCCATGAGACCATCCCGAACCATAGGTTGATTTTCCTTCCTAGGCTTAAGGTTTGAGTTACGCCTAGGGTAAGGGCTCTATTAACCAGAAAGCCCTGAGTTCCAAGAACACAGCAGCTGCGAAGGACTAGCCAAGAAGAGCGCAAAAGTACCACAACATGCCTGCCTCCACAGCTTTTTCCTTGGGGACATGCCTAATTCCTGGCTGATTTGCCTTTCTCGTCTTAGGGTTGGGGTTCGGCCTAGGGCTAGGATTTTTAAAATCAGGAAGCCCTGAGTTCCAGGCACACTGCAGCTGTGAAAGGCATCCAAAAGGGAGTGCAAAAGTGCCACAACATGGCTGCTTTCACGGCTTTTTCCTTGGCAAGAAGCCTAACACCAGGCTGATTTACCTTCCCAGGGTTACTGTTAGGCTTAGGCCTAGGGCTAGGATTTTTAAAACTAGGAAGCCCTTAGCTCCAGGCACACTGCAGCTGTTCAAGGCATCCCAAGGGGAGTACAAAAGTGCAACAACATGGCAGCTTTCACAGCTTTTTCCTTGGCACCATCCCTATACCTAGGCTGATTTATCTGCCTAGGGTTAGGGTTAGGGTTCAGCCTAGGGCTTGGAGTTTTTTAACCAGGAAGCCCTGAGTTCCAGGCTTACTTCATCTGCCAAAGGCATCCCAAAGGGAGTGCAGAAGTGCCACAACATGGCTGCTTTCACAGCTTTTCCCTTAGGAAGAACCCTAATACCCGGCTGATTTACCTTCCTAGGGTTACTGTTAGGCTTAGGCCTAGGACTTTTAAAACCAGGAAGCCCTGGGCTCCAGGCACACTGCAGCTGCGAAAGGCCTCCCAAGGGGAGCGCAAAAGTGACGCAACTTGGCTGCCACCACTGATATTTCCATGAGAGCATCCCGAACCATAGGCTGATTTTCCTTCCTAGGGTTAAGGTTTGAGTTACGCCTAGGGTAAGGGCTCTATTAACCAGAAAGCCCTGAGTTCCAAGAACACAGCAGCTGCGAAGGACTAGCCAAGAAGAGCGCAAAAGTACCACAACATGCCTGCCTCCACAGCTTTTTCCTTGGGGACATGCCTAATTCCTGGCTGATTTGCCTTTCTCGTCTTAGGGTTGGGGTTCGGCCTAGGGCTAGGATTTTTAAAATCAGGAAGCCCTGAGTTCCAGGCACACTGCAGCTGTGAAAGGCATCCAAAAGGGAGTGCAAAAGTGCCACAACATGGCTGCTTTCACGGCTTTTTCCTTGGCAAGAAGCCTAACACCAGGCTGATTTACCTTCCCAGGGTTACTGTTAGGCTTAGGCCTAGGGCTAGGATTTTTAAAACTAGGAAGCCCTTAGCTCCAGGCACACTGCAGCTGTTCAAGGCATCCCAAGGGGAGTACAAAAGTGCTACAACATGGCAGCTTTCACAGCTTTTTCTGTGGCACCATCCCTATACCTAGGCTGATTTATCTGCCTAGGGTTAGGGTTAGGCTTCAGCCTAGGGCTTGGATTTCTTTAACCAGGAAGCCCTGAGTTCCAGGCTTACTTCATCTGCCAAAGGCATCCCAAAGGGAGTGCAGAAGTGCCACAACATGGCTGCTTTCACGGCTTTTCCCTTAGGAAGAACCCTAATACCCGGCTGATTTACCTTCCTAGGGTTACTGTTAGGCTTAGGCCTAGGACTTTTAAAACCAGGAAGCCCTGGGCTCCAGGCACACTGCAGCTGCGAAAGGCATCCCAAGGGGAGCGCAAAAGTGACGCAACTTGGCTGCCACCACTGATATTTCCATGAGACCATCCCGAACCATAGGCTGATTTTCCTTCCTAGGGTTAAGGTTTGAGTTACGCCTAGGGTAAGGGTCTATTAACCAGAAAGCCCTGAGTTCCAAGAACACAGCAGTTGCGAAGGACTAGCCAAGAAGAGCGCAAAAGTACCACAACATGTCTGCCTCCACAGCTTTTTCCTTGGGGACATGCCTAATTCCTGGCTGATTTGCCTTTCTCGTCTTAGGGTTGGGGTTCGGCCTAGGGCTAGGATTTTTAAAATCAGGAAGCCCTGAGTTCCAGGCACACTGCAGCTGTGAAAGGCATCCAAAAGGGAGTGCAAAAGTGCCACAACATGGCTGCTTTCACGGATTTTTCCTTGGCAAGAAGCCTAACACCAGGCTGATTTACCTTCCCAGGGTTACTGTTAGGCTTAGGCCTAGGGCTAGGATTTTTAAAACTAGGAAGCCCTGGGCTCCAGGCACACTGCAGCTGTTCAAGGCATCCCAAGGGGAGTACAAAAGTGCAACAACATGGCAGCTTTCACAGCTTTTTCCTTGGCACCATCCCTATACCTAGGCTGATTTATCTGCCTAGGGTTAGTGTTAGGGTTCAGCCTAGGGCTTGGAGTTTTTTAACCAGGAAGCCCTGAGTTCCAGGCTTACTTCATCTGCCAAAGGCATCCCAAAGGGAGTGCAGAAGTGCCACAACATGGCTGCTTTCACGGCTTTTCCCTTAGGAAGAACCCTAATACCCGGCTGATTTACCTTCCTAGGGTTACTGTTAGGCTTAGGCCTAGGACTTTTAAAACCAGGAAGCCCTGGGCTCCAGGCACACTGCAGCTGCAAAAGGCATCCCAAGGGGAGCGCAAAAGTGACGCAACTTGGCTGCCACCACTGATATTTCCATGAGACCATCCCGAACCATAGGTTGATTTTCCTTCCTAGGCTTAAGGTTTGAGTTACGCCTAGGGTAAGGGCTCTATTAACCAGAAAGCCCTGAGTTCCAAGAACACAGCAGCTGCGAAGGACTAGCCAAGAAGAGCGCAAAAGTACCACAACATGCCTGCCTCCACAGCTTTTTCCTTGGGGACATGCCTAATTCCTGGCTGATTTGCCTTTCTCGTCTTAGGGTTGGGGTTCGGCCTAGGGCTAGGATTTTTAAAATCAGGAAGCCCTGAGTTCCAGGCACACTGCAGCTGTGAAAGGCATCCAAAAGGGAGTGCAAAAGTGCCACAACATGGCTGCTTTCACGGCTTTTTCCTTGGCAAGAAGCCTAACACCAGGCTGATTTACCTTCCCAGGGTTACTGTTAGGCTTAGGCCTAGGGCTAGGATTTTTAAAACTAGGAAGCCCTTAGCTCCAGGCACACTGCAGCTGTTCAAGGCATCCCAAGGGGAGTACAAAAGTGCAACAACATGGCAGCTTTCACAGCTTTTTCCTTGGCACCATCCCTATACCTAGGCTGATTTATCTGCCTAGGGTTAGGGTTAGGGTTCAGCCTAGGGCTTGGAGTTTTTTAACCAGGAAGCCCTGAGTTCCAGGCTTACTTCATCTGCCAAAGGCATCCCAAAGGGAGTGCAGAAGTGCCACAACATGGCTGCTTTCACAGCTTTTCCCTTAGGAAGAACCCTAATACCCGGCTGATTTACCTTCCTAGGGTTACTGTTAGGCTTAGGCCTAGGACTTTTAAAACCAGGAAGCCCTGGGCTCCAGGCACACTGCAGCTGCGAAAGGCCTCCCAAGGGGAGCGCAAAAGTGACGCAACTTGGCTGCCACCACTGATATTTCCATGAGAGCATCCCGAACCATAGGCTGATTTTCCTTCCTAGGGTTAAGGTTTGAGTTACGCCTAGGGTAAGGGCTCTATTAACCAGAAAGCCCTGAGTTCCAAGAACACAGCAGCTGCGAAGGACTAGCCAAGAAGAGCGCAAAAGTACCACAACATGCCTGCCTCCACAGCTTTTTCCTTGGGGACATGCCTAATTCCTGGCTGATTTGCCTTTCTCGTCTTAGGGTTGGGGTTCGGCCTAGGGCTAGGATTTTTAAAATCAGGAAGCCCTGAGTTCCAGGCACACTGCAGCTGTGAAAGGCATCCAAAAGGGAGTGCAAAAGTGCCACAACATGGCTGCTTTCACGGCTTTTTCCTTGGCAAGAAGCCTAACACCAGGCTGATTTACCTTCCCAGGGTTACTGTTAGGCTTAGGCCTAGGGCTAGGATTTTTAAAACTAGGAAGCCCTTAGCTCCAGGCACACTGCAGCTGTTCAAGGCATCCCAAGGGGAGTACAAAAGTGCTACAACATGGCAGCTTTCACAGCTTTTTCTGTGGCACCATCCCTATACCTAGGCTGATTTATCTGCCTAGGGTTAGGGTTAGGCTTCAGCCTAGGGCTTGGATTTCTTTAACCAGGAAGCCCTGAGTTCCAGGCTTACTTCATCTGCCAAAGGCATCCCAAAGGGAGTGCAGAAGTGCCACAACATGGCTGCTTTCACGGCTTTTCCCTTAGGAAGAACCCTAATACCCGGCTGATTTACCTTCCTAGGGTTACTGTTAGGCTTAGGCCTAGGACTTTTAAAACCAGGAAGCCCTGGGCTCCAGGCACACTGCAGCTGCGAAAGGCATCCCAAGGGGAGCGCAAAAGTGACGCAACTTGGCTGCCACCACTGATATTTCCATGAGACCATCCCGAACCATAGGCTGATTTTCCTTCCTAGGGTTAAGGTTTGAGTTACGCCTAGGGTAAGGGTCTATTAACCAGAAAGCCCTGAGTTCCAAGAACACAGCAGTTGCGAAGGACTAGCCAAGAAGAGCGCAAAAGTACCACAACATGTCTGCCTCCACAGCTTTTTCCTTGGGGACATGCCTAATTCCTGGCTGATTTGCCTTTCTCGTCTTAGGGTTGGGGTTCGGCCTAGGGCTAGGATTTTTAAAATCAGGAAGCCCTGAGTTCCAGGCACACTGCAGCTGTGAAAGGCATCCAAAAGGGAGTGCAAAAGTGCCACAACATGGCTGCTTTCACGGCTTTTTCCTTGGCAAGAAGCCTAACACCAGGCTGATTTACCTTCCCAGGGTTACTGTTAGGCTTAGGCCTAGGGCTAGGATTTTTAAAACTAGGAAGCCCTTAGCTCCAGGCACACTGCAGCTGTTCAAGGCATCCCAAGGGGAGTACAAAAGTGCAACAACATGGCAGCTTTCACAGCTTTTTCCTTGGCACCATCCCTATACCTAGGCTGATTTATCTGCCTAGGGTTAGGGTTAGGCTTCAGCCTAGGGCTTGGAGTTTTTTAACCAGGAAGCCCTGAGTTCCAGGCTTACTTCATCTGCCAAAGGCATCCCAAAGGGAGTGCAGAAGTGCCACAACATGGCTGCTTTCACGGCTTTTCCCTTAGGAAGAACCCTAATACCCGGCTGATTTACCTTCCTAGGGTTACTGTTAGGCTTAGGTCTAGGACTTTTAAAACCAGGAAGCCCTGGGCTCCAGGCACACTGCAGCTGCAAAAGGCATCCCAAGGGGAGCGCAAAAGTGACGCAACTTGGCTGCCACCACTGATATTTCCATGAGACCATCCCGAACCATAGGCTGATTTTCCTTCCTAGGCTTAAGGTTTGAGTTACGCCTAGGGTAAGGGCTCTATTAACCAGAAAGCCCTGAGTTCCAAGAACACAGCAGCTGCGAAGGACTAGCCAAGAAGAGCGCAAAAGTACCACAACATGCCTGCCTCCACAGCTTTTTCCTTGGGGACATGCCTAATTCCTGGCTGATTTGCCTTTCTCGTCTTAGGGTTGGGGTTCGGCCTAGGGCTAGGATTTTTAAAATCAGGAAGCCCTGAGTTCCAGGCACACTGCAGCTGTGAAAGGCATCCAAAAGGGAGTGCAAAAGTGCCACAACATGGCTGCTTTCACGGCTTTTTCCTTGGCAAGAAGCCTAACACCAGGCTGATTTACCTTCCCAGGGTTACTGTTAGGCTTAGGCCTAGGGCTAGGATTTTTAAAACTAGGAAGCCCTTAGCTCCAGGCACACTGCAGCTGTTCAAGGCATCCCAAGGGGAGTACAAAAGTGCAACAACATGGCAGCTTTCACAGCTTTTTCCTTGGCACCATCCCTATACCTAGGCTGATTCATCTGCCTAGGGTTAGGGTTAGGGTTCAGCCTAGGGCTTGGAGTTTTTTAACCAGGAAGCCCTGAGTTCCAGGCTTACTTCATCTGCCAAAGGCATCCCAAAGGGAGTGCAGAAGTGCCACAAAATGGCTGCTTTCACAGCTTTTCCCTTAGGAAGAACCCTAATACCCGGCTGATTTACCTTCCTAGGGTTACTGTTAGGCTTAGGCCTAGGACTTTTAAAACCAGGAAGCCCTGGGCTCCAGGCACACTGCAGCTGCGAAAGGCCTCCCAAGGGGAGCGCAAAAGTGACGCAACTTGGCTGCCACCACTGATATTTCCATGAGAGCATCCCGAACCATAGGCTGATTTTCCTTCCTAGGGTTAAGGTTTGAGTTACGCCTAGGGTAAGGGCTCTATTAACCAGAAAGCCCTGAGTTCCAAGAACACAGCAGCTGCGAAGGACTAGCCAAGAAGAGCGCAAAAGTACCACAACATGCCTGCCTCCACAGCTTTTTCCTTGGGGACATGCCTAATTCCTGGCTGATTTGCCTTTCTCGTCTTAGGGTTGGGGTTCGGCCTAGGGCTAGGATTTTTAAAATCAGGAAGCCCTGAGTTCCAGGCACACTGCAGCTGTGAAAGGCATCCAAAAGGGAGTGCAAAAGTGCCACAACATGGCTGCTTTCACGGCTTTTTCCTTGGCAAGAAGCCTAACACCAGGCTGATTTACCTTCCCAGGGTTACTGTTAGGCTTAGGCCTAGGGCTAGGATTTTTAAAACTAGGAAGCCCTTAGCTCCAGGCACACTGCAGCTGTTCAAGGCATCCCAAGGGGAGTACAAAAGTGCTACAACATGGCAGCTTTCACAGCTTTTTCCTTGGCACCATCCCTATACCTAGGCTGATTTATCTGCCTAGGGTTAGGGTTAGGCTTCAGCCTAGGGCTTGGATTTCTTTAACCAGGAAGCCCTGAGTTCCAGGCTTACTTCATCTGCCAAAGGCATCCCAAAGGGAGTGCAGAAGTGCCACAACATGGCTGCTTTCACGGCTTTTCCCTTAGGAAGAACCCTAATACCCGGCTGATTTATCTTCCTAGGGTTACTGTTAGGCTTAGGCCTAGGACTTTTAAAACCAGGAAGCCCTGGGCTCCAGGCACACTGCAGCTGCGAAAGGCATCCCAAGGGGAGCGCAAAAGTGACGCAACTTGGCTGCCACCACTGATATTTCCATGAGACCATCCCGAACCATAGGCTGATTTTCCTTCCTAGGGTTAAGGTTTGAGTTACGCCTAGGGTAAGGGTCTATTAACCAGAAAGCCCTGAGTTCCAAGAACACAGCAGCTGCGAAGGACTAGCCAAGAAGAGCGCAAAAGTACCACAACATGCCTGCCTCCACAGCTTTTTCCTTGGGGACATGCCTAATTCCTGGCTGATTTGCCTTTCTCGTCTTAGGGTTGGGGTTCGGCCTAGGGCTAGGATTTTTAAAATCAGGAAGCCCTGAGTTCCAGGCACACTGCAGCTGTGAAAGGCATCCAAAAGGGAGTGCAAAAGTTCCACAACATGGCTGCTTTCACGGCTTTTTCCTTGGCAAGAAGCCTAACACCAGGCTGATTTACCTTCCCAGGGTTACTGTTAGGCTTAGGCCTAGGGCTAGGATTTTTAAAACTAGGAAGCCCTTAGCTCCAGGCACACTGCAGCTGTTCAAGGCATCCCATGGGGAGTACAAAAGTGCTACAACATGGCAGCTTTCACAGCTTTTTCCTTGGCACCATCCCTATACCTAGGCTGATTTATCTGCCTAGGGTTAGGGTTAGGCTTCAGCCTAGGGCTTGGAGTTTTTTAACCAGGAAGCCCTGAGTTCCAGGCTTACTTCATCTGCCAAAGGCATCCCAAAGGGAGTGCAGAAGTGCCACAACATGGCTGCTTTCACGGCTTTTCCCTTAGGAAGAACCCTAATACCCGGCTGATTTACCTTCCTAGGGTTACTGTTAGGCTTAGGCCTAGGACTTTTAAAACCAGGAAGCCCTGGGCTCCAGGCACACTGCAGCTGCGAAAGGCATCCCAAGGGGAGCGCAAAAGTGACGCAACTTGGCTGCCACCACTGATATTTCCATGAGACCATCCCGAACCATAGGCTGATTTTCCTTCCTAGGGTTAAGGTTTGAGTTACGCCTAGGGTAAGGGTCTATTAACCAGAAAGCCCTGAGTTCCAAGAACACAGCAGCTGCGAAGGACTAGCCAAGAAGAGCGCAAAAGTACCACAACATGCCTGCCTCCACAGCTTTTTCCTTGGGGACATGCCTAATTCCTGGCTGATTTGCCTTTCTCGTCTTAGGGTTGGGGTTCGGCCTAGGGCTAGGATTTTTAAAATCAGGAAGCCCTGAGTTCCAGGCACACTGCAGCTGTGAAAGGCATCCAAAAGGGAGTGCAAAAGTGCCACAACATGGCTGCTTTCACGGCTTTTTCCTTGGCAAGAAGCCTAACACCAGGCTGATTTACCTTCCCAGGGTTACTGTTAGGCTTAGGCCTAGGGCTAGGATTTTTAAAACTAGGAAGCCCTTAGCTCCAGGCACACTGCAGCTGTTCAAGGCATCCCAAGGGGAGTACAAAAGTGCAACAACATGGCAGCTTTCACAGCTTTTTCCTTGGCACCATCCCTATACCTAGGCTGATTTATCTGCCTAGGGTTAGGGTTAGGGTTCAGCCTAGGGCTTGGAGTTTTTTAACCAGGAAGCCCTGAGTTCCAGGCTTACTTCATCTGCCAAAGGCATCCCAAAGGGAGTGCAGAAGTGCCACAACATGGCTGCTTTCACGGCTTTTCCCTTAGGAAGAACCCTAATACCCGGCTGATTTACCTTCCTAGGGTTACTGTTAGGCTTAGGTCTAGGACTTTTAAAACCAGGAAGCCCTGGGCTCCAGGCACACTGCAGCTGCAAAAGGCATCCCAAGGGGAGCGCAAAAGTGACGCAACTTGGCTGCCACCACTGATATTTCCATGAGACCATCCCGAACCATAGGTTGATTTTCCTTCCTAGGGTTAAGGTTTGAGTTACGCCTAGGGTAAGGGCTCTATTAACCAGAAAGCCCTGAGTTCCAAGAACACAGCAGCTGCGAAGGACTAGCCAAGAAGAGCGCAAAAGTACCACAACATGCCTGCCTCCACAGCTTTTTCCTTGGGGACATGCCTAATTCCTGGCTGATTTGCCTTTCTCGTCTTAGGGTTGGGGTTCGGCCTAGGGCTAGGATTTTTAAAATCAGGAAGCCCTGAGTTCCAGGCACACTGCAGCTGTGAAAGGCATCCAAAAGGGAGTGCAAAAGTGCCACAACATGGCTGCTTTCACGGCTTTTTCCTTGGCAAGAAGCCTAACACCAGGCTGATTTACCTTCCCAGGGTTACTGTTAGGCTTAGGCCTAGGGCTAGGATTTTTAAAACTAGGAAGCCCTGGGCTCCAGGAACACTGCAGCTGTTCAAGGCATCCCAAGGGGAGTACAAAAGTGCAACAACATGGCAGCTTTCACAGCTTTTTCCTTGGCACCATCCCTATACCTAGGCTGATTTATCTGCCTAGGGTTAGGGTTAGGGTTCAGCCTAGGGCTTGGAGTTTTTTAACCAGGAAGCCCTGAGTTCCAGGCTTACTTCATCTGCCAAAGGCATCCCAAAGGGAGTGCAGAAGTGCCACAACATGGCTGCTTTCACAGCTTTTCCCTTAGGAAGAACCCTAATACCCGGCTGATTTACCTTCCTAGGGTTACTGTTAGGCTTAGGCCTAGGACTTTTAAAACCAGGAAGCCCTGGGCTCCAGGCACACTGCAGCTGCGAAAGGCATCCCAAGGGGAGCGCAAAAGTGACGCAACTTGGCTGCCACCACTGATATTTCCATGAGAGCATCCCGAACCATAGGCTGATTTTCCTTCCTAGGGTTAAGGTTTGAGTTACGCCTAGGGTAAGGGCTCTATTAACCAGAAAGCCCTGAGTTCCAAGAACACAGCAGCTGCGAAGGACTAGCCAAGAAGAGCGCAAAAGTACCACAACATGCCTGCCTCCACAGCTTTTTCCTTGGGGACATGCCTAATTCCTGGCTGATTTGCCTTTCTCGTCTTAGGGTTGGGGTTCGGCCTAGGGCTAGGATTTTTAAAATCAGGAAGCCCTGAGTTCCAGGCACACTGCAGCTGTGAAAGGCATCCAAAAGGGAGTGCAAAAGTGCCACAACATGGCTGCTTTCACGGCTTTTTCCTTGGCAAGAAGCCTAACACCAGGCTGATTTACCTTCCCAGGGTTACTGTTAGGCTTAGGCCTAGGGCTAGGATTTTTAAAACTAGGAAGCCCTGGGCTCCAGGCACACTGCAGCTGTTCAAGGCATCCCAAGGGGAGTACAAAAGTGCAACAACATGGCAGCTTTCACAGCTTTTTCCTTGGCACCATCCCTATACCTAGGCTGATTTATCTGCCTAGGGTTAGGGTTAGGGTTCAGCCTAGGGCTTGGATTTCTTTAACCAGGAAGCCCTGAGTTCCAGGCTTACTTCATCTGCCAAAGGCATCCCAAAGGGAGTGCAGAAGTGCCACAACATGGCTGCTTTCACGGCTTTTCCCTTAGGAAGAACCCTAATACCCGGCTGATTTACCTTCCTAGGGTTACTGTTAGGCTTAGGCCTAGGACTTTTAAAACCAGGAAGCCCTGGGCTCCAGGCACACTGACGCTGCGAAAGGCATCCCAAGGGGAGCGCAAAAGTGACGCAACTTGGCTGCCACCACTGATATTTCCATGAGACCATCCCGAACCATAGGCTGATTTTCCTTCCTAGGGTTAAGGTTTGAGTTACGCCTAGGGTAAGGGTCTATTAACCAGAAAGCCCTGAGTTCCAAGAACACAGCAGCTGCGAAGGACTAGCCAAGAAGAGCGCAAAAGTACCACAACATGCCTGCCTCCACAGCTTTTTCCTTGGGGACATGCCTAATTCCTGGCTGATTTGCCTTTCTCGTCTTAGGGTTGGGGTTCGGCCTAGGGCTAGGATTTTTAAAATCAGGAAGCCCTGAGTTCCAGGCACACTGCAGCTGTGAAAGGCATCCAAAAGGGAGTGCAAAAGTGCCACAACATGGCTGCTTTCACGGCTTTTTCCTTGGCAAGAAGCCTAACACCAGGCTGATTTACCTTCCCAGGGTTACTGTTAGGCTTAGGCCTAGGGCTAGGATTTTTAAAACTAGGAAGCCCTTAGCTCCAGGCACACTGCAGCTGTTCAAGGCATCCCAAGGGGAGTACAAAAGTGCTACAACATGGCAGCTTTCACAGCTTTTTCCTTGGCACCATCCCTATACCTAGGCTGATTTATCTGCCTAGGGTTAGGGTTAGGCTTCAGCCTAGGGCTTGGAGTTTTTTAACCAGGAAGCCCTGAGTTCCAGGCTTACTTCATCTGCCAAAGGCATCCCAAAGGGAGTGCAGAAGTGCCACAACATGGCTGCTTTCACGGCTTTTCCCTTAGGAAGAACCCTAATACCCGGCTGATTTACCTTCCTAGGGTTACTGTTAGGCTTAGGCCTAGGACTTTTAAAACCAGGAAGCCCTGGGCTCCAGGCACACTGACGCTGCGAAAGGCATCCCAAGGGGAGCGCAAAAGTGACGCAACTTGGCTGCCACCACTGATATTTCCATGAGACCATCCCGAACCATAGGCTGATTTTCCTTCCTAGGGTTAAGGTTTGAGTTACGCCTAGGGTAAGGGCTCTATTAACCAGAAAGCCCTGAGTTCCAAGAACACAGCAGCTGCGAAGGACTAGCCAAGAAGAGCGCAAAAGTACCACAACATGCCTGCCTCCACAGCTTTTTCCTTGGGGACATGCCTAATTCCTGGCTGATTTGCCTTTCTCGTCTTAGGGTTGGGGTTCGGCCTAGGGCTAGGATTTTTAAAATCAGGAAGCCCTGAGTTCCAGGCACACTGGAGCTGTGAAAGGCATCCAAAAGGGAGTGCAAAAGTGCCACAACATGGCTGCTTTCACGGCTTTTTCCTTGGCAAGAAGCCTAACACCAGGCTGATTTACCTTCCCAGGGTTACTGTTAGGCTTAGGCCTAGGGCTAGGATTTTTAAAACTAGGAAGCCCTTAGCTCCAGGCACACTGCAGCTGTTCAAGGCATCCCAAGGGGAGTACAAAAGTGCTACAACATGGCAGCTTTCACAGCTTTTTCCTTGGCACCATCCCTATACCTAGGCTGATTTATCTGCCTAGGGTTAGGGTTAGGCTTCAGCCTAGGGCTTGGATTTCTTTAACCAGGAAGCCCTGAGTTCCAGGCTTACTTCATCTGCCAAAGGCATCCCAAAGGGAGTGCAGAAGTGCCACAACATGGCTGCTTTCACGGCTTTTCCCTTAGGAAGAACCCTAATACCCGGCTGATTTACCTTCCTAGGGTTACTGTTAGGCTTAGGTCTAGGACTTTTAAAACCAGGAAGCCCTGGGCTCCAGGCACACTGCAGCTGCGAAAGGCATCCCAAGGGGAGCGCAAAAGTGACGCAACTTGGCTGCCACCACTGATATTTCCATGAGACCATCCCGAACCATAGGCTGATTTTCCTTCCTAGGGTTAAGGTTTGAGTTACGCCTAGGGTAAGGGTCTATTAACCAGAAAGCCCTGAGTTCCAAGAACACAGCAGCTGCGAAGGACTAGCCAAGAAGAGCGCAAAAGTACCACAACATGCCTGCCTCCACAGCTTTTTCCTTGGGGACATGCCTAATTCCTGGCTGATTTGCCTTTCTCGTCTTAGGGTTGGGGTTCGGCCTAGGGCTAGGATTTTTAAAATCAGGAAGCCCTGAGTTCCAGGCACACTGCAGCTGTGAAAGGCATCCAAAAGGGAGTGCAAAAGTGCCACAACATGGCTGCTTTCACGGCTTTTTCCTTGGCAAGAAGCCTAACACCAGGCTGATTTACCTTCCCAGGGTTACTGTTAGGCTTAGGCCTAGGGCTAGGATTTTTAAAACTAGGAAGCCCTTAGCTCCAGGCACACTGCAGCTGTTCAAGGCATCCCAAGGGGAGTACAAAAGTGCTACAACATGGCAGCTTTCACAGCTTTTTCCTTGGCACCATCCCTATACCTAGGCTGATTTATCTGCCTAGGGTTAGGGTTAGGGTTCAGCCTAGGGCTTGGAGTTTTTTAACCAGGAAGCCCTGAGTTCCAGGCTTACTTCATCTGCCAAAGGCATCCCAAAGGGAGTGCAGAAGTGCCACAACATGGCTGCTTTCACGGCTTTTCCCTTAGGAAGAACCCTAATACCCGGCTGATTTACCTTCCTAGGGTTACTGTTAGGCTTAGGCCTAGGACTTTTAAAACCAGGAAGCCCTGGGCTCCAGGCACACTGCAGCTGCGAAAGGCATCCCAAGGGGAGCGCAAAAGTGACGCAACTTGGCTGCCACCACTGATATTTCCATGAGACCATCCCGAACCATAGGCTGATTTTCCTTCCTAGGGTTAAGGTTTGAGTTACGCCTAGGGTAAGGGCTCTATTAACCAGAAAGCCCTGAGTTCCAAGAACACAGCAGCTGCGAAGGACTAGCCAAGAAGAGCGCAAAAGTACCACAACATGCCTGCCTCCACAGCTTTTTCCTTGGGGACATGCCTAATTCCTGGCTGATTTGCCTTTCTCGTCTTAGGGTTGGGGTTCGGCCTAGGGCTAGGATTTTTAAAATCAGGAAGCCCTGAGTTCCAGGCACACTGCAGCTGTGAAAGGCATCCAAAAGGGAGTGCAAAAGTGCCACAACATGGCTGCTTTCACGGCTTTTTCCTTGGCAAGAAGCCTAACACCAGGCTGATTTACCTTCCCAGGGTTACTGTTAGGCTTAGGCCTAGGGCTAGGATTTTTAAAACTAGGAAGCCCTTGGCTCCAGGCACACTGCAGCTGTTCAAGGCATCCCAAGGGGAGTACAAAAGTGCTACAACATGGCAGCTTTCACAGCTTTTTCCTTGGCACCATCCCTATACCTAGGCTGATTTATCTGCCTAGGGTTAGAGTTAGGGTTCAGCCTAGGGCTTGGAGTTTTTTAACCAGGAAGCCCTGAGTTCCAGGCTTACTTCATCTGCCAAAGGCATCTCAAAGGGAGTGCAGAAGTGCCACAACATGGCTGCTTTCACGGCTTTTCCCTTAGGAAGAACCCTAATACCCGGCTGATTTACCTTCCTAGGGTTACTGTTAGGCTTAGGCCTAGGACTTTTAAAACCAGGAAGCCCTGGGCTCCAGGCACACTGCAGCTGCGAAAGGCATCCCAAGGGGAGCGCAAAAGTGACGCAACTTGGCTGCCACCACTGATATTTCCATGAGACCATCCCGAACCATAGGCTGATTTTCCTTCCTAGGGTTAAGGTTTGAGTTACGCCTAGGGTAAGGGTCTATTAACCAGAAAGCCCTGAGTTCCAAGAACACAGCAGCTGCGAAGGACTAGCCAAGAAGAGCGCAAAAGTACCACAACATGCCTGCCTCCACAGCTTTTTCCTTGGGGACATGCCTAATTCCTGGCTGATTTGCCTTTCTCGTCTTAGGGTTGGGGTTCGGCCTAGGGCTAGGATTTTTAAAATCAGGAAGCCCTGAGTTCCAGGCACACTGCAGCTGTGAAAGGCATCCAAAAGGGAGTGCAAAAGTGCCACAACATGGCTGCTTTCACGGATTTTTCCTTGGCAAGAAGCCTAACACCAGGCTGATTTACCTTCCCAGGGTTACTGTTAGGCTTAGGCCTAGGGCTAGGATTTTTAAAACTAGGAAGCCCTTAGCTCCAGGCACACTGCAGCTGTTCAAGGCATCCCAAGGGGAGTACAAAAGTGCTACAACATGGCAGCTTTCACAGCTTTTTCCTTGGCACCATCCCTATACCTAGGCTGATTTATCTGCCTAGGGTTAGGGTTAGGCTTCAGCCTAGGGCTTGGAGTTTTTTAACCAGGAAGCCCTGAGTTCCAGGCTTACTTCATCTGCCAAAGGCATCCCAAAGGGAGTGCAGAAGTGCCACAACGTGGCTGCTTTCACGGCTTTTCCCTTAGGAAGAACCCTAATACCCGGCTGATTTACCTTCCTAGGGTTACTGTTAGGCTTAGGCCTAGGACTTTTAAAACCAGGAAGCCCTGGGCTCCAGGCACACTGCAGCTGCGAAAGGCATCCCAAGGGGAGCGCAAAAGTGACGCAACTTGGCTGCCACCACTGATATTTCCATGAGACCATCCCGAACCATAGGCTGATTTTCCTTCCTAGGGTTAAGGTTTGAGTTACGCCTAGGGTAAGGGCTCTATTAACCAGAAAGCCCTGAGTTCCAAGAACACAGCAGCTGCGAAGGACTAGCCAAGAAGAGCGCAAAAGTACCACAACATGCCTGCCTCCACAGCTTTTTCCTTGGGGACATGCCTAATTCCTGGCTGATTTGCCTTTCTCGTCTTAGGGTTGGGGTTCGGCCTAGGGCTAGGATTTTTAAAATCAGGAAGCCCTGAGTTCCAGGCACACTGCAGCTGTGAAAGGCATCCAAAAGGGAGTGCAAAAGTGCCACAACATGGCTGCTTTCATGGCTTTTTCCTTGGCAAGAAGCCTAACACCAGGCTGATTTACCTTCCCAGGGTTACTGTTAGGCTTAGGCCTAGGGCTAGGATTTTTAAAACTAGAAAGCCCTGGGCTCCAGACACACTGCAGCTGTTCAAGGCATCCCAAGGGGAGTACAAAAGTGCTACAACATGGCAGCTTTCACAGCTTTTTCCTTGGCACCATCCCTATACCTAGGCTGATTTATCTGCCTAGGGTTAGGGTTAGGCTTCAGCCTAGGGCTTGGAGTTTTTTAACCAGGAAGCCCTGAGTTCCAGGCTTACTTCATCTGCCAAAGGCATCCCAAAGGGAGTGCAGAAGTGCCACAACATGGCTGCTTTCACGGCTTTTCCCTTAGGAAGAACCCTAATACCCGGCTGATTTACCTTCCTAGGGTTACTGTTAGGCTTAGGCCTAGGACTTTTAAAACCAGGAAGCCCTGGGCTCCAGGCACACTGCAGCTGCGAAAGGCATCCCAAGGGGAGCGCAAAAGTGACGCAACTTGGCTGCCACCACTGATATTTCCATGAGACCATCCCGAACCATAGGCTGATTTTCCTTCCTAGGGTTAAGGTTTGAGTTACGCCTAGGGTAAGGGTCTATTAACCAGAAAGCCCTGAGTTCCAAGAACACAGCAGCTGCGAAGGACTAGCCAAGAAGAGCGCAAAAGTACCACAACATGCCTGCCTCCACAGCTTTTTCCTTGGGGACATGCCTAATTCCTGGCTGATTTGCCTTTCTCGTCTTAGGGTTGGGGTTCGGCCTAGGGCTAGGATTTTTAAAATCAGGAAGCCCTGAGTTCCAGGCACACTGCAGCTGTGAAAGGCATCCAAAAGGGAGTGCAAAAGTGCCACAACATGGCTGCTTTCACGGCTTTTTCCTTGGCAAGAAGCCTAACACCAGGCTGATTTACCTTCCCAGGGTTACTGTTAGGCTTAGGCCTAGGGCTAGGATTTTTAAAACTAGGAAGCCCTGGGCTCCAGGCACACTGCAGCTGTTCAAGGCATCCCAAGGGGAGTACAAAAGTGCAACAACATGGCAGCTTTCACAGCTTTTTCCTTGGCACCATCCCTATACCTAGGCTGATTTATCTGCCTAGGGTTAGGGTTAGGCTTCAGCCTAGGGCTTGGATTTCTTTAACCAGGAAGCCCTGAGTTCCAGGCTTACTTCATCTGCCAAAGGCATCCCAAAGGGAGTGCAGAAGTGCCACAACATGGCTGCTTTCACGGCTTTTCCCTTAGGAAGAACCCTAATACCCGGCTGATTTACCTTCCTAGGGTTACTGTTAGGCTTAGGCCTAGGACTTTTAAAACCAGGAAGCCCTGGGCTCCAGGCACACTGCAGCTGCGAAAGGCATCCCAAGGGGAGCGCAAAAGTGACGCAACTTGGCTGCCACCACTGATATTTCCATGAGACCATCCGGAACCATAGGTTGATTTTCCTTCCTAGGGTTAAGGTTTGAGTTACGCCTAGGGTAAGGGCTCTATTAACCAGAAAGCCCTGAGTTCCAAGAACACAGCAGCTGCGAAGGACTAGCCAAGAAGAGCGCAAAAGTACCACAACATGCCTGCCTCCACAGCTTTTTCCTTGGGGACATGCCTAATTCCTGGCTGATTTGCCTTTCTCGTCTTAGGGTTGGGGTTCGGCCTACGGCTAGGATTTTTAAAATCAGGAAGCCCTGAGTTCCAGGCACACTGCAGCTGTGAAAGGCATCCAAAAGGGAGTGCAAAAGTGCCACAACATGGCTGCTTTCACGGCTTTTTCCTTGGCAAGAAGCCTAACACCAGGCTGATTTACCTTCCCAGGGTTACTGTTAGGCTTAGGCCTAGGGCTAGGATTTTTAAAACTAGGAAGCCCTGGGCTCCAGACACACTGCAGCTGTTCAAGGCATCCCAAGGGGAGTACAAAAGTGCTACAACATGGCAGCTTTCACAGCTTTTTCCTTGGCACCATCCCTATACCTAGGCTGATTTATCTGCCTAGGGTTAGGGTTAGGCTTCAGCCTAGGGCTTGGATTTCTTTAACCAGGAAGCCCTGAGTTCCAGGCTTACTTCATCTGCCAAAGGCATCCCAAAGCGAGTGCAGAAGTGCCACAACATGGCTGCTTTCACGGCTTTTCCCTTAGGAAGAACCCTAATACCCGGCTGATTTACCTTCCTAGGGTTACTGTTAGGCTTAGGTCTAGGACTTTTAAAACCAGGAAGCCCTGGGCTCCAGGCACACTGCAGCTGCGAAAGGCATCCCAAGGGGAGCGCAAAAGTGACGCAACTTGGCTGCCACCACTGATATTTCCATGAGACCATCCCGAACCATAGGCTGATTTTCCTTCCTAGGGTTAAGGTTTGAGTTACGCCTAGGGTAAGGGTCTATTAACCAGAAAGCCCTGAGTTCCAAGAACACAGCAGTTGCGAAGGACTAGCCAAGAAGAGCGCAAAAGTACCACAAAATGTCTGCCTCCACAGCTTTTTCCTTGGGGACATGCCTAATTCCTGGCTGATTTGCCTTTCTCGTCTTAGGGTTGGGGTTCGGCCTAGGGCGCGGATTTTTAAAATCAGGAAGCCCTGAGTTCCAGGCACACTGCAGCTGTGAAAGGCATCCAAAAGGGAGTGCAAAAGTGCCACAACATGGCTGCTTTCACGGATTTTTCCTTGGCAAGAAGCCTAACACCAGGCTGATTTACCTTCCCAGGGTTACTGTTAGGCTTAGGCCTAGGGCTAGGATTTTTAAAACTAGGAAGCCCTTGGCTCCAGGCACACTGCAGCTGTTCAAGGCATCCCAAGGGGAGTACAAAAGTGCTACAACATGGCAGCTTTCACAGCTTTTTCCTTGGCACCATCCCTATACCTAGGCTGATTTATCTGCCTAGGGTTAGGGTTAGGCTTCAGCCTAGGGCTTGGAGTTTTTTAACCAGGAAGCCCTGAGTTCCAGGCTTACTTCATCTGCCAAAGGCATCCCAAAGGGAGTGCAGAAGTGCCACAACATGGCTGCTTTCACGGCTTTTCCCTTAGGAAGAAGCCTAATACCCGGCTGATTTACCTTCCTAGGGTTACTGTTAGGCTTAGGCCTAGGACTTTTAAAACCAGGAAGCCCTGGGCTCCAGGCACACTGCAGCTGCGAAAGGCATCCCAAGGGGAGCGCAAAAGTGACGCAACTTGGCTGCCACCACTGATATTTCCATGAGACCATCCCGAACCATAGGCTGATTTTCCTTCCTAGGGTTAAGGTTTGAGTTACGCCTAGGGTAAGGGTCTATTAACCAGAAAGCCCTGAGTTCCAAGAACACAGCAGCTGCGAAGGACTAGCCAAGAAGAGCGCAAAAGTACCACAACATGCCTGCCTCCACAGCTTTTTCCTTGGGGACATGCCTAATTCCTGGCTGATTTGCCTTTCTCGTCTTAGGGTTGGGGTTCGGCCTAGGGCTAGGATTTTTAAAATCAGGAAGCCCTGAGTTCCAGGCACACTGCAGCTGTGAAAGGCATCCAAAAGGGAGTGCAAAAGTGCCACAACATGGCTGCTTTCACGGCTTTTTCCTTGGCAAGAAGCCTAACACCAGGCTGATTTACCTTCCCAGGGTTACTGTTAGGCTTAGGCCTAGGGCTAGGATTTTTAAAACTAGGAAGCCCTTAGCTCCAGGCACACTGCAGCTGTTCAAGGCATCCCAAGGGGAGTACAAAAGTGCTACAACATGGCAGCTTTCACAGCTTTTTCCTTGGCACCATCCCTATACCTAGGCTGATTTATCTGCCTAGGGTTAGGGTTAGGCTTCAGCCTAGGGCTTGGAGTTTTTTAACCAGGAAGCCCTGAGTTCCAGGCTTACTTCATCTGCCAAAGGCATCCCAAAGGGAGTGCAGAAGTGCCACAACATGGCTGCTTTCACGGCTTTTCCCTTAGGAAGAACCCTAATACCCGGATGATTTACCTTCCTAGGGTTACTGTTAGGCTTAGGCCTAGGACTTTTAAAACCAGGAAGCCCTGGGCTCCAGGCACACTGCAGCTGCGAAAGGCATCCCAAGGGGAGCGCAAAAGTGACGCAACTTGGCTGCCACCACTGATATTTCCATGAGACCATCCCGAACCATAGGCTGATTTTCCTTCCTAGGGTTAAGGTTTGAGTTACGCCTAGGGTAAGGGCTCTATTAACCAGAAAGCCCTGAGTTCCAAGAACACAGCAGCTGCGAAGGACTAGCCAAGAAGAGCGCAAAAGTACCACAACATGCCTGCCTCCACAGCTTTTTCCTTGGGGACATGCCTAATTCCTGGCTGATTTGCCTTTCTCGTCTTAGGGTTGGGGTTCGGCCTAGGGCTAGGATTTTTAAAATCAGGAAGCCCTGAGTTCCAGGCACACTGCAGCTGTGAAAGGCATCCAAAAGGGAGTGCAAAAGTGCCACAACATGGCTGCTTTCACGGCTTTTTCCTTGGCAAGAAGCCTAACACCAGGCTGATTTACCTTCCCAGGGTTACTGTTAGGCTTAGGCCTAGGGCTAGGATTTTTAAAACTAGGAAGCCCTTAGCTCCAGGCACACTGCAGCTGTTCAAGGCATCCCAAGGGGAGTACAAAAGTGCAACAACATGGCAGCTTTCACAGCTTTTTCCTTGGCACCATCCCTATACCTAGGCTGATTTATCTGCCTAGGGTTAGGGTTAGGGTTCAGCCTAGGGCTTGGATTTCTTTAACCAGGAAGCCCTGAGTTCCAGGCTTACTTCATCTGCCAAAGGCATCCCAAAGGGAGTGCAGAAGTGCCACAACATGGCTGCTTTCACGGCTTTTCCCTTAGGAAGAACCCTAATACCCGGCTGATTTACCTTCCTAGGGTTACTGTTAGGCTTAGGCCTAGGACTTTTAAAACCAGGAAGCCCTGGGCTCCAGGCACACTGACGCTGCGAAAGGCATCCCAAGGGGAGCGCAAAAGTGACGCAACTTGGCTGCCACCACTGATATTTCCATGAGACCATCCCGAACCATAGGCTGATTTTCCTTCCTAGGGTTAAGGTTTGAGTTACGCCTAGGGTAAGGGTCTATTAACCAGAAAGCCCTGAGTTCCAAGAACACAGCAGCTGCGAAGGACTAGCCAAGAAGAGCGCAAAAGTACCACAACATGCCTGCCTCCACAGCTTTTTCCTTGGGGACATGCCTAATTCCTGGCTGATTTGCCTTTCTCGTCTTAGGGTTGGGGTTCGGCCTAGGGCTAGGATTTTTAAAATCAGGAAGCCCTGAGTTCCAGGCACACTGCAGCTGTGAAAGGCATCCAAAAGGGAGTGCAAAAGTGCCACAACATGGCTGCTTTCACGGCTTTTTCCTTGGCAAGAAGCCTAACACCAGGCTGATTTACCTTCCCAGGGTTACTGTTAGGCTTAGGCCTAGGGCTAGGATTTTTAAAACTAGGAAGCCCTTAGCTCCAGGCACACTGCAGCTGTTCAAGGCATCCCATGGGGAGTACAAAAGTGCTACAACATGGCAGCTTTCACAGCTTTTTCCTTGGCACCATCCCTATACCTAGGCTGATTTATCTGCCTAGGGTTAGGGTTAGGCTTCAGCCTAGGGCTTGGATTTCTTTAACCAGGAAGCCCTGAGTTCCAGGCTTACTTCATCTGCCAAAGGCATCCCAAAGGGAGTGCAGAAGTGCCACAACATGGCTGCTTTCACGGCTTTTCCCTTAGGAAGAACCCTAATACCCGGCTGATTTACCTTCCTAGGGTTACTGTTAGGCTTAGGCCTAGGACTTTTAAAACCAGGAAGCCCTGGGCTCCAGGCACACTGCAGCTGCAAAAGGCATCCCAAGGGGAGCGCAAAAGTGACGCAACTTGGCTGCCACCACTGATATTTCCATGAGACCATCCCGAACCATAGGCTGATTTTCCTTCCTAGGGTTAAGGTTTGAGTTACGCCTAGGGTAAGGGTCTATTAACCAGAAAGCCCTGAGTTCCAAGAACACAGCAGTTGCGAAGGACTAGCCAAGAAGAGCGCAAAAGTACCACAAAATGTCTGCCTCCACAGCTTTTTCCTTGGGGACATGCCTAATTCCTGGCTGATTTGCCTTTCTCGTCTTAGGGTTGGGGTTCGGCCTAGGGCGCGGATTTTTAAAATCAGGAAGCCCTGAGTTCCAGGCACACTGCAGCTGTGAAAGGCATCCAAAAGGGAGTGCAAAAGTGCCACAACATGGCTGCTTTCACGGCTTTTTCCTTGGCAAGAAGCCTAACACCAGGCTGATTTACCTTCCCAGGGTTACTGTTAGGCTTAGGCCTAGGGCTAGGATTTTTAAAACTAGGAAGCCCTTAGCTCCAGGCACACTGCAGCTGTTCAAGGCATCCCAAGGGGAGTACAAAAGTGCAACAACATGGCAGCTTTCACAGCTTTTTCCTTGGCACCATCCCTATACCTAGGCTGATTTATCTGCCTAGGGTTAGGGTTAGGCTTCAGCCTAGGGCTTGGATTTCTTTAACCAGGAAGCCCTGAGTTCCAGGCTTACTTCATCTGCCAAAGGCATCCCAAAGGGAGTGCAGAAGTGCCACAACATGGCTGCTTTCACGGCTTTTCCCTTAGGAAGAACCCTAATACCCGGCTGATTTACCTTCCTAGGGTTACTGTTAGGCTTAGGCCTAGGACTTTTAAAACCAGGAAGCCCTGGGCTCCAGGCACACTGCAGCTGCGAAAGGCATCCCAAGGGGAGCGCAAAAGTGACGCAACTTGGCTGCCACCACTGATATTTCCATGAGACCATCCCGAACCATAGGCTGATTTTCCTTCCTAGGGTTAAGGTTTGAGTTACGCCTAGGGTAAGGGTCTATTAACCAGAAAGCCCTGAGTTCCAAGAACACAGCAGCTGCGAAGGACTAGCCAAGAAGAGCGCAAAAGTACCACAACATGCCTGCCTCCACAGCTTTTTCCTTGGGGACATGCCTAATTCCTGGCTGATTTGCCTTTCTCGTCTTAGGGTTGGGGTTCGGCCTAGGGCTAGGATTTTTAAAATCAGGAAGCCCTGAGTTCCAGGCACACTGCAGCTGTGAAAGGCATCCAAAAGGGAGTGCAAAAGTGCCACAACATGGCTGCTTTCACGGCTTTTTCCTTGGCAAGAAGCCTAACACCAGGCTGATTTACCTTCCCAGGGTTACTGTTAGGCTTAGGCCTAGGGCTAGGATTTTTAAAACTAGGAAGCCCTTAGCTCCAGGCACACTGCAGCTGTTCAAGGCATCCCATGGGGAGTACAAAAGTGCTACAACATGGCAGCTTTCACAGCTTTTTCCTTGGCACCATCCCTATACCTAGGCTGATTTATCTGCCTAGGGTTAGGGTTAGGCTTCAGCCTAGGGCTTGGATTTCTTTAACCAGGAAGCCCTGAGTTCCAGGCTTACTTCATCTGCCAAAGGCATCCCAAAGGGAGTGCAGAAGTGCCACAACATGGCTGCTTTCACGGCTTTTCCCTTAGGAAGAACCCTAATACCCGGCTGATTTACCTTCCTAGGGTTACTATTAGGCTTAGGCCTAGGACTTTTAAAACCAGGAAGCCCTGGGCTCCAGGCACACTGCAGCTGCGAAAGGCATCCCAAGGGGAGCGCAAAAGTGACGCAACTTGGCTGCCACCACTGATATTTCCATGAGACCATCCCGAACCATAGGCTGATTTTCCTTCCTAGGGTTAAGGTTTGAGTTACGCCTAGGGTAAGGGTCTATTAACCAGAAAGCCCTGAGTTCCAAGAACACAGCAGTTGCGAAGGACTAGCCAAGAAGAGCGCAAAAGTACCACAAAATGTCTGCCTCCACAGCTTTTTCCTTGGGGACATGCCTAATTCCTGGCTGATTTGCCTTTCTCGTCTTAGGGTTGGGGTTCGGCCTAGGGCGCGGATTTTTAAAATCAGGAAGCCCTGAGTTCCAGGCACACTGCAGCTGTGAAAGGCATCCAAAAGGGAGTGCAAAAGTGCCACAACATGGCTGCTTTCACGGATTTTTCCTTGGCAAGAAGCCTAACACCAGGCTGATTTACCTTCCCAGGGTTACTGTTAGGCTTAGGCCTAGGGCTAGGATTTTTAAAACTAGGAAGCCCTTAGCTCCAGGCACACTGCAGCTGTTCAAGGCATCCCAAGGGGAGTACAAAAGTGCAACAACATGGCAGCTTTCACAGCTTTTTCCTTGGCACCATCCCTATACCTAGGCTGATTTATCTGCCTAGGGTTAGGGTTAGGCTTCAGCCTAGGGCTTGGAGTTTTTTAACCAGGAAGCCCTGAGTTCCAGGCTTACTTCATCTGCCAAAGGCATCCCAAAGGGAGTGCAGAAGTGCCACAACATGGCTGCTTTCACGGCTTTTCCCTTAGGAAGAACCCTAATACCCGGCTGATTTACCTTCCTAGGGTTACTGTTAGGCTTAGGCCTAGGACTTTTAAAACCAGGAAGCCCTGGGCTCCAGGCACACTGCAGCTGCGAAAGGCATCCCAAGGGGAGCGCAAAAGTGACGCAACTTGGCTGCCACCACTGATATTTCCATGAGACCATCCCGAACCATAGGTTGATTTTCCTTCCTAGGGTTAAGGTTTGAGTTACGCCTAGGGTAAGGGCTCTATTAACCAGAAAGCCCTGAGTTCCAAGAACACAGCAGCTGCGAAGGACTAGCCAAGAAGAGCGCAAAAGTACCACAACATGCCTGCCTCCACAGCTTTTTCCTTGGGGACATGCCTAATTCCTGGCTGATTTGCCTTTCTCGTCTTAGGGTTGGGGTTCGGCCTAGGGCTAGGATTTTTAAAATCAGGAAGCCCTGAGTTCCAGGCACACTGCAGCTGTGAAAGGCATCCAAAAGGGAGTGCAAAAGTGCCACAACATGGCTGCTTTCACGGCTTTTTCCTTGGCAAGAAGCCTAACACCAGGCTGATTTACCTTCCCAGGGTTACTGTTAGGCTTAGGCCTAGGGCTAGGATTTTTAAAACTAGGAAGCCCTTGGCTCCAGGCACACTGCAGCTGTTCAAGGCATCCCAAGGGGAGTACAAAAGTGCTACAACATGGCAGCTTTCACAGCTTTTTCCTTGGCACCATCCCTATACCTAGGCTGATTTATCTGCCTAGGGTTAGGGTTAGGGTTCAGCCTAGGGCTTGGAGTTTTTTAACCAGGAAGCCCTGAGTTCCAGGCTTACTTCATCTGCCAAAGGCATCCCAAAGGGAGTGCAGAAGTGCCACAACATGGCTGCTTTCACGGCTTTTCCCTTAGGAAGAACCCTAATACCCGGCTGATTTACCTTCCTAGGGTTACTGTTAGGCTTAGGCCTAGGACTTTTAAAACCAGGAAGCCCTGGGCTCCAGGCACACTGCAGCTGCGAAAGGCATCCCAAGGGGAGCGCAAAAGTGACGCAACTTGGCTGCCACCACTGATATTTCCATGAGACCATCCCGAACCATAGGCTGATTTTCCTTCCTAGGGTTAAGGTTTGAGTTACGCCTAGGGTAAGGGCTCTATTAACCAGAAAGCCCTGAGTTCCAAGAACACAGCAGCTGCGAAGGACTAGCCAAGAAGAGCGCAAAAGTACCACAACATGCCTGCCTCCACAGCTTTTTCCTTGGGGACATGCCTAATTCCTGGCTGATTTGCCTTTCTCGTCTTAGGGTTGGGGTTCGGCCTAGGGCTAGGATTTTTAAAATCAGGAAGCCCTGAGTTCCAGGCACACTGCAGCTGTGAAAGGCATCCAAAAGGGAGTGCAAAAGTGCCACAACATGGCTGCTTTCACGGCTTTTTCCTTGGCAAGAAGCCTAACACCAGGCTGATTTACTTTCCCAGGGTTACTGTTAGGCTTAGGCCTAGGGCTAGGATTTTTAAAACTAGGAAGCCCTTAGCTCCAGGCACACTGCAGCTGTTCAAGGCATCCCAAGGGGAGTACAAAAGTGCAACAACATGGCAGCTTTCACAGCTTTTTCCTTGGCACCATCCCTATACCTAGGCTGATTTATCTGCCTAGGGTTAGGGTTAGGCTTCAGCCTAGGGCTTGGAGTTTTTTAACCAGGAAGCCCTGAGTTCCAGGCTTACTTCATCTGCCAAAGGCATCCCAAAGGGAGTGCAGAAGTGCCACAACATGGCTGCTTTCACGGCTTTTCCCTTAGGAAGAACCCTAATACCCGGCTGATTTACCTTCCTAGGGTTACTGTTAGGCTTAGGCCTAGGACTTTTAAAACCAGGAAGCCCTGGGCTCCAGGCACACTGCAGCTGCAAAAGGCATCCCAAGGGGAGCACAAAAGTGACGCAACTTGGCTGCCACCACTGATATTTCCATGAGACCATCCCGAACCATAGCTTGATTTTCCTTCCTAGGGTTAAGGTTTGAGTTACGCCTAGGGTAAGGGCTCTATTAACCAGAAAGCCCTGAGTTCCAAGAACACAGCAGCTGCGAAGGACTAGCCAAGAAGAGCGCAAAAGTACCACAACATGCCTGCCTCCACAGCTTTTTCCTTGGGGACATGCCTAATTCCTGGCTGATTTGCCTTTCTCGTCTTAGGGTTGGGGTTCGGCCTAGGGCTAGGATTTTTAAAAGCAGGAAGCCCTGAGTTCCAGGCACACTGGAGCTGTGAAAGGCATCCAAAAGGGAGTGCAAAAGTGCCACAACATGGCTGCTTTCACGGCTTTTTCCTTGGCAAGAAGCCTAACACCAGGCTGATTTACCTTCCCAGGGTTACTGTTAGGCTTAGGCCTAGGGCTAGGATTTTTAAAACTAGGAAGCCCTTGGCTCCAGGCACACTGCAGCTGTTCAAGGCATCCCAAGGGGAGTACAAAAGTGCTACAACATGGCAGCTTTCACAGCTTTTTCCTTGGCACCATCCCTATACCTAGGCTGATTTATCTGCCTAGGGTTAGGGTTAGGGTTCAGCCTAGGGCTTGGAGTTTTTTAACCAGGAAGCCCTGAGTTCCAGGCTTACTTCATCTGCCAAAGGCATCCCAAAGGGAGTGCAGAAGTGCCACAACATGGCTGCTTTCACGGCTTTTCCCTTAGGAAGAACCCTAATACCCGGCTGATTTACCTTCCTAGGGTTACTGTTAGGCTTAGGCCTAGGACTTTTAAAACCAGGAAGCCCTGGGCTCCAGGCACACTGCAGCTGCGAAAGGCATCCCAAGGGGAGCGCAAAAGTGACGCAACTTGGCTGCCACCACTGATATTTCCATGAGACCATCCCGAACCATAGGCTGATTTTCCTTCCTAGGGTTAAGGTTTGAGTTACGCCTAGGGTAAGGGTCTATTAACCAGAAAGCCCTGAGTTCCAAGAACACAGCAGCTGCGAAGGACTAGCCAAGAAGAGCGCAAAAGTACCACAACATGCCTGCCTCCACAGCTTTTTCCTTGGGGACATGCCTAATTCCTGGCTGATTTGCCTTTCTCGTCTTAGGGTTGGGGTTCGGCCTAGGGCTAGGATTTTTAAAATCAGGAAGCCCTGAGTTCCAGGCACACTGCAGCTGTGAAAGGCATCCAAAAGGGAGTGCAAAAGTGCCACAACATGGCTGCTTTCACGGCTTTTTCCTTGGCAAGAAGCCTAACACCAGGCTGATTTACCTTCCCAGGGTTACTGTTAGGCTTAGGCCTAGGGCTAGGATTTTTAAAACTAGGAAGCCCTTAGCTCCAGGCACACTGCAGCTGTTCAAGGCATCCCAAGGGGAGTACAAAAGTGCAACAACATGGCAGCTTTCACAGCTTTTTCCTTGGCACCATCCCTATACCTAGGCTGATTTATCTGCCTAGGGTTAGGGTTAGGCTTCAGCCTAGGGCTTGGAGTTTTTTAACCAGGAAGCCCTGAGTTCCAGGCTTACTTCATCTGCCAAAGGCATCCCAAAGGGAGTGCAGAAGTGCCACAACATGGCTGCTTTCACGGCTTTTCCCTTAGGAAGAACCCTAATACCCGGCTGATTTACCTTCCTAGGGTTACTGTTAGGCTTAGGCCTAGGACTTTTAAAACCAGGAAGCCCTGGGCTCCAGGCACACTGCAGCTGCAAAAGGCATCCCAAGGGGAGCACAAAAGTGACGCAACTTGGCTGCCACCACTGATATTTCCATGAGACCATCCCGAACCATAGGCTGATTTTCCTTCCTAGGGTTAAGGTTTGAGTTACGCCTAGGGTAAGGGCTCTATTAACCAGAAAGCCCTGAGTTCCAAGAACACAGCAGCTGCGAAGGACTAGCCAAGAAGAGCGCAAAAGTACCACAACATGCCTGCCTCCACAGCTTTTTCCTTGGGGACATGCCTAATTCCTGGCTGATTTGCCTTTCTCGTCTTAGGGTTGGGGTTCGGCCTAGGGCTAGGATTTTTAAAATCAGGAAGCCCTGAGTTCCAGGCACACTGCAGCTGTGAAAGGCATCCAAAAGGGAGTGCAAAAGTGCCACAACATGGCTGCTTTCACGGCTTTTTCCTTGGCAAGAAGCCTAACACCAGGCTGATTTACCTTCCCAGGGTTACTGTTAGGCTTAGGCCTAGGGCTAGGATTTTTAAAACTAGGAAGCCCTGGGCTCCAGGCACACTGCAGCTGTTCAAGGCATCCCAAGGGGAGTACAAAAGTGCTACAACATGGCAGCTTTCACAGCTTTTTCCTTGGCACCATCCCTATACCTAGGCTGATTTATCTGCCTAGGGTTAGGGTTAGGGTTCAGCCTAGGGCTTGGAGTTTTTTAACCAGGAAGCCCTGAGTTCCAGGCTTACTTCATCTGCCAAAGGCATCCCAAAGGGAGTGCAGAAGTGCCACAACATGGCTGCTTTCACGGCTTTTCCCTTAGGAAGAACCCTAATACCCGGCTGATTTACCTTCCTAGGGTTACTGTTAGGCTTAGGCCTAGGACTTTTAAAACCAGGAAGCCCTGGGCTCCAGGCACACTGCAGCTGCGAAAGGCATCCCAAGGGGAGCGCAAAAGTGACGCAACTTGGCTGCCACCACTGATATTTCCATGAGACCATCCCGAACCATAGGCTGATTTTCCTTCCTAGGGTTAAGGTTTGAGTTACGCCTAGGGGAAGGGTCTATTAACCAGAAAGCCCTGAGTTCCAAGAACACAGCAGCTGCGAAGGACTAGCCAAGAAGAGCGCAAAAGTACCACAACATGCCTGCCTCCACAGCTTTTTCCTTGGGGACATGCCTAATTCCTGGCTGATTTGCCTTTCTCGTCTTAGGGTTGGGGTTCGGCCTAGGGCTAGGATTTTTAAAATCAGGAAGCCCTGAGTTCCAGGCACACTGCAGCTGTGAAAGGCATCCAAAAGGGAGTGCAAAAGTGCCACAACATGGCTGCTTTCACGGCTTTTTCCTTGGCAAGAAGCCTAACACCAGGCTGATTTACCTTCCCAGGGTTACTGTTAGGCTTAGGCCTAGGGCTAGGATTTTTAAAACTAGGAAGCCCTTAGCTCCAGGCACACTGCAGCTGTTCAAGGCATCCCAAGGGGAGTACAAAAGTGCAACAACATGGCAGCTTTCACAGCTTTTTCCTTGGCACCATCCCTATACCTAGGCTGATTTATCTGCCTAGGGTTAGGGTTAGGCTTCAGCCTAGGGCTTGGATTTCTTTAACCAGGAAGCCCTGAGTTCCAGGCTTACTTCATCTGCCAAAGGCATCCCAAAGGGAGTGCAGAAGTGCCACAACATGGCTGCTTTCACGGCTTTTCCCTTAGGAAGAACCCTAATACCCGGCTGATTTACCTTCCTAGGGTTACTGTTAGGCTTAGGCCTAGGACTTTTAAAACCAGGAAGCCCTGGGCTCCAGGCACACTGCAGCTGCGAAAGGCATCCCAAGGGGAGCGCAAAAGTGACGCAACTTGGCTGCCACCACTGATATTTCCATGAGACCATCCCGAACCATAGGCTGATTTTCCTTCCTAGGGTTAAGGTTTGAGTTACGCCTAGGGTAAGGGTCTATTAACCAGAAAGCCCTGAGTTCCAAGAACACAGCAGCTGCGAAGGACTAGCCAAGAAGAGCGCAAAAGTACCACAACATGCCTGCCTCCACAGCTTTTTCCTTGGGGACATGCCTAATTCCTGGCTGATTTGCCTTTCTCGTCTTAGGGTTGGGGTTCGGCCTAGGGCTAGGATTTTTAAAATCAGGAAGCCCTGAGTTCCAGGCACACTGCAGCTGTGAAAGGCATCCAAAAGGGAGTGCAAAAGTGCCACAACATGGCTGCTTTCACGGCTTTTTCCTTGGCAAGAAGCCTAACACCAGGCTGATTTACCTTCCCAGGGTTACTGTTAGGCTTAGGCCTAGGGCTAGGATTTTTAAAACTAGGAAGCCCTTAGCTCCAGGCACACTGCAGCTGTTCAAGGCATCCCATGGGGAGTACAAAAGTGCTACAACATGGCAGCTTTCACAGCTTTTTCCTTGGCACCATCCCTATACCTAGGCTGATTTATCTGCCTAGGGTTAGGGTTAGGGTTAGGCTTCAGCCTAGGGCTTGGATTTCTTTAACCAGGAAGCCCTGAGTTCCAGGCTTACTTCATCTGCCAAAGGCATCCCAAAGGGAGTGCAGAAGTGCCACAACATGGCTGCTTTCACGGCTTTTCCCTTAGGAAGAACCCTAATACCCGGCTGATTTACCTTCCTAGGGTTACTGTTAGGCTTAGGCCTAGGACTTTTAAAACCAGGAAGCCCTGGGCTCCAGGCACACTGCAGCTGCGAAAGGCATCCCAAGGGGAGCGCAAAAGTGACGCAACTTGGCTGCCACCACTGATATTTCCATGAGACCATCCCGAACCATAGGCTGATTTTCCTTCCTAGGGTTAAGGTTTGAGTTACGCCTAGGGTAAGGGTCTATTAACCAGAAAGCCCTGAGTTCCAAGAACACAGCAGTTGCGAAGGACTAGCCAAGAAGAGCGCAAAAGTACCACAACATGTCTGCCTCCACAGCTTTTTCCTTGGGGACATGCCTAATTCCTGGCTGATTTGCCTTTCTCGTCTTAGGGTTGGGGTTCGGCCTAGGGCTAGGATTTTTAAAATCAGGAAGCCCTGAGTTCCAGGCACACTGCAGCTGTGAAAGGCATCCAAAAGGGAGTGCAAAAGTGCCACAACATGGCTGCTTTCACGGATTTTTCCTTGGCAAGAAGCCTAACACCAGGCTGATTTACCTTCCCAGGGTTACTGTTAGGCTTAGGCCTAGGGCTAGGATTTTTAAAACTAGGAAGCCCTGGGCTCCAGGCACACTGCAGCTGTTCAAGGCATCCCAAGGGGAGTACAAAAGTGCAACAACATGGCAGCTTTCACAGCTTTTTCCTTGGCACCATCCCTATACCTAGGCTGATTTATCTGCCTAGGGTTAGGGTTAGGCTTCAGCCTAGGGCTTGGATTTCTTTAACCAGGAAGCCCTGAGTTCCAGGCTTACTTCATCTGCCAAAGGCATCCCAAAGGGAGTGCAGAAGTGCCACAACATGGCTGCTTTCACGGCTTTTCCCTTAGGAAGAACCCTAATACCCGGCTGATTTACCTTCCTAGGGTTACTGTTAGGCTTAGGCCTAGGACTTTTAAAACCAGGAAGCCCTGGGCTCCAGGCACACTGCAGCTGCGAAAGGCATCCCAAGGGGAGCGCAAAAGTGACGCAACTTGGCTGCCACCACTGATATTTCCATGAGACCATCCCGAACCATAGGCTGATTTTCCTTCCTAGGGTTAAGGTTTGAGTTACGCCTAGGGTAAGGGTCTATTAACCAGAAAGCCCTGAGTTCCAAGAACACAGCAGCTGCGAAGGACTAGCCAAGAAGAGCGCAAAAGTACCACAACATGCCTGCCTCCACAGCTTTTTCCTTGGGGACATGCCTAATTCCTGGCTGATTTGCCTTTCTCGTCTTAGGGTTGGGGTTCGGCCTAGGGCTAGGATTTTTAAAATCAGGAAGCCCTGAGTTCCAGGCACACTGCAGCTGTGAAAGGCATCCAAAAGGGAGTGCAAAAGTGCCACAACATGGCTGCTTTCACGGCTTTTTCCTTGGCAAGAAGCCTAACACCAGGCTGATTTACCTTCCCAGGGTTACTGTTAGGCTTAGGCCTAGGGCTAGGATTTTTAAAACTAGGAAGCCCTTAGCTCCAGGCACACTGCAGCTGTTCAAGGCATCCCAAGGGGAGTACAAAAGTGCAACAACATGGCAGCTTTCACAGCTTTTTCCTTGGCACCATCCCTATACCTAGGCTGATTTATCTGCCTAGGGTTAGGGTTAGGCTTCAGCCTAGGGCTTGGATTTCTTTAACCAGGAAGCCCTGAGTTCCAGGCTTACTTCATCTGCCAAAGGCATCCCAAAGGGAGTGCAGAAGTGCCACAACATGGCTGCTTTCACGGCTTTTCCCTTAGGAAGAACCCTAATACCCGGCTGATTTACCTTCCTAGGGTTACTGTTAGGCTTAGGCCTAGGACTTTTAAAACCAGGAAGCCCTGGGCTCCAGGCACACTGCAGCTGCGAAAGGCATCCCAAGGGGAGCACAAAAGTGACGCAACTTGGCTGCCACCACTGATATTTCCATGAGACCATCCCGAACCATAGGCTGATTTTCCTTCCTAGGGTTAAGGTTTGAGTTACGCCTAGGGTAAGGGTCTATTAACCAGAAAGCCCTGAGTTCCAAGAACACAGCAGTTGCGAAGGACTAGCCAAGAAGAGCGCAAAAGTACCACAACATGTCTGCCTCCACAGCTTTTTCCTTGGGGACATGCCTAATTCCTGGCTGATTTGCCTTTCTCGTCTTAGGGTTGGGGTTCGGCCTAGGGCTAGGATTTTTAAAATCAGGAAGCCCTGAGTTCCAGGCACACTGCAGCTGTGAAAGGCATCCAAAAGGGAGTGCAAAAGTGCCACAACATGGCTGCTTTCACGGCTTTTTCCTTGGCAAGAAGCCTAACACCAGGCTGATTTACCTTCCCAGGGTTACTGTTAGGCTTAGGCCTAGGGCTAGGATTTTTAAAACTAGGAAGCCCTGGGCTCCAGGCACACTGCAGCTGTTCAAGGCATCCCAAGGGGAGTACAAAAGTGCTACAACATGGCAGCTTTCACAGCTTTTTCCTTGGCACCATCCCTATACCTAGGCTGATTTATCTGCCTAGGGTTAGGGTTAGGCTTCAGCCTAGGGCTTGGAGTTTTTTAACCAGGAAGCCCTGAGTTCCAGGCTTACTTCATCTGCCAAAGGCATCCCAAAGGGAGTGCAGAAGTGCCACAACATGGCTGCTTTCACGGCTTTTCCCTTAGGAAGAACCCTAATACCCGGCTGATTTACCTTCCTAGGGTTACTGTTAGGCTTAGGTCTAGGACTTTTAAAACCAGGAAGCCCTGGGCTCCAGGCACACTGCAGCTGCAAAAGGCATCCCAAGGGGAGCGCAAAAGTGACGCAACTTGGCTGCCACCACTGATATTTCCATGAGACCATCCCGAACCATAGGCTGATTTTCCTTCCTAGGGTTAAGGTTTGAGTTACGCCTAGGGTAAGGGCTCTATTAACCAGAAAGCCCTGAGTTCCAAGAACACAGCAGCTGCGAAGGACTAGCCAAGAAGAGCGCAAAAGTACCACAACATGCCTGCCTCCACAGCTTTTTCCTTGGGGACATGCCTAATTCCTGGCTGATTTGCCTTTCTCGTCTTAGGGTTGGGGTTCGGCCTAGGGCTAGGATTTTTAAAATCAGGAAGCCCTGAGTTCCAGGCACACTGCAGCTGTGAAAGGCATCCAAAAGGGAGTGCAAAAGTGCCACAACATGGCTGCTTTCACGGCTTTTTCCTTGGCAAGAAGCCTAACACCAGGCTGATTTACCTTCCCAGGGTTACTGTTAGGCTTAGGCCTAGGGCTAGGATTTTTAAAACTAGGAAGCCCTTGGCTCCAGGCACACTGCAGCTGTTCAAGGCATCCCAAGGGGAGTACAAAAGTGCTACAACATGGCAGCTTTCACAGCTTTTTCCTTGGCACCATCCCTATACCTAGGCTGATTTATCTGCCTAGGGTTAGGGTTAGGCTTCAGCCTAGGGCTTGGAGTTTTTTAACCAGGAAGCCCTGAGTTCCAGGCTTACTTCATCTGCCAAAGGCATCCCAAAGGGAGTGCAGAAGTGCCACAACATGGCTGCTTTCACGGCTTTTCCCTTAGGAAGAACCCTAATACCCGGCTGATTTACCTTCCTAGGGTTACTGTTAGGCTTAGGCCTAGGACTTTTAAAACCAGGAAGCCCTGGGCTCCAGGCACACTGCAGCTGCGAAAGGCATCCCAAGGGGAGCGCAAAAGTGACGCAACTTGGCTGCCACCACTGATATTTCCATGAGACCATCCCGAACCATAGGCTGATTTTCCTTCCTAGGGTTAAGGTTTGAGTTACGCCTAGGGTAAGGGTCTATTAACCAGAAAGCCCTGAGTTCCAAGAACACAGCAGCTGCGAAGGACTAGCCAAGAAGAGCGCAAAAGTACCACAACATGCCTGCCTCCACAGCTTTTTCCTTGGGGACATGCCTAATTCCTGGCTGATTTGCCTTTCTCGTCTTAGGGTTGGGGTTCGGCCTAGGGCTAGGATTTTTAAAATCAGGAAGCCCTGAGTTCCAGGCACACTGCAGCTGTGAAAGGCATCCAAAAGGGAGTGCAAAAGTGCCACAACATGGCTGCTTTCACGGCTTTTTCCTTGGCAAGAAGCCTAACACCAGGCTGATTTACCTTCCCAGGGTTACTGTTAGGCTTAGGCCTAGGGCTAGGATTTTTAAAACTAGGAAGCCCTGGGCTCCAGGCACACTGCAGCTGTTCAAGGCATCCCAAGGGGAGTACAAAAGTGCTACAACATGGCAGCTTTCACAGCTTTTTCCTTGGCACCATCCCTATACCTAGGCTGATTTATCTGCCTAGGGTTAGGGTTAGGCTTCAGCCTAGGGCTTGGATTTCTTTAACCAGGAAGCCCTGAGTTCCAGGCTTACTTCATCTGCCAAAGGCATCCCAAAGGGAGTGCAGAAGTGCCACAACATGGCTGCTTTCACGGCTTTTCCCTTAGGAAGAACCCTAATACCCGGCTGATTTACCTTCCTAGGGTTACTGTTAGGCTTAGGCCTAGGACTTTTAAAACCAGGAAGCCCTGGGCTCCAGGCACACTGCAGCTGCGAAAGGCATCCCAAGGGGAGCGCAAAAGTGACGCAACTTGGCTGCCACCACTGATATTTCCATGAGACCATCCCGAACCATAGGCTGATTTTCCTTCCTAGGGTTAAGGTTTGAGTTACGCCTAGGGTAAGGGTCTATTAACCAGAAAGCCCTGAGTTCCAAGAACACAGCAGCTGCGAAGGACTAGCCAAGAAGAGCGCAAAAGTACCACAACATGCCTGCCTCCACAGCTTTTTCCTTGGGGACATGCCTAATTCCTGGCTGATTTGCCTTTCTCGTCTTAGGGTTGGGGTTCGGCCTAGGGCTAGGATTTTTAAAATCAGGAAGCCCTGAGTTCCAGGCACACTGCAGCTGTGAAAGGCATCCAAAAGGGAGTGCAAAAGTGCCACAACATGGCTGCTTTCACGGCTTTTTCCTTGGCAAGAAGCCTAACACCAGGCTGATTTACCTTCCCAGGGTTACTGTTAGGCTTAGGCCTAGGGCTAGGATTTTTAAAACTAGGAAGCCCTTAGCTCCAGGCACACTGCAGCTGTTCAAGGCATCCCATGGGGAGTACAAAAGTGCTACAACATGGCAGCTTTCACAGCTTTTTCCTTGGCACCATCCCTATACCTAGGCTGATTTATCTGCCTAGGGTTAGGGTTAGGCTTCAGCCTAGGGCTTGGATTTCTTTAACCAGGAAGCCCTGAGTTCCAGGCTTACTTCATCTGCCAAAGGCATCCCAAAGGGAGTGCAGAAGTGCCACAACATGGCTGCTTTCACGGCTTTTCCCTTAGGAAGAACCCTAATACCCGGCTGATTTACCTTCCTAGGGTTACTGTTAGGCTTAGGCCTAGGACTTTTAAAACCAGGAAGCCCTGGGCTCCAGGCACACTGCAGCTGCGAAAGGCATCCCAAGGGGAGCGCAAAAGTGACGCAACTTGGCTGCCACCACTGATATTTCCATGAGACCATCCCGAACCATAGGCTGATTTTCCTTCCTAGGGTTAAGGTTTGAGTTACGCCTAGGGTAAGGGTCTATTAACCAGAAAGCCCTGAGTTCCAAGAACACAGCAGTTGCGAAGGACTAGCCAAGAAGAGCGCAAAAGTACCACAACATGTCTGCCTCCACAGCTTTTTCCTTGGGGACATGCCTAATTCCTGGCTGATTTGCCTTTCTCGTCTTAGGGTTGGGGTTCGGCCTAGGGCTAGGATTTTTAAAATCAGGAAGCCCTGAGTTCCAGGCACACTGCAGCTGTGAAAGGCATCCAAAAGGGAGTGCAAAAGTGCCACAACATGGCTGCTTTCACGGCTTTTTCCTTGGCAAGAAGCCTAACACCAGGCTGATTTACCTTCCCAGGGTTACTGTTAGGCTTAGGCCTAGGGCTAGGATTTTTAAAACTAGGAAGCCCTGGGCTCCAGGCACACTGCAGCTGTTCAAGGCATCCCAAGGGGAGTACAAAAGTGCTACAACATGGCAGCTTTCACAGCTTTTTCCTTGGCACCATCCCTATACCTAGGCTGATTTATCTGCCTAGGGTTAGGGTTAGGCTTCAGCCTAGGGCTTGGAGTTTTTTAACCAGGAAGCCCTGAGTTCCAGGCTTACTTCATCTGCCAAAGGCATCCCAAAGGGAGTGCAGAAGTGCCACAACATGGCTGCTTTCACGGCTTTTCCCTTAGGAAGAACCCTAATACCCGGCTGATTTACCTTCCGAGGGTTACTGTTAGGCTTAGGCCTAGGACTTTTAAAACCAGGAAGCCCTGGGCTCCAGGCACACTGCAGCTGCGAAAGGCCTCCCAAGGGGAGCGCAAAAGTGACGCAACTTGGCTGCCACCACTGATATTTCCATGAGACCATCCCGAACCATAGGCTGATTTTCCTTCCTAGGGTTAAGGTTTGAGTTACGCCTAGGGTAAGGGCTCTATTAACCAGAAAGCCCTGAGTTCCAAGAACACAGCAGCTGCGAAGGACTAGCCAAGAAGAGCGCAAAAGTACCACAACATGCCTGCCTCCACAGCTTTTTCCTTGGGGACATGCCTAATTCCTGGCTGATTTGCCTTTCTCGTCTTAGGGTTGGGGTTCGGCCTAGGGCTAGGATTTTTAAAATCAGGAAGCCCTGAGTTCCAGGCACACTGGAGCTGTGAAAGGCATCCAAAAGGGAGTGCAAAAGTGCCACAACATGGCTGCTTTCACGGATTTTTCCTTGGCAAGAAGCCTAACACCAGGCTGATTTACCTTCCCAGGGTTACTGTTAGGCTTAGGCCTAGGGCTAGGATTTTTAAAACTAGGAAGCCCTTGGCTCCAGACACACTGCAGCTGTTCAAGGCATCCCAAGGGGAGTACAAAAGTGCTACAACATGGCAGCTTTCACAGCTTTTTCCTTGGCACCATCCCTATACCTAGGCTGATTTATCTGCCTAGGGTTAGGGTTAGGCTTCAGCCTAGGGCTTGGAGTTTTTTAACCAGGAAGCCCTGAGTTCCAGGCTTACTTCATCTGCCAAAGGCATCCCAAAGGGAGTGCAGAAGTGCCACAACATGGCTGCTTTCACGGCTTTTCCCTTAGGAAGAACCCTAATACCCGGCTGATTTACCTTCCTAGGGTTACTGTTAGGCTTAGGCCTAGGACTTTTAAAACCAGGAAGCCCTGGGCTCCAGGCACACTGCAGCTGCGAAAGGCATCCCAAGGGGAGCGCAAAAGTGACGCAACTTGGCTGCCACCACTGATATTTCCATGAGACCATCCCGAACCATAGGCTGATTTTCCTTCCTAGGGTTAAGGTTTGAGTTACGCCTAGGGTAAGGGCTCTATTAACCAGAAAGCCCTGAGTTCCAAGAACACAGCAGCTGCGAAGGACTAGCCAAGAAGAGCGCAAAAGTACCACAACATGTCTGCCTCCACAGCTTTTTCCTTGGGGACATGCCTAATTCCTGGCTGATTTGCCTTTCTCGTCTTAGGGTTGGGGTTCGGCCTAGGGCTAGGATTTTTAAAATCAGGAAGCCCTGAGTTCCAGGCACACTGCAGCTGTGAAAGGCATCCAAAAGGGAGTGCAAAAGTGCCACAACATGGCTGCTTTCACGGCTTTTTCCTTGGCAAGAAGCCTAACACCAGGCTGATTTACCTTCCCAGGGTTACTGTTAGGCTTAGGCCTAGGGCTAGGATTTTTAAAACTAGGAAGCCCTGGGCTCCAGGCACACTGCAGCTGTTCAAGGCATCCCAAGGGGAGTACAAAAGTGCTACAACATGGCAGCTTTCACAGCTTTTTCCTTGGCACCATCCCTATACCTAGGCTGATTTATCTGCCTAGGGTTAGGGTTAGGGTTCAGCCTAGGGCTTGGATTTCTTTAACCAGGAAGCCCTGAGTTCCAGGCTTACTTCATCTGCCAAAGGCATCCCAAAGGGAGTGCAGAAGTGCCACAACATGGCTGCTTTCACGGCTTTTCCCTTAGGAAGAACCCTAATACCCGGCTGATTTACCTTCCTAGGGTTACTGTTAGGCTTAGGCCTAGGACTTTTAAAACCAGGAAGCCCTGGGCTCCAGGCACACTGCAGCTGCGAAAGGCATCCCAAGGGGAGCGCAAAAGTGACGCAACTTGGCTGCCACCACTGATATTTCCATGAGACCATCCCGAACCATAGGTTGATTTTCCTTCCTAGGGTTAAGGTTTGAGTTACGCCTAGGGTAAGGGCTCTATTAACCAGAAAGCCCTGAGTTCCAAGAATACAGCAGCTGCGAAGGACTACCCAAGAAGAGCACAAAAGTACCACAACATGTCTGCCTCCACAGCTTTTTCCTTGGGGACATGCCTAATTCCTGGCTGATTTGCCTTTCTCGTCTTAGGGTTGGGGTTCGGCCTAGGGCTAGGATTTTTAAAATCAGGAAGCCCTGAGTTCCAGGCACACTGCAGCTGTGAAAGGCATCCAAATGGGAGTGCAAAAGTGCCACAACATGGCTGCTTTCACGGCTTTTTCCTTGGCAAGAAGCCTAACACCAGGCTGATTTACCTTCCCAGGGTTACTGTTAGGCTTAGGCCTAGGGCTAGGATTTTTAAAACTAGGAAGCCCTGGGCTCCAGGCACACTGCAGCTGTTCAAGGCATCCCAAGGGGAGTACAAAAGTGCTACAACATGGCAGCTTTCACAGCTTTTTCCTTGGCACCATCCCTATACCTAGGCTGATTTATCTGCCTAGGGTTAGGGTTAGGGTTCAGCCTAGGGCTTGGAGTTTTTTAACCAGGAAGCCCTGAGTTCCAGGCTTACTTCATCTGCCAAAGGCATCCCAAAGGGAGTGCAGAAGTGCCACAACATGGCTGCTTTCACGGCTTTTCCCTTAGGAAGAACCCTAATACCCGGCTGATTTACCTTCCTAGGGTTACTGTTAGGCTTAGGTCTAGGACTTTTAAAACCAGGAAGCCCTGGGCTCCAGGCACACTGCAGCTGCGAAAGGCATCCCAAGGGGAGCGCAAAAGTGACGCAACTTGGCTGCCACCACTGATATTTCCATGAGACCATCCCGAACCATAGGCTGATTTTCCTTCCTAGGGTTAAGGTTTGAGTTACGCCTAGGGTAAGGGTTCTATTAACCAGAAAGCCCTGAGTTCCAAGAACACAGCAGCTGCGAAGGACTAGCCAAGAAGAGCGCAAAAGTACCACAACATGCCTGCCTCCACAGCTTTTTCCTTGGGGACATGCCTAATTCCTGGCTGATTTGCCTTTCTCGTCTTAGGGTTGGGGTTCGGCCTAGGGCTAGGATTTTTAAAATCAGGAAGCCCTGAGTTCCAGGCACACTGCAGCTGTGAAAGGCATCCAAAAGGGAGTGCAAAAGTGCCACAACATGGCTGCTTTCACGGCTTTTTCCTTGGCAAGAAGCCTAACACCAGGCTGATTTACCTACCCAGGGTTACTCTTAGGCTTAGGCCTAGGGCTAGGATTTTTAAAACTAGGAAGCCCTTAGCTCCAGGCACACTGCAGCTGTTCAAGGCATCCCAAGGGGAGTACAAAAGTGCTACAACATGGCAGCTTTCACAGCTTTTTCCTTGGCACCATCCCTATACCTAGGCTGATTTATCTGCCTAGGGTTAGGGTTAGGCTTCAGCCTAGGGCTTGGATTTCTTTAACCAGGAAGCCCTGAGTTCCAGGCTTACTTCATCTGCCAAAGGCATCCCAAAGGGAGTGCAGAAGTGCCACAACATGGCTGCTTTCACGGCTTTTCCCTTAGGAAGAACCCTAATACCCGGCTGATTTACCTTCCTAGGGTTACTGTTAGGCTTAGGCCTAGGACTTTTAAAACCAGGAAGCCCTGGGCTCCAGGCACACTGCAGCTGCGAAAGGCATCCCAAGGGGAGCGCAAAAGTGACGCAACTTGGCTGCCACCACTGATATTTCCATGAGACCATCCCGAACCATAGGCTGATTTTCCTTCCTAGGGTTAAGGTTTGAGTTACGCCTAGGGTAAGGGCTCTATTAACCAGAAAGCCCTGAGTTCCAAGAACACAGCAGCTGCGAAGGACTAGCCAAGAAGAGCGCAAAAGTACCACAACATGCCTGCCTCCACAGCTTTTTCCTTGGGGACATGCCTAATTCCTGGCTGATTTGCCTTTCTCGTCTTAGGGTTGGGGTTCGGCCTAGGGCTAGGATTTTTAAAATCAGGAAGCCCTGAGTTCCAGGCACACTGCAGCTGTGAAAGGCATCCAAAAGGGAGTGCAAAAGTGCCACAACATGGCTGCTTTCACGGCTTTTTCCTTGGCAAGAAGCCTAACACCAGGCTGATTTACCTTCCCAGGGTTACTGTTAGGCTTAGGCCTAGGGCTAGGATTTTTAAAACTAGGAAGCCCTTAGCTCCAGGCACACTGCAGCTGTTCAAGGCATCCCAAGGGGAGTACAAAAGTGCTACAACATGGCAGCTTTCACAGCTTTTTCCTTGGCACCATCCCTATACCTAGGCTGATTTATCTGCCTAGGGTTAGGGTTAGGCTTCAGCCTAGGGCTTGGAGTTTTTTAACCAGGAAGCCCTGAGTTCCAGGCTTACTTCATCTGCCAAAGGCATCCCAAAGGGAGTGCAGAAGTGCCACAACATGGCTGCTTTCACGGCTTTTCCCTTAGGAAGAACCCTAATACCCGGCTGATTTACCTTCCGAGGGTTACTGTTAGGCTTAGGCCTAGGACTTTTAAAACCAGGAAGCCCTGGGCTCCAGGCACACTGCAGCTGCGAAAGGCCTCCCAAGGGGAGCGCAAAAGTGACGCAACTTGGCTGCCACCACTGATATTTCCATGAGAGCATCCCGAACCATAGGCTGATTTTCCTTCCTAGGGTTAAGGTTTGAGTTACGCCTAGGGTAAGGGCTCTATTAACCAGAAAGCCCTGAGTTCCAAGAACACAGCAGCTGCGAAGGACTAGCCAAGAAGAGCGCAAAAGTACCACAACATGTCTGCCTCCACAGCTTTTTCCTTGGGGACATGCCTAATTCCTGGCTGATTTGCCTTTCTCGTCTTAGGGTTGGGGTTCGGCCTAGGGCTAGGATTTTTAAAATCAGGAAGCCCTGAGTTCCAGGCACACTGCAGCTGTGAAAGGCATCCAAAAGGGAGTGCAAAAGTGCCACAACATGGCTGCTTTCACGGATTTTTCCTTGGCAAGAAGCCTAACACCAGGCTGATTTACCTTCCCAGGGTTACTGTTAGGCTTAGGCCTAGGGCTAGGATTTTTAAAACTAGGAAGCCCTTGGCTCCAGACACACTGCAGCTATTCAAGGCATCCCAAGGGGAGTACAAAAGTGCAACAACATGGCAGCTTTCACAGCTTTTTCCTTGGCACCATCCCTATACCTAGGCTGATTTATCTGCCTAGGGTTAGGGTTAGGGTTCACCCTAGGGCTTGGAGTTTTTTAACCAGGAAGCCCTGAGTTCCAGGCTTACTTCATCTGCCAAAGGCATCCCAAAGGGAGTGCAGAAGTGCCACAACATGGCTGCTTTCACGGCTTTTCCCTTAGGAAGAACCCTAATATCCGGCTGATTTACCTTCCTAGGGTTACTGTTAGGCTTAGGCCTAGGACTTTTAAAACCAGGAAGCCCTGGGCTCCAGGCACACTGCAGCTGCGAAAGGCATCCCAAGGGGAGCGCAAAAGTGACGCAACTTGGCTGCCACCACTGATATTTCCATGAGACCATCCCGAACCATAGGCTGATTTTCCTTCCTAGGGTTAAGGTTTGAGTTACGCCTAGGGTAAGGGCTCTATTAACCAGAAAGCCCTGAGTTCCAAGAACACAGCAGCTGCGAAGGACTAGCCAAGAAGAGCGCAAAAGTACCACAACATGTCTGCCTCCACAGCTTTTTCCTTGGGGACATGCCTAATTCCTGGCTGATTTGCCTTTCTCGTCTTAGGGTTGGGGTTCGGCCTAGGGCTAGGATTTTTAAAATCAGGAAGCCCTGAGTTCCAGGCACACTGCAGCTGTGAAAGGCATCCAAAAGGGAGTGCAAAAGTGCCACAACATGGCTGCTTTCACGGCTTTTTCCTTGGCAAGAAGCCTAACACCAGGCTGATTTACCTTCCCAGGGTTACTGTTAGGCTTAGGCCTAGGGCTAGGATTTTTAAAACTAGGAAGCCCTGGGCTCCAGGCACACTGCAGCTGTTCAAGGCATCCCAAGGGGAGTACAAAAGTGCTACAACATGGCAGCTTTCACAGCTTTTTCCTTGGCACCATCCCTATACCTAGGCTGATTTATCTGCCTAGGGTTAGGGTTAGGGTTCAGCCTAGGGCTTGGATTTCTTTAACCAGGAAGCCCTGAGTTCCAGGCTTACTTCATCTGCCAAAGGCATCCCAAAGGGAGTGCAGAAGTGCCACAACATGGCTGCTTTCACGGCTTTTCCCTTAGGAAGAACCCTAATACCCGGCTGATTTACCTTCCTAGGGTTACTGTTAGGCTTAGGCCTAGGACTTTTAAAACCAGGAAGCCCTGGGCTCCAGGCACACTGCAGCTGCGAAAGGCATCCCAAGGGGAGCGCAAAAGTGACGCAACTTGGCTGCCACCACTGATATTTCCATGAGAGCATCCCGAATCATAGGCTGATTTTCCTTCCTAGGGTTAAGGTTTGAGTTACGCCTAGGGTAAGGGCTCTATTAACCAGAAAGCCCTGAGTTCCAAGAACACAGCAGCTGCGAAGGACTAGCCAAGAAGAGCGCAAAAGTACCACAACATGCCTGCCTCCACAGCTTTTTCCTTGGGGACATGCCTAATTCCTGGCTGATTTGCCTTTCTCGTCTTAGGGTTGGGGTTCGGCCTAGGGCTAGGATTTTTAAAATCAGGAAGCCCTGAGTTCCAGGCACACTGGAGCTGTGAAAGGCATCCAAAAGGGAGTGCAAAAGTGCCACAACATGGCTGCTTTCACGGATTTTTCCTTGGCAAGAAGCCTAACACCAGGCTGATTTACCTTCCCAGGGTTACTGTTAGGCTTAGGCCTAGGGCTAGGATTTTTAAAACTAGGAAGCCCTTGGCTCCAGACACACTGCAGCTGTTCAAGGCATCCCAAGGGGAGTACAAAAGTGCAACAACATGGCAGCTTTCACAGCTTTTTCCTTGGCACCATCCCTATACCTAGGCTGATTTATCTGCCTAGGGTTAGGGTTAGGGTTCAGCCTAGGGCTTGGAGTTTTTTAACCAGGAAGCCCTGAGTTCCAGGCTTACTTCATCTGCCAAAGGCATCCCAAAGGGAGTGCAGAAGTGCCACAACATGGCTGCTTTCACGGCTTTTCCCTTAGGAAGAACCCTAATACCCGGCTGATATACCTTCCTAGGGTTACTGTTAGGCTTAGGCCTAGGACTTTTAAAACCAGGAAGCCCTGGGCTCCAGGCACACTGCAGCTGCGAAAGGCATCCCAAGGGGAGCGCAAAAGTGACGCAACTTGGCTGCCACCACTGATATTTCCATGAGACCATCCCGAACCATAGGCTGATTTTCCTTCCTAGGGTTAAGGTTTGAGTTACGCCTAGGGTAAGGGCTCTATTAACCAGAAAGCCCTGAGTTCCAAGAACACAGCAGCTGCGAAGGACTAGCCAAGAAGAGCGCAAAAGTACCACAACATGCCTGCCTCCACAGCTTTTTCCTTGGGGACATGCCTAATTCCTGGCTGATTTGCCTTTCTCGTCTTAGGGTTGGGGTTCGGCCTAGGGCTAGGATTTTTAAAATCAGGAAGCCCTGAGTTCCAGGCACACTGCAGCTGTGAAAGGCATCCAAAAGGGAGTGCAAAAGTGCCACAACATGGCTGCTTTCACGGCTTTTTCCTTGGCAAGAAGCCTAACATCAGGCTGATTTACCTTCCCAGGGTTACTGTTAGGCTTAGGCCTAGGGCTAGGATTTTTAAAACTAGGAAGCCCTGGGCTCCAGGCACACTGCAGCTGTTCAAGGCATCCCAAGGGGAGTACAAAAGTGCTACAACATGGCAGCTTTCACAGCTTTTTCCTTGGCACCATCCCTATACCTAGGCTGATTTATCTGCCTAGGGTTAGGGTTAGGCTTCAGCCTAGGGCTTGGATTTCTTTAACCAGGAAGCCCTGAGTTCCAGGCTTACTTCATCTGCCAAAGGCATCCCAAAGGGAGTGCAGAAGTGCCACAACATGGCTGCTTTCACGGCTTTTCCCTTAGGAAGAACCCTAATACCCGGCTGATTTACCTTCCTAGGGTTACTGTTAGGCTTAGGCCTAGGACTTTTAAAACCAGGAAGCCCTGGGCTCCAGGCACACTGCAGCTGCGAAAGGCATCCCAAGGGGAGCGCAAAAGTGACGCAACTTGGCTGCCACCACTGATATTTCCATGAGACCATCCCGAACCATAGGCTGATTTTCCTTCCTAGGGTTAAGGTTTGAGTTACGCCTAGGGTAAGGGCTCTATTAACCAGAAAGCCCTGAGTTCCAAGAACACAGCAGCTGCGAAGGACTAGCCAAGAAGAGCGCAAAAGTACCACAACATGCCTGCCTCCACAGCTTTTTCCTTGGGGACATGCCTAATTCCTGGCTGATTTGCCTTTCTCGTCTTAGGGTTGGGGTTCGGCCTAGGGCTAGGATTTTTAAAATCAGGAAGCCCTGAGTTCCAGGCACACTGCAGCTGTGAAAGGCATCCAAAAGGGAGTGCAAAAGTGCCACAACATGGCTGCTTTCACGGCTTTTTCCTTGGCAAGAAGCCTAACACCAGGCTGATTTACCTTCCCAGGGTTACTGTTAGGCTTAGGCCTAGGGCTAGGATTTTTAAAACTAGGAAGCCCTGGGCTCTAGGCACACTGCAGCTGTTCAAGGCATCCCAAGGGGAGTACAAAAGTGCTACAACATGGCAGCTTTCACAGCTTTTTCCTTGGCACCATCCCTATACCTAGGCTGATTTATCTGCCTAGGGTTAGGGTTAGGCTTCAGCCTAGGGCTTGGATTTCTTTAACCAGGAAGCCCTGAGTTCCAGGCTTACTTCATCTGCCAAAGGCATCCCAAAGGGAGTGCAGAAGTGCCACAACATGGCTGCTTTCACGGCTTTTCCCTTAGGAAGAACCCTAATACCCGGCTGATTTACCTTCCTAGGGTTACTGTTAGGCTTAGGCCTAGGACTTTTAAAACCAGGAAGCCCTGGGCTCCAGGCACACTGCAGCTGCGAAAGGCATCCCAAGGGGAGCGCAAAAGTGACGCAACTTGGCTGCCACCACTGATATTTCCATGAGACCATCCCGAACCATAGGCTGATTTTCCTTCCTAGGGTTAAGGTTTGAGTTACGCCTAGGGTAAGGGCTCTATTAACCAGAAAGCCCTGAGTTCCAAGAACACAGCAGCTGCGAAGGACTAGCCAAGAAGAGCGCAAAAGTACCACAACATGCCTGCCTCCACAGCTTTTTCCTTGGGGACATGCCTAATTCCTGGCTGATTTGCCTTTCTCGTCTTAGGGTTGGGGTTCGGCCTAGGGCTAGGATTTTTAAAATCAGGAAGCCCTGAGTTCCAGACACACTGGAGCTGTGAAAGGCATCCAAAAGGGAGTGCAAAAGTGCCACAACATGGCTGCTTTCACGGATTTTTCCTTGGCAAGAAGCCTAACACCAGGCTGATTTACCTTCCCAGGGTTACTGTTAGGCTTAGGCCTAGGGCTAGGATTTTTAAAACTAGGAAGCCCTTGGCTCCAGACACACTGCAGCTGTTCAAGGCATCCCAAGGGGAGTACAAAAGTGCAACAACATGGCAGCTTTCACAGCTTTTTCCTTGGCACCATCCCTATACCTAGGCTGATTTATCTGCCTAGGGTTAGGGTTAGGGTTCAGCCTAGGGCTTGGATTTTTTTAACCAGGAAGCCCTGAGTTCCAGGCTTACTTCATCTGCCAAAGGCATCCCAAAGGGAGTGCAGAAGTGCCACAACATGGCTGCTTTCACGGCTTTTCCCTTAGGAAGAACCCTAATACCCGGCTGATATACCTTCCTAGGGTTACTGTTAGGCTTAGGCCTAGGACTTTTAAAACCAGGAAGCCCTGGGCTCCAGGCACACTGCAGCTGCGAAAGGCATCCCAAGGGGAGCGCAAAAGTGACGCAACTTGGCTGCCACCACTGATATTTCCATGAGACCATCCCGAACCATAGGCTGATTTTCCTTCCTAGGGTTAAGGTTTGAGTTACGCCTAGGGTAAGGGCTCTATTAACCAGAAAGCCCTGAGTTCCAAGAACACAGCAGCTGCGAAGGACTAGCCAAGAAGAGCGCAAAAGTACCACAACATGCCTGCCTCCACAGCTTTTTCCTTGGGGACATGCCTAATTCCTGGCTGATTTGCCTTTCTCGTCTTAGGGTTGGGGTTCGGCCTAGGGCTAGGATTTTTAAAATCAGGAAGCCCTGAGTTCCAGGCACACTGCAGCTGTGAAAGGCATCCAAAAGGGAGTGCAAAAGTGCCACAACATGGCTGCTTTCACGGCTTTTTCCTTGGCAAGAAGCCTAACATCAGGCTGATTTACCTTCCCAGGGTTACTGTTAGGCTTAGGCCTAGGGCTAGGATTTTTAAAACTAGGAAGCCCTGGGCTCCAGGCACACTGCAGCTGTTCAAGGCATCCCAAGGGGAGTACAAAAGTGCTACAACATGGCAGCTTTCACAGCTTTTTCCTTGGCACCATCCCTATACCTAGGCTGATTTATCTGCCTAGGGTTAGGGTTAGGCTTCAGCCTAGGGCTTGGATTTCTTTAACCAGGAAGCCCTGAGTTCCAGGCTTACTTCATCTGCCAAAGGCATCCCAAAGGGAGTGCAGAAGTGCCACAACATGGCTGCTTTCACGGCTTTTCCCTTAGGAAGAACCCTAATACCCGGCTGATTTACCTTCCTAGGGTTACTGTTAGGCTTAGGCCTAGGACTTTTAAAACCAGGAAGCCCTGGGCTCCAGGCACACTGCAGCTGCGAAAGGCATCCCAAGGGGAGCGCAAAAGTGACGCAACTTGGCTGCCACCACTGATATTTCCATGAGACCATCCCGAACCATAGGCTGATTTTCCTTCCTAGGGTTAAGGTTTGAGTTACGCCTAGGGTAAGGGCTCTATTAACCAGAAAGCCCTGAGTTCCAAGAACACAGCAGCTGCGAAGGACTAGCCAAGAAGAGCGCAAAAGTACCACAACATGCCTGCCTCCACAGCTTTTTCCTTGGGGACATGCCTAATTCCTGGCTGATTTGCCTTTCTCGTCTTAGGGTTGGGGTTCGGCCTAGGGCTAGGATTTTTAAAATCAGGAAGCCCTGAGTTCCAGGCACACTGCAGCTGTGAAAGGCATCCAAAAGGGAGTGCAAAAGTGCCACAACATGGCTGCTTTCACGGCTTTTTCCTTGGCAAGAAGCCTAACACCAGGCTGATTTACCTTCCCAGGGTTACTGTTAGGCTTAGGCCTAGGGCTAGGATTTTTAAAACTAGGAAGCCCTTAGCTCCAGGCACACTGCAGCTGTTCAAGGCATCCCAAGGGGAGTACAAAAGTGCAACAACATGGCAGCTTTCACAGCTTTTTCCTTGGCACCATCCCTATACCTAGGCTGATTTATCTGCCTAGGGTTAGGGTTAGGGTTCACCCTAGGGCTTGGATTTCTTTAACCAGGAAGCCCTGAGTTCCAGGCTTACTTCATCTGCCAAAGGCATCCCAAAGGGAGTGCAGAAGTGCCACAACATGGCTGCTTTCACGGCTTTTCCCTTAGGAAGAACCCTAATACCCGGCTGATTTACCTTCCTAGGGTTACTGTTAGGCTTAGGCCTAGGACTTTTAAAACCAGGAAGCCCTGGGCTCCAGGCACACTGCAGCTGCGAAAGGCATCCCAAGGGGAGCGCAAAAGTGACGCAACTTGGCTGCCACCACTGATATTTCCATGAGACCATCCCGAACCATAGGCTGATTTTCCTTCCTAGGGTTAAGGTTTGAGTTACGCCTAGGGTAAGGGCTCTATTAACCAGAAAGCCCTGAGTTCCAAGAACACAGCAGCTGCGAAGGACTAGACAAGAAGAGCGCAAAAGTAGCACAACATGCCTGCCTCCACAGCTTTTTCCTTGGGGACATGCCTAATTCCTGGCTGATTTGCCTTTCTCGTCTTAGGGTTGGGGTTCGGCCTAGGGCTAGGATTTTTAAAATCAGGAAGCCCTGAGTTCCAGGCACACTGGAGCTGTGAAAGGCATCCAAAAGGGAGTGCAAAAGTGCCACAACATGGCTGCTTTCACGGCTTTTTCCTTGGCAAGAAGCCTAACACCAGGCTGATTGACCTTCCCAGGGTTACTGTTAGGCTTAGGCCTAGGGCTAGAATTTTTAAAACTAGGAAGCCCTTGGCTCCAGACACACTGCAGCTGTTCAAGGCATCCCAAGGGGAGTACAAAAGTGCTACAACATGGCAGCTTTCACAGCTTTTTCCTTGGCACCATCCCTATACCTAGGCTGATTTATCTGCCTAGGGTTAGGGTTAGGGTTCAGCCTAGGGCTTGGAGTTTTTTAACCAGGAAGCCCTGAGTTCCAGGCTTACTTCATCTGCCAAAGGCATCCCAAAGGGAGTGCAGAAGTGCCACAACATGGCTGCTTTCACGGCTTTTCCCTTAGGAAGAACCCTAATACCCGGCTGATTTACCTTCCTAGGGTTACTGTTAGGCTTAGGCCTAGGACTTTTAAAACCAGGAAGCCCTGGGCTCCAGGCACACTGCAGCTGCGAAAGGCATCCCAAGGGGAGCGCAAAATTGACGCAACTTGGCTGCCACCACTGATATTTCCATGAGACCATCCCGAACCATAGGCTGATTTTCCTTCCTAGGGTTAAGGTTTGAGTTACGCCTAGGGTAAGGGCTCTATTAACCAGAAAGCCCTGAGTTCCAAGAACACAGCAGCTGCGAAGGACTAGCCAAGAAGAGCGCAAAAGTACCACAACATGCCTGCCTCCACAGCTTTTTCCTTGGGGACATGCCTAATTCCTGGCTGATTTGCCTTTCTCGTCTTAGGGTTGGGGTTCGGCCTAGGGCTAGGATTTTTAAAATCAGGAAGCCCTGAGTTCCAGGCACACTGCAGCTGTGAAAGGCATCCAAAAGGGAGTGCAAAAGTGCCACAACATGGCTGCTTTCACGGCTTTTTCCTTGGCAAGAAGCCTAACATCAGGCTGATTTACCTTCCCAGGGTTACTGTTAGGCTTAGGCCTAGGGCTAGGATTTTTAAAACTAGGAAGCCCTGGGCTCCAGGCACACTGCAGCTGTTCAAGGCATCCCAAGGGGAGTACAAAAGTGCAACAACATGGCAGCTTTCACAGCTTTTTCCTTGGCACCATCCCTATACCTAGGCTGATTTATCTGCCTAGGGTTAGGGTTAGGGTTCAGCCTAGGGCTTGGAGTTTTTTAACCAGGAAGCCCTGAGTTCCAGGCTTACTTCATCTGCCAAAGGCATCCCAAAGGGAGTGCAGAAGTTCCACAACATGGCTGCTTTCACGGCTTTTCCCTTAGGAAGAACCATAACACCCGGCTGATTTACCTTCCTAGGGTTACTGTTAGGCTTAGGCCTAGGACTTTTAAAACCAGGAAGCCCTGGGCTCCAGGCACACTGCAGCTGCGAAAGGCATCCCAAGGGGAGCGCAAAAGTGACGCAACTTGGCTGCCACCACTGATATTTCCATGAGACCATCCCGAACCATAGGCTGATTTTCCTTCCTAGGGTTAAGGTTTGAGTTACGCCTAGGGTAAGGGCTCTATTAACCAGAAAGCCCTGAGTTCCAAGAACACAGCAGCTGCGAAGGACTAGCCAAGAAGAGCGCAAAAGTAGCACAACATGCCTGCCTCCACAGCTTTTTCCTTGGGGACATGCCTAATTCCTGGCTGATTTGCCTTTCTCGTCTTAGGGTTGGGGTTCGGCCTAGGGCTAGGATTTTTAAAATCAGGAAGCCCTGAGTTCCAGGCACACTGCAGCTGTGAAAGGCATCCAAAAGGGAGTGCAAAAGTGCCACAACATGGCTGCTTTCACGGCTTTTTCCTTGGCAAGAAGCCTAACATCAGGCTGATTTACCTTCCCAGGGTTACTGTTAGGCTTAGGCCTAGGGCTAGGATTTTTAAAACTAGGAAGCCCTGGGCTCCAGGCACACTGCAGCTGTTCAAGGCATCCCAAGGGGAGTACAAAAGTGCTACAACATGGCAGCTTTCACAGCTTTTTCCTTGGCACCATCCCTATACCTAGGCTGATTTATCTGCCTAGGGTTAGGGTTAGGGTTCAGCCTAGGGCTTGCATTTTTTTAACCAGGAAGCCCTGAGTTCCAGGCTTACTTCATCTGCCAAAGGCATCCCAAAGGGAGTGCAGAAGTGCCACAACATGGCTGCTTTCACGGCTTTTCCCTTAGGAAGAACCCTAATACCCGGCTGATTTACCTTCCTAGGGTTACTGTTAGGCTTAGGCCTAGGACTTTTAAAACCAGGAAGCCCTGGGCTCCAGGCACACTGCAGCTGCGAAAGGCATCCCAAGGGGAGCGCAAAAGTGACGCAACTTGGCTGCCACCACTGATATTTCCATGAGACCATCCCGAACCATAGGCTGATTTTCCTTCCTAGGGTTAAGGTTTGAGTTACGCCTAGGGTAAGGGTCTATTAACCAGAAAGCCCTGAGTTCCAAGAACACAGCAGCTGCGAAGGACTACCCAAGAAGAGCGCAAAAGTACCACAACATGCCTGCCTCCACAGCTTTTTCCTTGGGGACATGCCTAATTCCTGGCTGATTTGCCTTTCTCGTCTTAGGGTTGGGGTTCGGCCTAGGGCTAGGATTTTTAAAAGCAGGAAGCCCTGAGTTCCAGGCACACTGGAGCTGTGAAAGGCATCCAAAAGGGAGTGCAAAAGTGCCACAACATGGCTGCTTTCACGGCTTTTTCCTTGGCAAGACGCCTAACACCAGGCTGATTTACCTTCCCAGGGTTACTGTTAGGCTTAGGCCTAGGGCTAGGATTTTTAAAACTAGGAAGCCCTTAGCTCCAGTAACCCTGCAGCTGTTCAAGGCATCCCAAGGGGAGTACAAAAGTGCAACAACATGGCAGCTTTCACAGCTTTTTCCTTGGCACCATCCCTATACCTAGGCTGATTTATCTGCCTAGGGTTAGGGTTAGGGTTCAGCCTAGGGCTTGGATTTCTTTAAGCAGGAAGCCCTGAGTTCCAGGCTTACTTCATCTGCCAAAGGCATCCCAAAGGGAGTGCAGAAGTGCCACAACATGGCTGCTTTCACGGCTTTTCCCTTAGGAAGAACCCTAATACCCGGCTGATTTACCTTCCTAGGGTTACTGTTAGGCTTAGGCCTAGGACTTTTAAAACCAGGAAGCCCTGGGCTCCAGGCACACTGCAGCTGCGAAAGGCATCCCAAGGGGAGCGCAAAAGTGACGCAACTTGGCTGCCACCACTGATATTTCCATGAGACCATCCCGAACCATAGGCTGATTTTCCTTCCTAGGGTTAAGGTTTGAGTTACGCCTAGGGTAAGGGTCTATTAACCAGAAAGCCCTGAGTTCCAAGAACACAGCAGCTGCGAAGGACTAGCCAAGAAGAGCGCAAAAGTACCACAACATGCCTGCCTCCACAGCTTTTTCCTTGGGGACATGCCTAATTCCTGGCTGATTTGCCTTTCTCGTCTTAGGGTTGGGGTTCGGCCTAGGGCTAGGATTTTTAAAAGCAGGAAGCCCTGAGTTCCAGGCACACTGGAGCTGTGAAAGGCATCCAAAAGGGAGTGCAAAAGTGCCACAACATGGCTGCTTTCACGGCTTTTTCCTTGGCAAGAAGCCTAACACCAGGCTGATTTACCTTCCCAGGGTTACTGTTAGGCTTAGGCCTAGGGCTAGGATTTTTAAAACTAGGAAGCCCTTAGCTCCAGGCACACTGCAGCTGTTCAAGGCATCCCAAGGGGAGTACAAAAGTGCAACAACATGGCAGCTTTCACAGCTTTTTCCTTGGCACCATCCCTATACCTAGGCTGATTTATCTGCCTAGGGTTAGGGTTAGGGTTCAGCCTAGGGCTTGGATTTCTTTAACCAGGAAGCCCTGAGTTCCAGGCTTACTTCATCTGCCAAAGGCATCCCAAAGGGAGTGCAGAAGTGCCACAACATGGCTGCTTTCACGGCTTTTCCCTTAGGAAGAACCCTAATACCCGGCTGATTTACCTTCCTAGGGTTACTGTTAGGCTTAGGCCTAGGACTTTTAAAACCAGGAAGCCCTGGGCTCCAGGCACACTGCAGCTGCGAAAGGCAGGCATCCCAAGGGGAGTGCAAAAGTGACGCAACTTGGCTGCCACCACTGATATTTCCATGAGACCATCCCGAACCATAGGCTGATTTTCCTTCCTAGGGTTAAGGTTTGAGTTACGCCTAGGGTAAGGGTCTATTAACCAGAAAGCCCTGAGTTCCAAGAACACAGCAGCTGCGAAGGACTAGCCAAGAAGAGCGCAAAAGTAGCACAACATGCCTGCCTCCACAGCTTTTTCCTTGGGGACATGCCTAATTCCTGGCTGATTTGCCTTTCTCGTCTTAGGGTTGGGGTTCGGCCTAGGGCTAGGATTTTTAAAAGCAGGAAGCCCTGAGTTCCAGGCACACTGGAGCTGTGAAAGGCATCCAAAAGGGAGTGCAAAAGTGCCACAACATGGCTGCTTTCACGGCTTTTTCCTTGGCAAGACGCCTAACACCAGGCTGATTTACCTTCCCAGGGTTACTGTTAGGCTTAGGCCTAGGGCTAGGATTTTTAAAACTAGGAAGCCCTTAGCTCCAGGCACACTGCAGCTGTTCAAGGCATCCCAAGGGGAGTACAAAAGTGCAACAACATGGCAGCTTTCACAGCTTTTTCCTTGGCACCATCCCTATACCTAGGCTGATTTATCTGCCTAGGGTTAGGGTTAGGGTTCAGCCTAGGGCTTGGATTTCTTTAACCAGGAAGCCCTGAGTTCCAGGCTTACTTCATCTGCCAAAGGCATCCCAAAGGGAGTGCAGAAGTGCCACAACATGGCTGCTTTCACGGCTTTTCCCTTAGGAAGAACCCTAATACCCGGCTGATTTACCTTCCTAGGGTTACTGTTAGGCTTAGGCCTAGGACTTTTAAAACCAGGAAGCCCTGGGCTCCAGGCACACTGCAGCTGCGAAAGGCATCCCAAGGGGAGCGCAAAAGTGACGCAACTTGGCTGCCACCACTGATATTTCCATGAGACCATCCCGAACCATAGGCTGATTTTCCTTCCTAGGGTTAAGGTTTGAGTTACGCCTAGGGTAAGGGTCTATTAACCAGAAAGCCCTGAGTTCCAAGAACACAGCAGCTGCGAAGGACTACCCAAGAAGAGCGCAAAAGTACCACAACATGCCTGCCTCCACAGCTTTTTCCTTGGGGACATGCCTAATTCCTGGCTGATTTGCCTTTCTCGTCTTAGGGTTGGGGTTCGGCCTAGGGCTAGGATTTTTAAAATCAGGAAGCCCTGAGTTCCAGGCACACTGGAGCTGTGAAAGGCATCCAAAAGGGAGTGCAAAAGTGCCACAACATGGCTGCTTTCACGGCTTTTTCCTTGGCAAGAAGCCTAACACCAGGCTGATTTACCTTCCCAGGGTTACTGTTAGGCTTAGGCCTAGGGCTAGGATTTTTAAAACTAGGAAGCCCTTAGCTCCAGGCACACTGCAGCTGTTCAAGGCATCCCAAGGGGAGTACAAAAGTGCAACAACATGGCAGCTTTCACAGCTTTTTCCTTGGCACCATCCCTATACCTAGGCTGATTTATCTGCCTAGGGTTAGGGTTAGGCTTCAGCCTAGGGCTTGGATTTCTTTAACCAGGAAGCCCTGAGTTCCAGGCTTACTTCATCTGCCAAAGGCATCCCAAAGGGAGTGCAGAAGTGCCACAACATGGCTGCTTTCACGGCTTTTCCCTTAGGAAGAACCCTAATACCCGGCTGATTTACCTTCCTAGGGTTACTGTTAGGCTTAGGCCTAGGACTTTTAAAACCAGGAAGCCCTGGGCTCCAGGCACACTGCAGCTGCGAAAGGCATCCCAAGGGGAGCGCAAAAGTGACGCAACTTGGCTGCCACCACTGATATTTCCATGAGACCATCCCGAACCATAGGCTGATTTTCCTTCCTAGGGTTAAGGTTTGAGTTACGCCTAGGGTAAGGGTCTATTAACCAGAAAGCCCTGAGTTCCAAGAACACAGCAGCTGCGAAGGACTAGCCAAGAAGAGCGCAAAAGTAGCACAACATGCCTGCCTCCACAGCTTTTTCCTTGGGGACATGCCTAATTCCTGGCTGATTTGCCTTTCTCGTCTTAGGGTTGGGGTTCGGCCTAGGGCTAGGATTTTTAAAAGCAGGAAGCCCTGAGTTCCAGGCACACTGCAGCTGTGAAAGGCATCCAAAAGGGAGTGCAAAAGTGCCACAACATGGCTGCTTTCACGGCTTTTTCCTTGGCAAGACGCCTAACACCAGGCTGATTTACCTTCCCAGGGTTACTGTTAGGCTTAGGCCTAGGGCTAGGATTTTTGAAACTAGGAAGCCCTGGGCTCCAGGCACACTGCAGCTGTTCAAGGCATCCCAAGGGGAGTACAAAAGTGCAACAACATGGCAGCTTTCACAGCTTTTTCCTTGGCACCATCCCTATACCTAGGCTGATTTATCTGCCTAGGGTTAGGGTTAGGGTTCAGCCTAGGGCTTGGATTTTTTTAACCAGGAAGCCCTGAGTTCCAGGCTTACTTCATCTGCCAAAGGCATCGCAAAGGGAGTGCAGAAGTGCCACAACATGGCAGCTTTCACAGCTTTTTCCTTGGCACCATCCCTATACCTAGGCTGATTTATCTGCCTAGGGTTAGGGTTAGGGTTCAGCCTAGGGCTTGCATTTTTTTAACCAGGAAGCCCTGAGTTCCAGGCTTACTTCATCTGCCAAAGGCATCCCAAAGGGAGTGCAGAAGTGCCACAACATGGCTGCTTTCACGGCTTTTCCCTTAGGAAGAACCCTAATACCCGGCTGATTTACCTTCCTAGGGTTACTGTTAGGCTTAGGCCTAGGACTTTTAAAACCAGGAAGCCCTGGGCTCCAGGCACACTGCAGCTGCGAAAGGCATCCCAAGGGGAGCGCAAAAGTGACGCAACTTGGCTGCCACCACTGATATTTCCATGAGACCATCCCGAACCATAGGCTGATTTTCCTTCCTAGGGTTAAGGTTTGAGTTACGCCTAGGGTAAGGGTCTATTAACCAGAAAGCCCTGAGTTCCAAGAACACAGCAGCTGCGAAGGACTAGCCAAGAAGAGCGCAAAAGTAGCACAACATGCCTGCCTCCACAGCTTTTTCCTTGGGGACATGCCTAATTCCTGGCTGATTTGCCTTTCTCGTCTTAGGGTTGGGGTTCGGCCTAGGGCTAGGATTTTTAAAATCAGGAAGCCCTGAGTTCCAGGCACACTGCAGCTGTGAAAGGCATCCAAAAGGGAGTGCAAAAGTGCCACAACATGGCTGCTTTCACGGCTTTTTCCTTGGCAAGAAGCCTAACACAAGGCTGATTTGCCTTCCCAGGGTTACTGTTAGGCTTAGGCCTAGGGCTAGGATTTTTAAAACTAGGAAGCCCTTAGCTCCAGGCACACTGCAGCTGTTCAAGGCATCCCAAGGGGAGTACAAAAGTGCAACAACATGGCAGCTTTCACAGCTTTTTCCTTGGCACCATCCCTATACCTAGGCTGATTTATCTGCCTAGGGTTAGGGTTAGGGTTCAGCCTAGGGCTTGGATTTCTTTACCCAGGAAGCCCTGAGTTCCAGGCTTACTTCATCTGCCAAAGGCATCCCAAAGGGAGTGCAGAAGTGCCACAACATGGCTGCTTTCACGGCTTTTCCCTTAGGAAGAACCCTAATACCCGGCTGATTTACCTTCCTAGGGTTACTGTTAGGCTTAGGCCTAGGACTTTTAAAACCAGGAAGCCCTGGGCTCCAGGCACACTGCAGCTGCGAAAGGCATCCCAAGGGGAGCGCAAAAGTGACGCAACTTGGCTGCCACCACTGATATTTCCATGAGACCATCCCGAACCATAGGCTGATTTTCCTTCCTAGGGTTAAGGTTTGAGTTACGCCTAGGGTAAGGGCTCTATTAACCAGAAAGCCCTGAGTTCCAAGAACACAGCAGCTGCGAAGGACTACCCAAGAAGAGCGCAAAAGTACCACAACATGCCTGCCTCCACAGCTTTTTCCTTGGGGACATGTCTAATTCCTGGCTGATTTGCCTTTCTCGTCTTAGGGTTGGGGTTCGGCCTAGGACTAGGATTTTTAAAAGCAGGAAGCCCTGAGTTCCAGGCACACTGGAGCTGTGAAAGGCATCCAAAAGGGAGTGCAAAAGTGCCACAACATGGCTGCTTTCACGGCTTTTTCCTTGGCAAGAAGCCTAACACCAGGCTGATTTACCTTCCCAGGGTTACTGTTAGGCTTAGGCCTAGGGCTAGGATTTTTAAAACTAGGTAGCCCTTAGCTCCAGGCACACTGCAGCTATTCAAGGCATCCCAAGGGGAGTACAAAAGTGCAACAACATGGCAGCTTTCACAGCTTTTTCCTTGGCACCATCCCTATACCTAGGCTGATTTATCTGCCTAGGGTTAGGGTTAGGGTTCAGCCTAGGGCTTGGATTTTTTTAACCAGGAAGCCCTGAGTTCCAGGCTTACTTCATCTGCCAAAGGCATCCCAAAGGGAGTGCAGAAGTGCCACAACATGGCTGCTTTCACGGCTTTTCCCTTAGGAAGAACCCTAATACCCGGCTGATTTACCTTCCTAGGGTTACTGTTAGGCTTAGGCCTAGGACTTTTAAAACCAGGAAACCCTGGGCTCCAGGCAACACTGCAGCTGCGAAAGGCATCCCAAGGGGAGCGCAAAAGTGACGCAACTTGGCTGCCACCACTGATATTTCCATGAGACCATCCCGAACCATAGGCTGATTTTCCTTCCTAGGGTTAAGGTTTGAGTTACGCCTAGGGTAAGGGTCTATTAACCAGAAAGCCCTGAGTTCCAAGAACACAGCAGCTGCGAAGGACTAGCCAAGAAGAGCGCAAAAGTACCACAACATGCCTGCCTCCACAGCTTTTTCCTTGGGGACATGCCTAATTCCTGGCTGATTTGCCTTTCTCGTCTTAGGGTTGGGGTTCGGCCTAGGGCTAGGATTTTTAAAAGCAGGAAGCCCTGAGTTCCAGGCACACTGCAGCTGTGAAAGGCATCCAAAAGGGAGTGCAAAAGTGCCACAACATGGCTGCTTTCACGGCTTTTTCCTTGGCAAGAAGCCTAACACCAGGCTGATTTACCTTCCCAGGGTTACTGTTAGGCTTAGGCCTAGGGCTAGGATTTTTAAAACTAGGAAGCCCTTAGCTCCAGGCACACTGCAGCTGTTCAAGGCATCCCAAGGGGAGTACAAAAGTGCAACAACATGGCAGCTTTCACAGCTTTTTCCTTGGCACCATCCCTATACCTAGGCTGATTTATCTGCCTAGGGTTAGGGTTAGGGTTCAGCCTAGGGCTTGGATTTCTTTAACCAGGAAGCCCTGAGTTCCAGGCTTACTTCATCTGCCAAAGGCATCCCAAAGGGAGTGCAGAAGTGCCACAACATGGCTGCTTTCACGGCTTTTCCCTTAGGAAGAACCCTAATACCCGGCTGATTTACCTTCCTAGGGTTACTGTTAGGCTTAGGCCTAGGACTTTTAAAACCAGGAAGCCCTGGGCTCCAGGCACACTGCAGCTGCGAAAGGCAGGCATCCCAAGGGGAGTGCAAAAGTGACGCAACTTGGCTGCCACCACTGATATTTCCATGAGACCATCCCGAACCATAGGCTGATTTTCCTTCCTAGGGTTAAGGTTTGAGTTACGCCTAGGGTAAGGGTCTATTAACCAGAAAGCCCTGAGTTCCAAGAACACAGCAGCTGCGAAGGACTAGCCAAGAAGAGCGCAAAAGTACCACAACATGCCTGCCTCCACAGCTTTTTCCTTGGGGACATGCCTAATTCCTGGCTGATTTGCCTTTCTCGTCTTAGGGTTGGGGTTCGGCCTAGGGCTAGGATTTTTAAAAGCAGGAAGCCCTGAGTTCCAGGCACACTGGAGCTGTGAAAGGCATCCAAAAGGGAGTGCAAAAGTGCCACAACATGGCTGCTTTCACGGCTTTTTCCTTGGCAAGACGCCTAACACCAGGCTGACTTACCTTCCCAGGGTTACTGTTAGGCTTAGGCCTAGGGCTAGGATTTTTAAAACTAGGAAGCCCTTAGCTCCAGGCACACTGCAGCTGTTCAAGGCATCCCAAGGGGAGTACAAAAGTGCAACAACATGGCAGCTTTCACAGCTTTTTCCTTGGCACCATCCCTATACCTAGGCTGATTTATCTGCCTAGGGTTAGGGTTAGGGTTCAGCCTAGGGCTTGGATTTCTTTAACCAGGAAGCCCTGAGTTCCAGGCTTACTTCATCTGCCAAAGGCATCCCAAAGGGAGTGCAGAAGTGCCACAACATGGCTGCTTTCACGGCTTTTCCCTTAGGAAGAACCCTAATACCCGGCTGATTTACCTTCCTAGGGTTACTGTTAGGCTTAGGCCTAGGACTTTTAAAACCAGGAAGCCCTGGGCTCCAGGCACACTGCAGCTGCGAAAGGCATCCCAAGGGGAGCGCAAAAGTGACGCAACTTGGCTGCCACCACTGATATTTCCATGAGACCATCCCGAACCATAGGCTGATTTTCCTTCCTAGGGTTAAGGTTTGAGTTACGCCTAGGGTAAGGGTCTATTAACCAGAAAGCCCTGAGTTCCAAGAACACAGCAGCTGCGAAGGACTACCCAAGAAGAGCGCAAAAGTACCACAACATGCCTGCCTCCACAGCTTTTTCCTTGGGGACATGCCTAATTCCTGGCTGATTTGCCTTTCTCGTCTTAGGGTTGGGGTTCGGCCTAGGGCTAGGATTTTTAAAATCAGGAAGCCCTGAGTTCCAGGCACACTGGAGCTGTGAAAGGCATCCAAAAGGGAGTGCAAAAGTGCCACAACATGGCTGCTTTCACGGCTTTTTCCTTGGCAAGAAGCCTAACACCAGGCTGATTTACCTTCCCAGGGTTACTGTTAGGCTTAGGCCTAGGGCTAGGATTTTTAAAACTAGGAAGCCCTTAGCTCCAGGCACACTGCAGCTGTTCAAGGCATCCCAAGGGGAGTACAAAAGTGCAACAACATGGCAGCTTTCACAGCTTTTTCCTTGGCACCATCCCTATACCTGGGCTGATTTATCTGCCTAGGGTTAGGGTTAGGCTTCAGCCTAGGGCTTGGATTTCTTTAACCAGGAAGCCCTGAGTTCCAGGCTTACTTCATCTGCCAAAGGCATCCCAAAGGGAGTGCAGAAGTGCCACAACATGGCTGCTTTCACGGCTTTTCCCTTAGGAAGAACCCTAATACCCGGCTGATTTACCTTCCTAGGGTTACTGTTAGGCTTAGGCCTAGGACTTTTAAAACCAGGAAGCCCTGGGCTCCAGGCACACTGCAGCTGCGAAAGGCATCCCAAGGGGAGCGCAAAAGTGACGCAACTTGGCTGCCACCACTGATATTTCCATGAGACCATCCCGAACCATAGGCTGATTTTCCTTCCTAGGGTTAAGGTTTGAGTTACGCCTAGGGTAAGGGTCTATTAACCAGAAAGCCCTGAGTTCCAAGAACACAGCAGCTGCGAAGGACTAGCCAAGAAGAGCGCAAAAGTACCACAACATGCCTGCCTCCACAGCTTTTTCCTTGGGGACATGCCTAATTCCTGGCTGATTTGCCTTTCTCGTCTTAGGGTTGGGGTTCGGCCTAGGGCTAGGATTTTTAAAAGCAGGAAGCCCTGAGTTCCAGGCACACTGCAGCTGTGAAAGGCATCCAAAAGGGAGTGCAGAAGTGCCACAACATGGCTGCTTTCACGGCTTTTTCCTTGGCAAGACGCCTAACACCAGGCTGATTTACCTTCCCAGGGTTACTGTTAGGCTTAGGCCTAGGGCTAGGATTTTTGAAACTAGGAAGCCCTGGGCTCCAGGCACACTGCAGCTGTTCAAGGCATCCCAAGGGGAGTACAAAAGTGCAACAACATGGCAGCTTTCACAGCTTTTTCCTTGGCACCATCCCTATACCTAGGCTGATTTATCTGCCTAGGGTTAGGGTTAGGGTTCAGCCTAGGGCTTGGATTTTTTTTACCAGGAAGCCCTGAGTTCCAGGCTTACTTCATCTGCCAAAGGCATCCCAAAGGGAGTGCAGAAGTGCCACAACATGGCAGCTTTCACAGCTTTTTCCTTGGCACCATCCCTATACCTAGGCTGATTTATCTGCCTAGGGTTAGGGTTAGGGTTCAGCCTAGGGCTTGCATTTTTTTAACCAGGAAGCCCTGAGTTCCAGGCTTACTTCATCTGCCAAAGGCATCCCAAAGGGAGTGCAGAAGTGCCACAACATGGCTGCTTTCACGGCTTTTCCCTTAGGAAGAACCCTAATACCCGGCTGATTTACCTTCCTAGGGTTACTGTTAGGCTTAGGCCTAGGACTTTTAAAACCAGGAAGCCCTGGGCTCCAGGCACACTGCAGCTGCAAAAGGCATCCCAAGGGGAGCGCAAAAGTGACGCAACTTGGCTGCCACCACTGATATTTCCATGAGACCATCCCGAACCATAGGCTGATTTTCCTTCCTAGGGTTAAGGTTTGAGTTACGCCTAGGGTAAGGGTCTATTAACCAGAAAGCCCTGAGTTCCAAGAACACAGCAGCTGCGAAGGACTACCCAAGAAGAGCGCAAAAGTAGCACAACATGCCTGCCTCCACAGCTTTTTCCTTGGGGACATGCCTAATTCCTGGCTGATTTGCCTTTCTCGTCTTAGGGTTGGGGTTCGGCCTAGGGCTAGGATTTTTAAAATCAGGAAGCCCTGAGTTCCAGGCACACTGCAGCTGTGAAAGGCATCCAAAAGGGAGTGCAAAAGTGCCACAACATGGCTGCTTTCACGGCTTTTTCCTTGGCAAGAAGCCTAACACAAGGCTGATTTGCCTTCCCAGGGTTACTGTTAGGCTTAGGCCTAGGGCTAGGATTTTTAAAACTAGGAAGCCCTTAGCTCCAGGCACACTGCAGCTGTTCAAGGCATCCCAAGGGGAGTACAAAAGTGCAACAACATGGCAGCTTTCACAGCTTTTTCCTTGGCACCATCCCTATACCTAGGCTGATTTATCTGCCTAGGGTTAGGGTTAGGGTTCAGCCTAGGGCTTGGATTTCTTTAACCAGGAAGCCCTGAGTTCCAGGCTTACTTCATCTGCCAAAGGCATCCCAAAGGGAGTGCAGAAGTGCCACAACATGGCTGCTTTCACGGCTTTTCCCTTAGGAAGAACCCTAATACCCGGCTGATTTACCTTCCTAGGGTTACTGTTAGGCTTAGGCCTAGGACTTTTAAAACCAGGAAGCCCTGGGCTCCAGGCACACTGCAGCTGCGAAAGGCATCCCAAGGGGAGCGCAAAAGTGACGCAACTTGGCTGCCACCACTGATATTTCCATGAGACCATCCCGAACCATAGGCTGATTTTCCTTCCTAGGGTTAAGGTTTGAGTTACGCCTAGGGTAAGGGCTCTATTAACCAGAAAGCCCTGAGTTCCAAGAACACAGCAGCTGCGAAGGACTAGCCAAGAAGAGCGCAAAAGTACCACAACATGCCTGCCTCCACAGCTTTTTCCTTGGGGACATGTCTAATTCCTGGCTGATTTGCCTTTCTCGTCTTAGGGTTGGGGTTCGGCCTAGGACTAGGATTTTTAAAAGCAGGAAGCCCTGAGTTCCAGGCACACTGGAGCTGTGAAAGGCATCCAAAAGGGAGTGCAAAAGTGCCACAACATGGCTGCTTTCACGGCTTTTTCCTTGGCAAGAAGCCTAACACCAGGCTGATTTACCTTCCCAGGGTTACTGTTAGGCTTAGGCCTAGGGCTAGGATTTTTAAAACTAGGTAGCCCTTAGCTCCAGGCACACTGCAGCTATTCAAGGCATCCCAAGGGGAGTACAAAAGTGCAACAACATGGCAGCTTTCACAGCTTTTTCCTTGGCACCATCCCTATACCTAGGCTGATTTATCTGCCTAGGGTTAGGGTTAGGGTTCAGCCTAGGGCTTGGATTTTTTTAACCAGGAAGCCCTGAGTTCCAGGCTTACTTCATCTGCCAAAGGCATCCCAAAGGGAGTGCAGAAGTGCCACAACATGGCTGCTTTCACGGCTTTTCCCTTAGGAAGAACCCTAATACCCGGCTGATTTACCTTCCTAGGGTTACTGTTAGGCTTAGGCCTAGGACTTTTAAAACCAGGAAACCCTGGGCTCCAGGCAACACTGCAGCTGCGAAAGGCATCCCAAGGGGAGCGCAAAAGTGACGCAACTTGGCTGCCACCACTGATATTTCCATGAGACCATCCCGAACCATAGGCTGATTTTCCTTCCTAGGGTTAAGGTTTGAGTTACGCCTAGGGTAAGGGTCTATTAACCAGAAAGCCCTGAGTTCCAAGAACACAGCAGCTGCGAAGGACTAGCCAAGAAGAGCGCAAAAGTACCACAACATGCCTGCCTCCACAGCTTTTTCCTTGGGGACATGCCTAATTCCTGGCTGATTTGCCTTTCTCGTCTTAGGGTTGGGGTTCGGCCTAGGGCTAGGATTTTTAAAAGCAGGAAGCCCTGAGTTCCAGGCACACTGCAGCTGTGAAAGGCATCCAAAAGGGAGTGCAAAAGTGCCACAACATGGCTGCTTTCACGGCTTTTTCCTTGGCAAGAAGCCTAACACCAGGCTGATTTACCTTCCCAGGGTTACTGTTAGGCTTAGGCCTAGGGCTAGGATTTTTAAAACTAGGAAGCCCTTAGCTCCAGGCACACTGCAGCTGTTCAAGGCATCCCAAGGGGAGTACAAAAGTGCAACAACATGGCAGCTTTCACAGCTTTTTCCTTGGCACCATCCCTATACCTAGGCTGATTTATCTGCCTAGGGTTAGGGTTAGGGTTCAGCCTAGGGCTTGGATTTCTTTAACCAGGAAGCCCTGAGTTCCAGGCTTACTTCATCTGCCAAAGGCATCCCAAAGGGAGTGCAGAAGTGCCACAACATGGCTGCTTTCACGGCTTTTCCCTTAGGAAGAACCCTAATACCCGGCTGATTTACCTTCCTAGGGTTACTGTTAGGCTTAGGCCTAGGACTTTTAAAACCAGGAAGCCCTGGGCTCCAGGCACACTGCAGCTGCGAAAGGCATCCCAAGGGGAGCGCAAAAGTGACGCAACTTGGCTGCCACCACTGATATTTCCATGAGACCATCCCGAACCATAGGCTGATTTTCCTTCCTAGGGTTAAGGTTTGAGTTACGCCTAGGGTAAGGGTCTATTAACCAGAAAGCCCTGAGTTCCAAGAACACAGCAGCTGCGAAGGACTAGCCAAGAAGAGCGCAAAAGTAGCACAACATGCCTGCCTCCACAACTTTTTCCTTGGGGACATGCCTAATTCCTGGCTGATTTGCCTTTCTCGTCTTAGGGTTGAGGTTCGGCCTAGGGCTAGGATTTTTAAAATCAGGAAGCCCTGAGTTCCAGGCACACTGGAGCTGTGAAAGGCATCCAAAAGGGAGTGCAAAAGTGCCACAACATGGCTGCTTTCACGGCTTTTTCCTTGGCAAGAAGCCTAACACCAGGCTGATTTACCTTCCCAGGGTTACTGTTAGGCTTAGGCCTAGGGCTAGGATTTTTAAAACTAGGAAGCCCTTAGCTCCAGGCACACTGCAGCTGTTCAAGGCATCCCAAGGGGAGTACAAAAGTGCAACAACATGGCAGCTTTCACAGCTTTTTCCTTGGCACCATCCCTATACCTAGGCTGATTTATCTGCCTAGGGTTAGGGTTAGGGTTCAGCCTAGGGCTTGGATTTCTTTAACCAGGAAGCCCTGAGTTCCAGGCTTACTTCATCTGCCAAAGGCATCCCAAAGGGAGTGCAGAAGTGCCACAACATGGCTGCTTTCACGGCTTTTCCCTTAGGAAGAACCCTAATACCCGGCTGATTTACCTTCCTAGGGTTACTGTTAGGCTTAGGCCTAGGACTTTTAAAACCAGGAAGCCCTGGGCTCCAGGCACACTGCAGCTGCGAAAGGCAGGCATCCCAAGGGGAGTGCAAAAGTGACGCAACTTGGCTGCCACCACTGATATTTCCATGAGACCATCCCGAACCATAGGCTGATTTTCCTTCCTAGGCTTAAGGTTTGAGTTACGCCTAGGGTAAGGGTCTATTAACCAGAAAGCCCTGAGTTCCAAGAACACAGCAGCTGCGAAGGACTAGCCAAGAAGAGCGCAAAAGTACCACAACATGCCTGCCTCCACAGCTTTTTCCTTGGGGACATGCCTAATTCCTGGCTGATTTGCCTTTCTCGTCTTAGGGTTGGGGTTCGGCCTAGGGCTAGGATTTTTAAAAGCAGGAAGCCCTGAGTTCCAGGCACACTGGAGCTGTGAAAGGCATCCAAAAGGGAGTGCAAAAGTGCCACAACATGGCTGCTTTCACGGCTTTTTCCTTGGCAAGACGCCTAACACCAGGCTGATTTACCTTCCCAGGGTTACTGTTAGGCTTAGGCCTAGGGCTAGGATTTTTAAAACTAGGAAGCCCTTAGCTCCAGGCACACTGCAGCTGTTCAAGGCATCCCAAGGGGAGTACAAAAGTGCAACAACATGGCAGCTTTCACAGCTTTTTCCTTGGCACCATCCCTATACCTAGGCTGATTTATCTGCCTAGGGTTAGGGTTAGGGTTCAGCCTAGGGCTTGGATTTCTTTAACCAGGAAGCCCTGAGTTCCAGGCTTACTTCATCTGCCAAAGGCATCCCAAAGGGAGTGCAGAAGTGCCACAACATGGCTGCTTTCACGGCTTTTCCCTTAGGAAGAACCCTAATACCCGGCTGATTTACCTTCCTAGGGTTACTGTTAGGCTTAGGCCTAGGACTTTTAAAACCAGGAAGCCCTGGGCTCCAGGCACACTGCAGCTGCGAAAGGCATCCCAAGGGGAGCGCAAAAGTGACGCAACTTGGCTGCCACCACTGATATTTCCATGAGACCATCCCGAACCATAGGCTGATTTTCCTTCCTAGGGTTAAGGTTTGAGTTACGCCTAGGGTAAGGGTCTATTAACCAGAAAGCCCTGAGTTCCAAGAACACAGCAGCTGCGAAGGACTACCCAAGAAGAGCGCAAAAGTACCACAACATGCCTGCCTCCACAGCTTTTTCCTTGGGGACATGCCTAATTCCTGGCTGATTTGCCTTTCTCGTCTTAGGGTTGGGGTTCGGCCTAGGGCTAGGATTTTTAAAATCAGGAAGCCCTGAGTTCCAGGCACACTGGAGCTGTGAAAGGCATCCAAAAGGGAGTGCAAAAGTGCCACAACATGGCTGCTTTCACGGCTTTTTCCTTGGCAAGAAGCCTAACACCAGGCTGATTTACCTTCCCAGGGTTACTGTTAGGCTTAGGCCTAGGGCTAGGATTTTTAAAACTAGGAAGCCCTTAGCTCCAGGCACACTGCAGCTGTTCAAGGCATCCCAAGGGGAGTACAAAAGTGCAACAACATGGCAGCTTTCACAGCTTTTTCCTTGGCACCATCCCTATACCTAGGCTGATTTATCTGCCTAGGGTTAGGGTTAGGGTTCAGCCTAGGGCTTGGATTTCTTTAACCAGGAAGCCCTGAGTTCCAGGCTTACTTCATCTGCCAAAGGCATCCCAAAGGGAGTGCAGAAGTGCCACAACATGGCTGCTTTCACGGCTTTTCCCTTAGGAAGAACCCTAATACCCGGCTGATTTACCTTCCTAGGGTTACTGTTAGGCTTAGGCCTAGGACTTTTAAAACCAGGAAGCCCTGGGCTCCAGGCACACTGCAGCTGCGAAAGGCATCCCAAGGGGAGCGCAAAAGTGACGCAACTTGGCTTCCACCACTGATATTTCCATGAGACCATCCCGAACCATAGGCTGATTTTCCTTCCTAGGGTTAAGGTTTGAGTTACGCCTAGGGTAAGGGTCTATTAACCAGAAAGCCCTGAGTTCCAAGAACACAGCAGCTGCGAAGGACTAGCCAAGAAGAGCGCAAAAGTACCACAACATGCCTGCCTCCACAGCTTTTTCCTTGGGGACATGCCTAATTCCTGGCTGATTTGCCTTTCTCGTCTTAGGGTTGGGGTTCGGCCTAGGGCTAGGATTTTTAAAAGCAGGAAGCCCTGAGTTCCAGGCACACTGCAGCTGTGAAAGGCATCCAAAAGGGAGTGCAAAAGTGCCACAACATGGCTGCTTTCACGGCTTTTTCCTTGGCAAGAAGCCTAACACCAGGCTGATTTACCTTCCCAGGGTTACTGTTAGGCTTAGGGCTAGGGCTAGGATTTTTAAAACTAGGAAGCCCTTAGCTCCAGGCACACTGCAGCTGTTCAAGGCATCCCAAGGGGAGTACAAAAGTGCAACAACATGGCAGCTTTCACAGCTTTTTCCTTGGCACCATCCCTATACCTAGGCTGATTTATCTGCCTAGGGTTAGGGTTAGGGTTCAGCCTAGGGCTTGGATTTCTTTAACCAGGAAGCCCTGAGTTCCAGGCTTACTTCATCTGCCAAAGGCATCCCAAAGGGAGTGCAGAAGTGCCACAACATGGCTGCTTTCACGGCTTTTCCCTTAGGAAGAACCCTAATACCCGGCTGATTTACCTTCCTAGGGTTACTGTTAGGCTTAGGCCTAGGACTTTTAAAACCAGGAAGCCCTGGGCTCCAGGCACACTGCAGCTGCGAAAGGCATCCCAAGGGGAGCGCAAAAGTGACGCAACTTGGCTGCCACCACTGATATTTCCATGAGACCATCCCGAACCATAGGCTGATTTTCCTTCCTAGGCTTAAGGTTTGAGTTACGCCTAGGGTAAGGGCTCTATTAACCAGAAAGCCCTGAGTTCCAAGAACACAGCAGCTGCGAAGGACTAGCCAAGAAGAGCGCAAAAGTACCACAACATGCCTGCCTCCACAGCTTTTTCCTTGGGGACATGCCTAATTCCTGGCTGATTTGCCTTTCTCGTCTTAGGGTTGGGGTTCGGCCTAGGGCTAGGATTTTTAAAATCAGGAAGCCCTGAGTTCCAGGCACACTGGAGCTGTGAAAGGCATCCAAAAGGGAGTGCAAAAGTGCCACAACATGGCTGCTTTCACGGCTTTTTCCTTGGCAAGAAGCCTAACAGCAGGCTGATTTACCTTCCCAGGGTTACTGTTAGGCTTAGGCCTAGGGCTAGGATTTTTAAAACTAGGAAGCCCTTAGCTCCAGGCACACTGCAGCTGTTCAAGGCATCCCAAGGGGAGTACAAAAGTGCAACAACATGGCAGCTTTCACAGCTTTTTCCTTGGCACCATCCCTATACCTAGGCTGATTTATCTGCCTAGGGTTAGGGTTAGGCTTCAGCCTAGGGCTTGGATTTCTTTAACCAGGAAGCCCTGAGTTCCAGGCTTACTTCATCTGCCAAAGGCATCCCAAAGGGAGTGCAGAAGTGCCACAACATGGCTGCTTTCACGGCTTTTCCCTTAGGAAGAACCCTAATACCCGGCTGATTTACCTTCCTAGGGTTACTGTTAGGCTTAGGCCTAGGACTTTTAAAACCAGGAAGCCCTGGGCTCCAGGCACACTGCAGCTGCAAAAGGCATCCCAAGGGGAGCGCAAAAGTGACGCAACTTGGCTGCCACCACTGATATTTCCATGAGACCATCCCGAACCATAGGCTGATTTTCCTTCCTAGGGTTAAGGTTTGAGTTACGCCTAGGGTAAGGGTCTATTAACCAGAAAGCCCTGACTTCCAAGAACACAGCAGCTGCGAAGGACTAGCCAAGAAGAGCGCAAAAGTACCACAACATGCCTGCCTCCACAGCTTTTTCCTTGGGGACATGCCTAATTCCTGGCTGATTTGCCTTTCTCGTCTTAGGTTTGAGGTTCGGCCTAGGGCTAGGATTTTTAAAAGCAGGAAGCCCTGAGTTCCAGGCACACTGCAGCTGTGAAAGGCATCCAAAAGGGAGTGCAAAAGTGCCACAACATGGCTGCTTTCACGGCTTTTTCCTTGGCAAGACGCCTAACACCAGGCTGATTTGCCTTCCCAGGGTTACTGTTAGGCTTAGGCCTAGGGCTAGGATTTTTAAAACTAGGAAGCCCTGGGCTCCAGGCACACTGCAGCTGTTCAAGGCATCCCAAGGGGAGTACAAAAGTGCAACAACATGGCAGCTTTCACAGCTTTTTCCTTGGCACCATCCCTATACCTAGGCTGATTTATCTGCCTAGGGTTAGGGTTAGGGTTCAGCCTAGGGCTTGGATTTTTTTAACCAGGAAGCCCTGAGTTCCAGGCTTACTTCATCTGCCAAAGGCATCCCAAAGGGAGTGCAGAAGTGCCACAACATGACTGCTTTCACGGCTTTTCCCTTAGGAAGAACCCTAATACCCGGCTGATTTACCTTCCTAGGGTTACTGTTAGGCTTAGGCCTAGGACTTTTAAAACCAGGAAGCCCTGGGCTCCAGGCACACTGCAGCTGCGAAAGGCATCCCAAGGGGAGCGCAAAAGTGACGCAACTTGGCTGCCACCACTGATATTTCCATGAGACCATCCCGAACCATAGGCTGATTTTCCTTCCTAGGGTTAAGGTTTGAGTTACGCCTAGGGTAAGGGTCTATTAACCAGAAAGCCCTGAGTTCCAAGAACACAGCAGCTGCGAAGGACTACCCAAGAAGAGCGCAAAAGTACCACAACATGCCTGCCTCCACAGCTTTTTCCTTGGGGACATGCCTAATTCCTGGCTGATTTGCCTTTCTCGTCTTAGGGTTGGGGTTCGGCCTAGGGCTAGGATTTTTAAAAGCAGGAAGCCCTGAGTTCCAGGCACACTGCAGCTGTGAAAGGCATCCAAAAGGGAGTGCAAAAGTGCCACAACATGGCTGCTTTCACGGCTTTTTCCTTGGCAAGACGCCTAACACAAGGCTGATTTTCCTTCCCAGGGTTACTGTTAGGCTTAGGCCTAGGGCTAGGATTTTTAAAACTAGGAAGCCCTGGGCTCCAGGCACACTGCAGCTGTTCAAGGCATCCCAAGGGGAGTACAAAAGTGCAACAACATGGCAGCTTTCACAGCTTTTTCCTTGGCACCATCCCTATACCTAGGCTGATTTATCTGCCTAGGGTTAGGGTTAGGCTTCAGCCTAGGGCTTGGATTTCTTTAAGCAGGAAGCCCTGAGTTCCAGGCTTACTTCATCTGCCAAAGGCATCCCAAAGGGAGTGCAGAAGTGCCACAACATGGCTGCTTTCACGGCTTTTCCCTTAGGAAGAACCCTAATACCCGGCTGATTTACCTTCCTAGGGTTACTGTTAGGCTTAGGCCTAGGACTTTTAAAACCAGGAAGCCCTGGGCTCCAGGCACACTGCAGCTGCGAAAGGCATCCCAAGGGGAGCGCAAAAGTGACGCAACTTGGCTTCCACCACTGATATTTCCATGAGACCATCCCGAACCATAGGCTGATTTTCCTTCCTAGGGTTAAGGTTTGAGTTACGCCTAGGGTAAGGGTCTATTAACCAGAAAGCCCTGACTTCCAAGAACACAGCAGCTGCGAAGGACTAGCCAAGAAGAGCGCAAAAGTACCACAACATGCCTGCCTCCACAGCTTTTTCCTTGGGGACATGCCTAATTCCTGGCTGATTTGCCTTTCTCGTCTTAGGTTTGAGGTTCGGCCTAGGGCTAGGATTTTTAAAAGCAGGAAGCCCTGAGTTCCAGGCACACTGCAGCTGTGAAAGGCATCCAAAAGGGAGTGCAAAAGTGCCACAACATGGCTGCTTTCACGGCTTTTTCCTTGGCAAGACGCCTAACACCAGGCTGATTTGCCTTCCCAGGGTTACTGTTAGGCTTAGGCCTAGGGCTAGGATTTTTAAAACTAGGAAGCCCTGGGCTCCAGGCACACTGCAGCTGTTCAAGGCATCCCAAGGGGAGTACAAAAGTGCAACAACATGGCAGCTTTCACAGCTTTTTCCTTGGCACCATCCCTATACCTAGGCTGATTTATCTGCCTAGGGTTAGGGTTAGGGTTCAGCCTAGGGCTTGGATTTTTTTAACCAGGAAGCCCTGAGTTCCAGGCTTACTTCATCTGCCAAAGGCATCCCAAAGGGAGTGCAGAAGTGCCACAACATGACTGCTTTCACGGCTTTTCCCTTAGGAAGAACCCTAATACCCGGCTGATTTACCTTCCTAGGGTTACTGTTAGGCTTAGGCCTAGGACTTTTAAAACCAGGAAGCCCTGGGCTCCAGGCACACTGCAGCTGCGAAAGGCATCCCAAGGGGAGCGCAAAAGTGACGCAACTTGGCTGCCACCACTGATATTTCCATGAGACCATCCCGAACCATAGGCTGATTTTCCTTCCTAGGGTTAAGGTTTGAGTTACGCCTAGGGTAAGGGTCTATTAACCAGAAAGCCCTGAGTTCCAAGAACACAGCAGCTGCGAAGGACTAGCCAAGAAGAGCGCAAAAGTACCACAACATGCCTGCCTCCACAGCTTTTTCCTTGGGGACATGCCTAATTCCTGGCTGATTTGCCTTTCTCGTCTTAGGGTTGGGGTTCGGCCTAGGGCTAGGATTTTTAAAATCAGGAAGCCCTGAGTTCCAGGCACACTGCAGCTGTGAAAGGCATCCAAAAGGGAGTGCAAAAGTGCCACAACATGGCTGCTTTCACGGCTTTTTCCTTGGCAAGACGCCTAACACAAGGCTGATTTTCCTTCCCAGGGTTACTGTTAGGCTTAGGCCTAGGGCTAGGATTTTTAAAACTAGGAAGCCCTGGGCTCCAGGCACACTGCAGCTGTTCAAGGCATCCCAAGGGGAGTACAAAAGTGCAACAACATGGCAGCTTTCACAGCTTTTTCCTTGGCACCATCCCTATACCTAGGCTGATTTATCTGCCTAGGGTTAGGGTTAGGGTTCAGCCTAGGGCTTGGATTTCTTTAACCAGGAAGCCCTGAGTTCCAGGCTTACTTCATCTGCCAAAGGCATCCCAAAGGGAGTGCAGAAGTGCCACAACATGGCTGCTTTCATGGCTTTTCCCTTAGGAAGAACCCTAATACCCGGCTGATTTACCTTCCTAGGGTTACTGTTAGGCTTAGGCCTAGGACTTTTAAAACCAGGAAGCCCTGGGCTCCAGGCACACTGCAGCTGCGAAAGGCATCCAAAGGGGAGCGCAAAAGTGACGCAACTTGGCTGCCACCACTGATATTTCCATGAGACCATCCCGAACCATAGGCTGATTTCCCTTCCTAGGGTTAAGGTTTGAGTTACGCCTAGGGTAAGGGTCTATTAACCAGAAAGCCCTGAGTTCCAAGAACACAGCAGCTGCGAAGGACTAGCCAAGAAGAGCGCAAAAGTACCACAACATGCCTGCCTCCACAGCTTTTTCCTTGGGGACATGCCTAATTCCTGGCTGATTTGCCTTTCTCGTCTTAGGGTTGGGGTTCGGCCTAGGGCTAGGATTTTTAAAAGCAGGAAGCCCTGAGTTCCAGGCACACTGCAGCTGTGAAAGGCATCCAAAAGGGAGTGCAAAAGTGCCACAACATGGCTGCTTTCACGGCTTTTTCCTTGGCAAGACGCCTAACACCAGGCTGATTTGCCTTCCCAGGGTTACTGTTAGGCTTAGGCCTAGGGCTACGATTTTTAAAACTAGGAAGCCCTTAGCTCCAGGCACACTGCAGCTGTTCAAGGCATCCCAAGGGGAGTACAAAAGTGCAACAACATGGCAGCTTTCACAGCTTTTTCCTTGGCACCATCCCTATACCTAGGCTGATTTATCTGCCTAGGGTTAGGGTTAGGGTTCAGCCTAGGGCTTGGATTTCTTTAACCAGGAAGCCCTGAGTTCCAGGCTTACTTCATCTGCCAAAGGCATCCCAAAGGGAGTGCAGAAGTGCCACAACATGGCTGCTTTCACGGCTTTTCCCTTAGGAAGAACCCTAATACCCGGCTGATTTACCTTCCTAGGGTTACTGTTAGGCTTAGGCCTAGGACTTTTAAAACCAGGAAGCCCTGGGCTCCAGGCACACTGCAGCTGCGAAAGGCAGGCATCCCAAGGGGAGTGCAAAAGTGACGCAACTTGGCTGCCACCACTGATATTTCCATGAGACCATCCCGAACCATAGGCTGATTTTCCTTCCTAGGGTTAAGGTTTGAGTTACGCCTAGGGTAAGGGTCTATTAACCAGAAAGCCCTGAGTTCCAAGAACACAGCAGCTGCGAAGGACTAGCCAAGAAGAGTGCAAAAGTACCACAACATGCCTGCCTCCACAGCTTTTTCCTTGGGGACATGCCTAATTCCTGGCTGATTTGCCTTTCTCGTCTTAGGGTTGGGGTTCGGCCTAGGGCTAGGATTTTTAAAAGCAGGAAGCCCTGAGTTCCAGGCACACTGGAGCTGTGAAAGGCATCCAAAAGGGAGTGCAAAAGTGCCACAACATGGCTGCTTTCACGGCTTTTTCCTTGGCAAGACGCCTAACACCAGGCTGATTTACCTTCCCAGGGTTACTGTTAGGCTTAGGCCTAGGGCTAGGATTTTTAAAACTAGGAAGCCCTTAGCTCCAGGCACACTGCAGCTGTTCAAGGCATCCCAAGGGGAGTACAAAAGTGCAACAACATGGCAGCTTTCACAGCTTTTTCCTTGGCACCATCCCTATACCTAGGCTGATTTATCTGCCTAGGGTTAGGGTTAGGGTTCAGCCTAGGGCTTGGATTTCTTTAACCAGGAAGCCCTGAGTTCCAGGCTTACTTCATCTGCCAAAGGCATCCCAAAGGGAGTGCAGAAGTGCCACAACATGGCTGCTTTCACGGCTTTTCCCTTAGGAAGAACCCTAATACCCGGCTGATTTACCTTCCTAGGGTTACTGTTAGGCTTAGGCCTAGGACTTTTAAAACCAGGAAGCCCTGGGCTCCAGGCACACTGCAGCTGCGAAAGGCATCCCAAGGGGAGCGCAAAAGTGACGCAACTTGGCTGCCACCACTGATATTTCCATGAGACCATCCCGAACCATAGGCTGATTTTCCTTCCTAGGGTTAAGGTTTGAGTTACGCCTAGGGTAAGGGCTCTATTAACCAGAAAGCCCTGACTTCCAAGAACACAGCAGCTGCGAAGGACTACCCAAGAAGAGCGCAAAAGTACCACAACATGCCTGCCTCTACAGCTTTTTCCTTGGGGACATGCCTAATTCCTGGCTGATTTGCCTTTCTCGTCTTAGGGTTGGGGTTCGGCCTAGGGCTAGGATTTTTAAAATCAGGAAGCCCTGAGTTCCAGGCACACTGGAGCTGTGAAAGGCATCCAAAAGGGAGTGCAAAAGTGCCACAACATGGCTGCTTTCACGGCTTTTTCCTTGGCAAGAAGCCTAACACCAGGCTGATTTACCTTCCCAGGGTTACTGTTAGGCTTAGGCCTAGGGCTAGGATTTTTAAAACTAGGAAGCCCTTAGCTCCAGGCACACTGCAGCTGTTCAAGGCATCCCAAGGGGAGTACAAAAGTGCAACAACATGGCAGCTTTCACAGCTTTTTCCTTGGCACCATCCCTATACCTAGGCTGATTTATCTGCCTAGGGTTAGGGTTAGGGTTCAGCCTAGGGCTTGGATTTTTTTAACCAGGAAGCCCTGAGTTCCAGGCTTACTTCATCTGCCAAAGGCATCCCAAAGGGAGTGCAGAAGTGCCACAACATGGCTGCTTTCACGGCTTTTCCCTTAGGAAGAACCCTAATACCCGGCTGATTTACCTTCCTAGGGTTACTGTTAGGCTTAGGCCTAGGACTTTTAAAACCAGGAAGCCCTGGGCTCCAGGCACACGGCAGCTGCGAAAGGCATCCCAAGGGGAGCGCAAAAGTGACGCAACTTGGCTGCCACCACTGATATTTCCATGAGACCATCCCGAACCATAGGCTGATTTTCCTTCCTAGGGTTAAGGTTTGAGTTACGCCTAGGGTAAGGGTCTATTAACCAGAAAGCCCTGAGTTCCAAGAACACAGCAGCTGCGAAGGACTACCCAAGAAGAGCGCAAAAGTACCACAACATGCCTGCCTCCACAGCTTTTTCCTTGGGGACATGCCTAATTCCTGGCTGATTTGCCTTTCTCGTCTTAGGGTTGAGGTTCGGCCTAGGGCTAGGATTTTTAAAATCAGGAAGCCCTGAGTTCCAGGCACACTGGAGCTGTGAAAGGCATCCAAAAGGGAGTGCAAAAGTGCCACAACATGGCTGCTTTCACGGCTTTTTCCTTGGCAAGACGCCTAACACCAGGCTGATTTGCCTTCCCAGGGTTACTGTTAGGCTTAGGCCTAGGGCTAGGATTTTTAAAACTAGGAAGCCCTGGGCTCCAGGCACACTGCAGCTGTTCAAGGCATCCCAAGGGGAGTACAAAAGTGCAACAACATGGCAGCTTTCACAGCTTTTTCCTTGGCACCATCCCTATACCTAGGCTGATTTATCTGCCTAGGGTTAGGGTTAGGGTTCAGCCTAGGGCTTGGATTTTTTTAACCAGGAAGCCCTGAGTTCCAGGCTTACTTCATCTGCCAAAGGCATCCCAAAGGGAGTGCAGAAGTGCCACAACATGGCTGCTTTCACGGCTTTTCCCTTAGGAAGAACCCTAATACCCGGCTGATTTACCTTCCTAGGGTTACTGTTAGGCTTAGGCCTAGGACTTTTAAAACCAGGAAGCCCTGGGCTCCAGGCACACTGCAGCTGCGAAAGGCATCCCAAGGGGAGCGCAAAAGTGACGCAACTTGGCTGCCACCACTGATATTTCCATGAGACCATCCCGAACCATAGGCTGATTTTCCTTCCTAGGGTTAAGGTTTGAGTTACGCCTAGGGTAAGGGCTCTATTAACCAGAAAGCCCTGACTTCCAAGAACACAGCAGCTGCGAAGGACTAGCCAAGAAGAGCGCAAAAGTAGCACAACATGCCTGCCTCCACAGCTTTTTCCTTGGGGACATGCCTAATTCCTGGCTGATTTGCCTTTCTCGTCTTAGGGTTGGGGTTCGGCCTAGGACTAGGATTTTTAAAAGCAGGAAGCCCTGAGTTCCAGGCACACTGGAGCTGTGAAAGGCATCCAAAAGGGAGTGCAAAAGTGCCACAACATGGCTGCTTTCACGGCTTTTTCCTTGGCAAGAAGCCTAACACCAGGCTGATTTACCTTCCCAGGGTTACTGTTAGGCTTAGGCCTAGGGCTAGGATTTTTAAAACTAGGTAGCCCTTAGCTCCAGGCACACTGCAGCTGTTCAAGGCATCCCAAGGGGAGTACAAAAGTGCAACAACATGGCAGCTTTCACAGCTTTTTCCTTGGCACCATCCCTATACCTAGGCTGATTTATCTGCCTAGGGTTAGGGTTAGGGTTCAGCCTAGGGCTTGGATTTCTTTAACCAGGAAGCCCTGAGTTCCAGGCTTACTTCATCTGCCAAAGGCATCCCAAAGGGAGTGCAGAAGTGCCACAACATGGCTGCTTTCACGGCTTTTCCCTTAGGAAGAACCCTAATACCCGGCTGATTTACCTTCCTAGGGTTACTGTTAGGCTTAGGCCTAGGACTTTTAAAACCAGGAAGCCCTGGGCTCCAGGCACACTGCAGCTGCGAAAGGCAGGCATCCCAAGGGGAGTGCAAAAGTGACGCAACTTGGCTGCCACCACTGATATTTCCATGAGACCATCCCGAACCATAGGCTGATTTTCCTTCCTAGGGTTAAGGTTTGAGTTACGCCTAGGGTAAGGGTCTATTAACCAGAAAGCCCTGAGTTCCAAGAACACAGCAGCTGCGAAGGACTAGCCAAGAAGAGCGCAAAAGTACCACAACATGCCTGCCTCCACAGCTTTTTCCTTGGGGACATGCCTAATTCCTGGCTGATTTGCCTTTCTCGTCTTAGGGTTGGGGTTCGGCCTAGGGCTAGGATTTTTAAAAGCAGGAAGCCCTGAGTTCCAGGCACACTGGAGCTGTGAAAGGCATCCAAAAGGGAGTGCAAAAGTGCCACAACATGGCTGCTTTCACGGCTTTTTCCTTGGCAAGACGCCTAACACCAGGCTGATTTACCTTCCCAGGGTTACTGTTAGGCTTAGGCCTAGGGCTAGGATTTTTAAAACTAGGAAGCCCTTAGCTCCAGGCACACTGCAGCTGTTCAAGGCATCCCAAGGGGAGTACAAAAGTGCAACAACATGGCAGCTTTCACAGCTTTTTCCTTGGCACCATCCCTATACCTAGGCTGATTTATCTGCCTAGGGTTAGGGTTAGGGTTCAGCCTAGGGCTTGGATTTCTTTAACCAGGAAGCCCTGAGTTCCAGGCTTACTTCATCTGCCAAAGGCATCCCAAAGGGAGTGCAGAAGTGCCACAACATGGCTGCTTTCACGGCTTTTCCCTTAGGAAGAACCCTAATACCCGGCTGATTTACCTTCCTAGGGTTACTGTTAGGCTTAGGCCTAGGACTTTTAAAACCAGGAAGCCCTGGGCTCCAGGCACACTGCAGCTGCGAAAGGCATCCCAAGGGGAGCGCAAAAGTGACGCAACTTGGCTGCCACCACTGATATTTCCATGAGACCATCCCGAACCATAGGCTGATTTTCCTTCCTAGGGTTAAGGTTTGAGTTACGCCTAGGGTAAGGGCTCTATTAACCAGAAAGCCCTGACTTCCAAGAACACAGCAGCTGCGAAGGACTACCCAAGAAGAGCGCAAAAGTACCACAACATGCCTGCCTCCACAGCTTTTTCCTTGGGGACATGCCTAATTCCTGGCTGATTTGCCTTTCTCGTCTTAGGGTTGGGGTTCGGCCTAGGGCTAGGATTTTTAAAATCAGGAAGCCCTGAGTTCCAGGCACACTGGAGCTGTGAAAGGCATCCAAAAGGGAGTGCAAAAGTGCCACAACATGGCTGCTTTCACGGCTTTTTCCTTGGCAAGAAGCCTAACACCAGGCTGATTTACCTTCCCAGGGTTACTGTTAGGCTTAGGCCTAGGGCTAGGATTTTTAAAACTAGGAAGCCCTGGGCTCCAGGCACACTGCAGCTGTTCAAGGCATCCCAAGGGGAGTACAAAAGTGCAACAACATGGCAGCTTTCACAGCTTTTTCCTTGGCACCATCCCTATACCTAGGCTGATTTATCTGCCTAGGGTTAGGGTTAGGCTTCAGCCTAGGGCTTGGATTTCTTTAACCAGGAAGCCCTGAGTTCCAGGCTTACTTCATCTGCCAAAGGCATCCCAAAGGGAGTGCAGAAGTGCCACAACATGGCTGCTTTCACGGCTTTTCCCTTAGGAAGAACCCTAATACCCGGCTGATTTACCTTCCTAGGGTTACTGTTAGGCTTAGGCCTAGGACTTTTAAAACCAGGAAGCCCTGGGCTCCAGGCACACTGCAGCTGCGAAAGGCATCCCAAGGGGAGCGCAAAAGTGACGCAACTTGGCTGCCACCACTGATATTTCCATGAGACCATCCCGAACCATAGGCTGATTTTCCTTCCTAGGGTTAAGGTTTGAGTTACGCCTAGGGTAAGGGTCTATTAACCAGAAAGCCCTGAGTTCCAAGAACACAGCAGCTGCGAAGGACTAGCCAAGAAGAGCGCAAAAGTAGCACAACATGCCTGCCTCCACAGCTTTTTCCTTGGGGACATGCCTAATTCCTGGCTGATTTGCCTTTCTTGTCTTAGGGTTGGGGTTCGGCCTAGGGCTAGGATTTTTAAAAGCAGGAAGCCCTGAGTTCCAGGCACACTGCAGCTGTGAAAGGCATCCAAAAGGGAGTGCAAAAGTGCCACAACATGGCTGCTTTCACGGCTTTTTCCTTGGCAAGACGCCTAACACCAGGCTGATTTACCTTCCCAGGGTTACTGTTAGGCTTAGGCCTAGGGCTAGGATTTTTTAAACTAGGAAGCCCTGGGCTCCAGGCACACTGCAGCTGTTCAAGGCATCCCAAGGGGAGTACAAAAGTGCAACAACATGGCAGCTTTCACAGCTTTTTCCTTGGCACCATCCCTATACCTAGGCTGATTTATCTGCCTAGGGTTAGGGTTAGGGTTCAGCCTAGGGCTTGGATTTTTTTAACCAGGAAGCCCTGAGTTCCAGGCTTACTTCATCTGCCAAAGGCATCCCAAAGGGAGTGCAGAAGTGCCACAACATGGCTGCTTTCACGGCTTTTCCCTTAGGAAGAACCCTAATACCCGGCTGATTTACCTTCCTAGGGTTACTGTTAGGCTTAGGCCTAGGACTTTTAAAACCAGGAAGCCCTTAGCTCCAGGCACACGGCAGCTGCGAAAGGCATCCCAAGGGGAGCGCAAAAGTGACGCAACTTGGCTGCCACCACTGATATTTCCATGAGACCATCCCGAACCATAGGCTGATTTTCCTTCCTAGGGTTAAGGTTTGAGTTACGCCTAGGGTAAGGGTCTATTAACCAGAAAGCCCTGAGTTCCAAGAACACAGCAGCTGCGAAGGACTAGCCAAGAAGAGCGCAAAAGTACCACAACATGCCTGCCTCCACAGCTTTTTCCTTGGGGACATGCCTAATTCCTGGCTGATTTGCCTTTCTCGTCTTAGGGTTGGGGTTCGGCCTAGGGCTAGGATTTTTAAAAGCAGGAAGCCCTGAGTTCCAGGCACACTGGAGCTGTGAAAGGCATCCAAAAGGGAGTGCAAAAGTGCCACAACATGGCTGCTTTCACGGCTTTTTCCTTGGCAAGACGCCTAACACCAGGCTGATTTACCTTCCCAGGGTTACTGTTAGGCTTAGGCCTAGGGCTAGGATTTTTAAAACTAGGAAGCCCTTAGCTCCAGGCACACTGCAGCTGTTCAAGGCATCCCAAGGGGAGTACAAAAGTGCAACAACATGGCAGCTTTCACAGCTTTTTCCTTGGCACCATCCCTATACCTAGGCTGATTTATCTGCCTAGGGTTAGGGTTAGGGTTCAGCCTAGGGCTTGGATTTCTTTAACCAGGAAGCCCTGAGTTCCAGGCTTACTTCATCTGCCAAAGGCATCCCAAAGGGAGTGCAGAAGTGCCACAACATGGCTGCTTTCACGGCTTTTCCCTTAGGAAGAACCCTAATACCCGGCTGATTTACCTTCCTAGGGTTACTGTTAGGCTTAGGCCTAGGACTTTTAAAACCAGGAAGCCCTGGGCTCCAGGCACACTGCAGCTGCGAAAGGCATCCCAAGGGGAGCGCAAAAGTGACGCAACTTGGCTGCCACCACTGATATTTCCATGAGACCATCCCGAACCATAGGCTGATTTTCCTTCCTAGGGTTAAGGTTTGAGTTACGCCTAGGGTAAGGGCTCTATTAACCAGAAAGCCCTGACTTCCAAGAACACAGCAGCTGCGAAGGACTACCCAAGAAGAGCGCAAAAGTACCACAACATGCCTGCCTCCACAGCTTTTTCCTTGGGGACATGCCTAATTCCTGGCTGATTTGCCTTTCTCGTCTTAGGGTTGGGGTTCGGCCTAGGGCTAGGATTTTTAAAATCAGGAAGCCCTGAGTTCCAGGCACACTGCAGCTGTGAAAGGCATCCAAAAGGGAGTGCAAAAGTGCCACAACATGGCTGCTTTCACGGCTTTTTCCTTGGCAAGAAGCCTAACACCAGGCTGATTTACCTTCCCAGGGTTACTGTTAGGCTTAGGCCTAGGGCTAGGATTTTTAAAACTAGGAAGCCCTTAGCTCCAGGCACACTGCAGCTGTTCAAGGCATCCCAAGGGGAGTACAAAAGTGCAACAACATGGCAGCTTTCACAGCTTTTTCCTTGGCACCATCCCTATACCTAGGCTGATTTATCTGCCTAGGGTTAGGGTTAGGGTTCAGCCTAGGGCTTGGATTTCTTTAACCAGGAAGCCCTGAGTTCCAGGCTTACTTCATCTGCCAAAGGCATCCCAAAGGGAGTGCAGAAGTGCCACAACATGGCTGCTTTCACGGCTTTTCCCTTAGGAAGAACCCTAATACCCGGCTGATTTACCTTCCTAGGGTTACTGTTAGGCTTAGGCCTAGGACTTTTAAAACCAGGAAGCCCTGGGCTCCAGGCACACTGCAGCTGCGAAAGGCATCCAAAGGGGAGCGCAAAAGTGACGCAACTTGGCTGCCACCACTGATATTTCCATGAGACCATCCCGAACCATAGGCTGATTTTCCTTCCTAGGGTTAAGGTTTGAGTTACGCCTAGGGTAAGGGTTCTATTAACCAGAAAGCCCTGAGTTCCAAGAACACAGCAGCTGCGAAGGACTAGCCAAGAAGAGCGCAAAAGTAGCACAACATGCCTGCCTCCACAGCTTTTTCCTTGGGGACATGCCTAATTCCTGGCTGATTTGCCTTTCTTGTCTTAGGGTTGGGGTTCGGCCTAGGGCTAGGATTTTTAAAATCAGGAAGCCCTGAGTTCCAGGCACACTGGAGCTGTGAAAGGCATCCAAAAGGGAGTGCAAAAGTGCCACAACATGGCTGCTTTCACGGCTTTTTCCTTGGCAAGACGCCTAACACCAGGCTGATTTACCTTCCCAGGGTTACTGTTAGGCTTAGGCCTAGGGCTAGGATTTTTTAAACTAGGAAGCCCTGGGCTCCAGGCACACTGCAGCTGTTCAAGGCATCCCAAGGGGAGTACAAAAGTGCAACAACATGGCAGCTTTCACAGCTTTTTCCTTGGCACCATCCCTATACCTAGGCTGATTTATCTGCCTAGGGTTAGGGTTAGGGTTCAGCCTAGGGCTTGGATTTTTTTAACCAGGAAGCCCTGAGTTCCAGGCTTACTTCATCTGCCAAAGGCATCCCAAAGGGAGTGCAGAAGTGCCACAACATGGCTGCTTTCACGGCTTTTCCCTTAGGAAGAACCCTAATACCCGGCTGATTTACCTTCCTAGGGTTACTGTTAGGCTTAGGCCTAGGACTTTTAAAACCAGGAAGCCCTGGGCTCCAGGCACACTGCAGCTGCGAAAGGCATCCCAAGGGGAGCGCAAAAGTGACGCAACTTGGCTGCCACCACTGATATTTCCATGAGACCATCCCGAACCATAGGCTGATTTTCCTTCCTAGGGTTAAGGTTTGAGTTACGCCTAGGGTAAGGGTCTATTAACCAGAAAGCCCTGAGTTCCAAGAACACAGCAGCTGCGAAGGACTACCCAAGAAGAGCGCAAAAGTAGCACAACATGCCTGCCTCCACAGCTTTTTCCTTGGGGACATGCCTAATTCCTGGCTGATTTGCCTTTCTCGTCTTAGGGTTGAGGTTCGGCCTAGGGCTAGGATTTTTAAAATCAGGAAGCCCTGAGTTCCAGGCACACTGCAGCTGTGAAAGGCATCCAAAAGGGAGTGCAAAAGTGCCACAACATGGCTGCTTTCACGGCTTTTTCCTTGGCAAGACGCCTAACACCAGGCTGATTTGCCTTCCCAGGGTTACTGTTAGGCTTAGGCCTAGGGCTAGGATTTTTAAAACTAGGAAGCCCTTAGCTCCAGGCACACTGCAGCTGTTCAAGGCATCCCAAGGGGAGTACAAAAGTGCAACAACATGGCAGCTTTCACAGCTTTTTCCTTGGCACCATCCCTATACCTAGGCTGATTTATCTGCCTAGGGTTAGGGTTAGGGTTCAGCCTAGGGCTGTGATTTCTTTAACCAGGAAGCCCTGAGTTCCAGGCTTACTTCATCTGCCAAAGGCATCCCAAAGGGAGTGCAGAAGTGCCACAACATGGCTGCTTTCACGGCTTTTCCCTTAGGAAGAACCCTAATACCCGGCTGATTTACCTTCCTAGGGTTACTGTTAGGCTTAGGCCTAGGACTTTTAAAACCAGGAAGCCCTGGGCTCCAGGCACACTGCAGCTGCGAAAGGCATCCCAAGGGGAGCGCAAAAGTGACGCAACTTGGCTGCCACCACTGATATTTCCATGAGACCATCCCGAACCATAGGCTGATTTTCCTTCCTAGGGTTAAGGTTTGAGTTACGCCTAGGGTAAGGGCTCTATTAACCAGAAAGCCCTGAGTTCCAAGAACACAGCAGCTGCGAAGGACTAGCCAAGAAGAGCGCAAAAGTACCACAACATGCCTGCCTCCACAGCTTTTTCCTTGGGGACATGCCTAATTCCTGGCTGATTTGCCTTTCTCGTCTTAGGGTTGGGGTTCGGCCTAGGACTAGGATTTTTAAAAGCAGGAAGCCCTGAGTTCCAGGCACACTGCAGCTGTGAAAGGCATCCAAAAGGGAGTGCAAAAGTGCCACAACATGGCTGCTTTCACGGCTTTTTCCTTGGCAAGAAGCCTAACACCAGGCTGATTTACCTTCCCAGGGTTACTGTTAGGCTTAGGCCTAGGGCTAGGATTTTTAAAACTAGGTAGCCCTTAGCTCCAGGCACACTGCAGCTGTTCAAGGCATCCCAAGGGGAGTACAAAAGTGCAACAACATGGCAGCTTTCACAGCTTTTTCCTTGGCACCATCCCTATACCTAGGCTGATTTATCTGCCTAGGGTTAGGGTTAGGGTTCAGCCTAGGGCTTGGATTTTTTTAACCAGGAAGCCCTGAGTTCCAGGCTTACTTCATCTGCCAAAGGCATCCCAAAGGGAGTGCAGAAGTGCCACAACATGGCTGCTTTCACGGCTTTTCCCTTAGGAAGAACCCTAATACCCGGCTGATTTACCTTCCTAGGGTTACTGTTAGGCTTAGGCCTAGGACTTTTAAAACCAGGAAACCCTGGGCTCCAGGCAACACTGCAGCTGCGAAAGGCATCCCAAGGGGAGCGCAAAAGTGACGCAACTTGGCTGCCACCACTGATATTTCCATGAGAGCATCCCGAACCATAGGCTGATTTTCCTTCCTAGGGTTAAGGTTTGAGTTGCGCCTAGGGTAAGGGTCTATTAACCAGAAAGCCCTGAGTTCCAAGAACACAGCAGCTGCGAAGGACTAGCCAAGAAGAGCGCAAAAGTACCACAACATGCCTGCCTCCACAGCTTTTTCCTTGGGGACATGCCTAATTCCTGGCTGATTTGCCTTTCTCGTCTTAGGGTTGGGGTTCGGCCTAGGGCTAGGATTTTTAAAAGCAGGAAGCCCTGAGTTCCAGGCACACTGCAGCTGTGAAAGGCATCCAAAAGGGAGTGCAAAAGTGCCACAACATGGCTGCTTTCACGGCTTTTTCCTTGGCAAGAAGCCTAACACCAGGCTGATTTACCTTCCCAGGGTTACTGTTAGGCTTAGGCCTAGGGCTAGGATTTTTAAACCTAGGAAGCCCTTAGCTCCAGGCACACTGCAGCTGTTCAAGGCATCCCAAGGGGAGTACAAAAGTGCAACAACATGGCAGCTTTCACAGCTTTTTCCTTGGCACCATCCCTATACCTAGGCTGATTTATCTGCCTAGGGTTAGGGTTAGGGTTCAGCCTAGGGCTTGGATTTCTTTAACCAGGAAGCCCTGAGTTCCAGGCTTACTTCATCTGCCAAAGGCATCCCAAAGGGAGTGCAGAAGTGCCACAACATGGCTGCTTTCACGGCTTTTCCCTTAGGAAGAACCCTAATACCCGGCTGATTTACCTTCCTAGGGTTACTGTTAGGCTTAGGCCTAGGACTTTTAAAACCAGGAAGCCCTGGGCTCCAGGCACACTGCAGCTGCGAAAGGCATCCAAAGGGGAGCGCAAAAGTGACGCAACTTGGCTGCCACCACTGATATTTCCATGAGACCATCCCGAACCATAGGCTGATTTTCCTTCCTAGGGTTAAGGTTTGAGTTACGCCTAGGGTAAGGGTTCTATTAACCAGAAAGCCCTGAGTTCCAAGAACACAGCAGCTGCGAAGGACTAGCCAAGAAGAGCGCAAAAGTACCACAACATGCCTGCCTCCACAGCTTTTTCCTTGGGGACATGCCTAATTCCTGGCTGATTTGCCTTTCTCGTCTTAGGGTTGGGGTTCGGCCTAGGGCTAGGATTTTTAAAAGCAGGAAGCCCTGAGTTCCAGGCACACTGCAGCTGTGAAAGGCATCCAAAAGGGAGTGCAAAAGTGCCACAACATGGCTGCTTTCACGGCTTTTTCCTTGGCAAGAAGCCTAACACCAGGCTGATTTACCTTCCCAGGGTTACTGTTAGGCTTAGGCCTAGGGCTAGGATTTTTAAAACTAGGAAGCCCTTAGCTCCAGGCACACTGCAGCTGTTCAAGGCATCCCAAGGGGAGTACAAAAGTGCAACAACATGGCAGCTTTCACAGCTTTTTCCTTGGCACCATCCCTATACCTAGGCTGATTTATCTGCCTAGGGTTAGGGTTAGGGTTCAGCCTAGGGCTTGGATTTCTTTAACCAGGAAGCCCTGAGTTCCAGGCTTACTTCATCTGCCAAAGGCATCCCAAAGGGAGTGCAGAAGTGCCACAACATGGCTGCTTTCACGGCTTTTCCCTTAGGAAGAACCCTAATACCCGGCTGATTTACCTTCCTAGGGTTACTGTTAGGCTTAGGCCTAGGACTTTTAAAACCAGGAAGCCCTGGGCTCCAGGCACACTGCAGCTGCGAAAGGCATCCCAAGGGGAGCGCAAAAGTGACGCAACTTGGCTGCCACCACTGATATTTCCATGAGACCATCCCGAACCATAGGCTGATTTTCCTTCCTAGGGTTAAGGTTTGAGTTACGCCTAGGGTAAGGGTTCTATTAACCAGAAAGCCCTGAGTTCCAAGAACACAGCAGCTGCGAAGGACTAGCCAAGAAGAGCGCAAAAGTACCACAACATGCCTGCCTCCACAGCTTTTTCCTTGGGGACATGCCTAATTCCTGGCTGATTTGCCTTTCTCGTCTTAGGGTTGGGGTTCGGCCTAGGACTAGGATTTTTAAAAGCAGGAAGCCCTGAGTTCCAGGCACACTGCAGCTGTGAAAGGCATCCAAAAGGGAGTGCAAAAGTGCCACAACATGGCTGCTTTCACGGCTTTTTCCTTGGCAAGAAGCCTAACACCAGGCTGATTTACCTTCCCAGGGTTACTGTTAGGCTTAGGCCTAGGGCTAGGATTTTTAAAACTAGGTAGCCCTTAGCTCCAGGCACACTGCAGCTGTTCAAGGCATCCCAAGGGGAGTACAAAAGTGCAACAACATGGCAGCTTTCACAGCTTTTTCCTTGGCACCATCCCTATACCTAGGCTGATTTATCTGCCTAGGGTTAGGGTTAGGGTTCAGCCTAGGGCTTGGATTTTTTTAACCAGGAAGCCCTGAGTTCCAGGCTTACTTCATCTGCCAAAGGCATCCCAAAGGGAGTGCAGAAGTGCCACAACATGGCTGCTTTCACGGCTTTTCCCTTAGGAAGAACCCTAATACCCGGCTGATTTACCTTCCTAGGGTTACTGTTAGGCTTAGGCCTAGGACTTTTAAAACCAGGAAACCCTGGGCTCCAGGCAACACTGCAGCTGCGAAAGGCATCCCAAGGGGAGCGCAAAAGTGACGCAACTTGGCTGCCACCACTGATATTTCCATGAGAGCATCCCGAACCATAGGCTGATTTTCCTTCCTAGGGTTAAGGTTTGAGTTGCGCCTAGGGTAAGGGTCTATTAACCAGAAAGCCCTGAGTTCCAAGAACACAGCAGCTGCGAAGGACTAGCCAAGAAGAGCGCAAAAGTACCACAACATGCCTGCCTCCACAGCTTTTTCCTTGGGGACATGCCTAATTCCTGGCTGATTTGCCTTTCTCGTCTTAGGGTTGGGGTTCGGCCTAGGGCTAGGATTTTTAAAAGCAGGAAGCCCTGAGTTCCAGGCACACTGCAGCTGTGAAAGGCATCCAAAAGGGAGTGCAAAAGTGCCACAACATGGCTGCTTTCACGGCTTTTTCCTTGGCAAGAAGCCTAACACCAGGCTGATTTACCTTCCCAGGGTTACTGTTAGGCTTAGGCCTAGGGCTAGGATTTTTAAACCTAGGAAGCCCTTAGCTCCAGGCACACTGCAGCTGTTCAAGGCATCCCAAGGGGAGTACAAAAGTGCAACAACATGGCAGCTTTCACAGCTTTTTCCTTGGCACCATCCCTATACCTAGGCTGATTTATCTGCCTAGGGTTAGGGTTAGGGTTCAGCCTAGGGCTTGGATTTCTTTAACCAGGAAGCCCTGAGTTCCAGGCTTACTTCATCTGCCAAAGGCATCCCAAAGGGAGTGCAGAAGTGCCACAACATGGCTGCTTTCACGGCTTTTCCCTTAGGAAGAACCCTAATACCCGGCTGATTTACCTTCCTAGGGTTACTGTTAGGCTTAGGCCTAGGACTTTTAAAACCAGGAAGCCCTGGGCTCCAGGCACACTGCAGCTGCGAAAGGCATCCCAAGGGGAGCGCAAAAGTGACGCAACTTGGCTGCCACCACTGATATTTCCATGAGACCATCCCGAACCATAGGCTGATTTTCCTTCCTAGGGTTAAGGTTTGAGTTACGCCTAGGGTAAGGGTTCTATTAACCAGAAAGCCCTGAGTTCCAAGAACACAGCAGCTGCGAAGGACTAGCCAAGAAGAGCGCAAAAGTACCACAACATGCCTGCCTCCACAGCTTTTTCCTTGGGGACATGCCTAATTCCTGGCTGATTTGCCTTTCTCGTCTTAGGGTTGGGGTTCGGCCTAGGGCTAGGATTTTTAAAAGCAGGAAGCCCTGAGTTCCAGGCACACTGCAGCTGTGAAAGGCATCCAAAAGGGAGTGCAAAAGTGCCACAACATGGCTGCTTTCACGGCTTTTTCCTTGGCAAGAAGCCTAACACCAGGCTGATTTACCTTCCCAGGGTTACTGTTAGGCTTAGGCCTAGGGCTAGGATTTTTAAACCTAGGAAGCCCTTAGCTCCAGGCACACTGCAGCTGTTCAAGGCATCCCAAGGGGAGTACAAAAGTGCAACAACATGGCAGCTTTCACAGCTTTTTCCTTGGCACCATCCCTATACCTAGGCTGATTTATCTGCCTAGGGTTAGGGTTAGGGTTCAGCCTAGGGCTTGGATTTCTTTAACCAGGAAGCCCTGAGTTCCAGGCTTACTTCATCTGCCAAAGGCATCCCAAAGGGAGTGCAGAAGTGCCACAACATGGCTGCTTTCACGGCTTTTCCCTTAGGAAGAACCCTAATACCCGGCTGATTTACCTTCCTAGGGTTACTGTTAGGCTTAGGCCTAGGACTTTTAAAACCAGGAAGCCCTGGGCTCCAGGCACACTGCAGCTGCGAAAGGCATCCCAAGGGGAGCGCAAAAGTGACGCAACTTGGCTGCCACCACTGATATTTCCATGAGACCATCCCGAACCATAGGCTGATTTTCCTTCCTAGGGTTAAGGTTTGAGTTACGCCTAGGGTAAGGGTTCTATTAACCAGAAAGCCCTGAGTTCCAAGAACACAGCAGCTGCGAAGGACTAGCCAAGAAGAGCGCAAAAGTACCACAACATGCCTGCCTCCACAGCTTTTTCCTTGGGGACATGCCTAATTCCTGGCTGATTTGCCTTTCTCGTCTTAGGGTTGGGGTTCGGCCTAGGACTAGGATTTTTAAAAGCAGGAAGCCCTGAGTTCCAGGCACACTGCAGCTGTGAAAGGCATCCAAAAGGGAGTGCAAAAGTGCCACAACATGGCTGCTTTCACGGCTTTTTCCTTGGCAAGAAGCCTAACACCAGGCTGATTTACCTTCCCAGGGTTACTGTTAGGCTTAGGCCTAGGGCTAGGATTTTTAAAACTAGGTAGCCCTTAGCTCCAGGCACACTGCAGCTGTTCAAGGCATCCCAAGGGGAGTACAAAAGTGCAACAACATGGCAGCTTTCACAGCTTTTTCCTTGGCACCATCCCTATACCTAGGCTGATTTATCTGCCTAGGGTTAGGGTTAGGGTTCAGCCTAGGGCTTGGATTTTTTTAACCAGGAAGCCCTGAGTTCCAGGCTTACTTCATCTGCCAAAGGCATCCCAAAGGGAGTGCAGAAGTGCCACAACATGGCTGCTTTCACGGCTTTTCCCTTAGGAAGAACCCTAATACCCGGCTGATTTACCTTCCTAGGGTTACTGTTAGGCTTAGGCCTAGGACTTTTAAAACCAGGAAACCCTGGGCTCCAGGCAACACTGCAGCTGCGAAAGGCATCCCAAGGGGAGCGCAAAAGTGACGCAACTTGGCTGCCACCACTGATATTTCCATGAGAGCATCCCGAACCATAGGCTGATTTTCCTTCCTAGGGTTAAGGTTTGAGTTGCGCCTAGGGTAAGGGTCTATTAACCAGAAAGCCCTGAGTTCCAAGAACACAGCAGCTGCGAAGGACTAGCCAAGAAGAGCGCAAAAGTACCACAACATGCCTGCCTCCACAGCTTTTTCCTTGGGGACATGCCTAATTCCTGGCTGATTTGCCTTTCTCGTCTTAGGGTTGGGGTTCGGCCTAGGGCTAGGATTTTTAAAAGCAGGAAGCCCTGAGTTCCAGGCACACTGCAGCTGTGAAAGGCATCCAAAAGGGAGTGCAAAAGTGCCACAACATGGCTGCTTTCACGGCTTTTTCCTTGGCAAGAAGCCTAACACCAGGCTGATTTACCTTCCCAGGGTTACTGTTAGGCTTAGGGCTAGGGCTAGGATTTTTAAACCTAGGAAGCCCTTAGCTCCAGGCACACTGCAGCTGTTCAAGGCATCCCAAGGGGAGTACAAAAGTGCAACAACATGGCAGCTTTCACAGCTTTTTCCTTGGCACCATCCCTATACCTAGGCTGATTTATCTGCCTAGGGTTAGGGTTAGGGTTCAGCCTAGGGCTTGGATTTCTTTAACCAGGAAGCCCTGAGTTCCAGGCTTACTTCATCTGCCAAAGGCATCCCAAAGGGAGTGCAGAAGTGCCACAACATGGCTGCTTTCACGGCTTTTCCCTTAGGAAGAACCCTAATACCCGGCTGATTTACCTTCCTAGGGTTACTGTTAGGCTTAGGCCTAGGACTTTTAAAACCAGGAAGCCCTGGGCTCCAGGCACACTGCAGCTGCGAAAGGCATCCCAAGGGGAGCGCAAAAGTGACGCAACTTGGCTGCCACCACTGATATTTCCATGAGACCATCCCGAACCATAGGCTGATTTTCCTTCCTAGGGTTAAGGTTTGAGTTACGCCTAGGGTAAGGGCTCTATTAACCAGAAAGCCCTGAGTTCCAAGAACACAGCAGCTGCGAAGGACTAGCCAAGAAGAGCGCAAAAGTACCACAACATGCCTGCCTCCACAGCTTTTTCCTTGGGGACATGCCTAATTCCTGGCTGATTTGCCTTTCTCGTCTTAGGGTTGGGGTTCGGCCTAGGGCTAGGATTTTTAAAAGCAGGAAGCCCTGAGTTCCAGGCACACTGGAGCTGTGAAAGGCATCCAAAAGGGAGTGCAAAAGTGCCACAACATGGCTGCTTTCACGGCTTTTTCCTTGGCAAGAAGCCTAACACCAGGCTGATTTACCTTCCCAGGGTTACTGTTAGGCTTAGGCCTAGGGCTAGGATTTTTAAAACTAGGAAGCCCTTAGCTCCAGGCACACTGCAGCTGTTCAAGGCATCCCAAGGGGAGTACAAAAGTGCAACAACATGGCAGCTTTCACAGCTTTTTCCTTGGCACCATCCCTATACCTAGGCTGATTTATCTGCCTAGGGTTAGGGTTAGGGTTCAGCCTAGGGCTTGGATTTCTTTAACCAGGAAGCCCTGAGTTCCAGGCTTACTTCATCTGCCAAAGGCATCCCAAAGGGAGTGCAGAAGTGCCACAACATGGCTGCTTTCACGGCTTTTCCCTTAGGAAGAACCCTAATACCCGGCTGATTTACCTTCCTAGGGTTACTGTTAGGCTTAGGCCTAGGACTTTTAAAACCAGGAAGCCCTGGGCTCCAGGCACACTGCAGCTGCGAAAGGCATCCCAAGGGGAGCGCAAAAATGACGCAACTTGGCTGCCACCACTGATATTTCCATGAGACCATCCCGAACCATAGGCTGATTTTCCTTCCTAGGGTTAAGGTTTGAGTTACGCCTAGGGTAAGGTTTCTATTTACCAGAAAGCCCTGAGTTCCAAGAACACAGCAGCTGCGAAGGACTAGCCAAGAAGAGCGCAAAAGTAGCACAACATGCCTGCCTCCACAGCTTTTTCCTTGGGGACATGCCTAATTCCTGGCTGATTTGCCTTTCTCGTCTTAGGTTTGAGGTTCGGCCTAGGGCTAGGATTTTTAAAATCAGGAAGCCCTGAGTTCCAGGCACACTGGAGCTGTGAAAGGCATCCAAAAGGGAGTGCAAAAGTGCCACAACATGGCTGCTTTCACGGCTTTTTCCTTGGCAAGACGCCTAACACCAGGCTGATTTGCCTTCCCAGGGTTACTGTTAGGCTTAGGCCTAGGGCTAGGATTTTTAAAACTAGGAAGCCCTGGGCTCCAGGCACACTGCAGCTGTTCAAG